>NW_025423853.1:1923570-2244165 GCF_020740605.2 Lemur catta | reverse complement strand
GGAACAACCCCATAGCTAAACACAGTTCCTTCCGTCTCAAGCTAGTAAGGAGCAGTGGATTCGGAACCACAAGTACAGTCCACAAGCTTGAATCTTAAGCTGGGGGACCGAACTCCCTACATTCCATTGGGAAGAGGTGAAGAGGTGATAGCTAACACTATCCTAGGGCTGATGCTAACCATAACCCTAACCCTAACACTATCCTAGGGTTGATGCTAACCCTAACCCTAACACTATCCTAGGGCTGATGCTAACCCTAACCCTCACCCTAACACTATCCTAGGTCTGATGCTAACCCTAGCCCTAACACTATCCTAAGGCTGATGCTAACCCTAACCCTAACACTATCCTAGGCCTGATGAAAACCCTAAGCCTAACCCAAACACTGTCCTAGGGCTGATGCTAACCCTCACCCTAACCCTAACACTATCCTTGGTCTGATGTTAACCCTAACCCTAACACTATCCTATGGCTGATGCTAACCCTAACACTAACACTAACACTGTCCTAGGGCTGATGCTATCCCTAACCCTAACACTATCCTAGGGCTGATGCTAGCCCTAACCCTAACCCTAACACTATCCTAAGGCCGATGCTAACCCTAACCGTAACACTATCCTAGGCCTGATGCTAACCCTAACCCTAACCCTAACACTATCCTAGGGCTGATGCTAACCCTAACCCTAACACTATCCTAGGTCTGATGCTAACACTAACCCTAACACTAACACTATCCTAGGGCTGATGCTAACCCTCACCCTAACACTATATTAGGGCTGATGCTAACCCTAACCCTAACACTAACACTATCCTAGGGCTGCTGCTAACCCTAACCTTAACCCTAACACTACCCTAGGGCTGATGCTAACCCTAACGCTAACGCTCTACTAGGGCTGATGCTAACCCTAACCCTAACCCTAACACTATCCTAGGGCTGATGCTAACCCTAACCTTAACACTATCCTAGGGCTGATGCTAACCCTAACCCGAACCCTAACACTAACCTAAGGCTGATGCTAACCCTAACCCTAACACTATCCTAGGCCTGATGCTAACCCTAACCCTAACCCTAACACTATCCTAGGGCTGATGCTAACCCTAACCCTAACACTATCCTAGGGCTGATGCTAACCCTAACTCTAACCCTAACACTGTCCTAGGGCTGATGTCCACCCTAACCCTAACACTATCCTAGGGCTGATGCTAACCCTAACCCTAACCCTAACAGTATCCTAGGGCTGATGCTAACCCAAACCCTAACACTAACACTATCCTAAGGCTGATGCTAACCCTAAACCTCACACTATCCTATGGCTTATGCTGACCCTAACCCTAACACTATCCTAGGGTTGATGCTAACCCTAACCCTAACCCTAACACTATCCTAGGGCTGATGCTAACCGTAACGCTAACCCTAACACTATCCTAGGGCTGATGCTAACCCTAACCCTAACACTCTCCTAGGGCTGATGCTAACCCTAACCCTAACCCTAACACTATCCTAGTGCTGATGCTAACCCTAACCCTAACACTATCCTAGGGCTGATGCTAACCCTAACCCTAACCCTAACACTATCCTAGGGCTGATGCTAACCCTAACCCTAACCCTAACACTATCCTAGGGCTGATGCTAACCGTTACCCTAACCCTAACAGTTTCGTAGGGCTGATGCAAACCATAACCTGAACAGTATCCTAGGGCTGAGGCTAACCCTAACCCTAACCCTAACACTATCCTAGGGCTGATGCTAACCCTAACCCTAACAGAATCCTGGGGCTGATGCTAACCTTAACCCTAACCCTAACACTATCGTAGGGCTGATGCTAACCCTAACCCTAACACTATCCTAGGCTTGATGCTATCCCTAACCCTAATACTATCCTAGGGCTGATGCTAACCGTAACGCTAACACTAACACTATCCTAGGGCTGATGCTAACCATAACCCTAACACTCTCCTAGGGCTGATGCTAACCCTAACCCTAACCCTAACACTCTCCTAGGGCTGAGGCTAACCCTAACCCTAACAGTATCCTAGGGCTGATGCTAACCCTAACACTAACCCTAACACTATCCTAGGGCTGATGGTAACCCTAACCCTAACACTATCGTAGGGCTGATGCTAACCATAACCCTAACACTATCCTAGCGCTGAGGCTAACACTAACCCTAACCCTAACACTCTCCTAGGGCTGATGCTAACCCTAACCCTAACCCTAACACTATCCTAGGGCTGATGCTAACCCTAACCGTAACACTATCCTAGGGCTGATGCTAACCCTAACCCTAACCCTAACACTATCGTAGGGCTGATGCTAACCATAACCTGAACAGTATCCTAGGGCTGAGGCTAACCCTAACCCTAACCCTAACACTGTCCTAGGGCTGATGCTAACACTAACCCTAACAGAATGCTGGGGCTGATGCTAACCTTAACCCTAACCCTAACACTATCGTAGGGCTGATGCTAAGCCTAACCCTAACACTATCCTAGGCTTTATGCTATCCCTAACCCTAACACTATTCTAGGGCTGATGCTAACACTAACCCTAACCCTAACACTATCCTAGGGCTGATGCTAACCCTCACCCTAACACTATATTAGGCCTGATGCTAACCCTAACTCTAACCCTAACACTATCCTTGGGCTGATGCTAACCCTAACCGTAACGCTATCCTAGGGCTGATGCTAACCCTAACTCTAACCCTAACACTATCCTAGGGCTGATGCCAACCCTAACCCTAACACTATCCTAGGCCTGATGCTAAACCTAACCCTAACCCTAACACTATCCTAGGGCTGATGCTAACCCTAACCCTAATTCTATCATAGGGCTGATGCTAACCCTAACCCTAACCCTAACACTCTCCCAGGGCTGAGGCTAAACCTAACCCTAACAGTATCCTAGGGCTGATGCTAACCCTAACACTAACCCTAACACTATTCTAGGGCTGATGCTAAACCTAACCCTAACCCTAACACTATCCTAGGGTTGATGCTAACCCTAACCCTAATACTATCCTAGCCTGATGCTAACACGAACCCTAACCCTAACACTATCCTAGGTCTGAGGCTAACCCTAACCCTAACACTAACCTATGGCTGATGCTAACCCTAACACTAACACTAACACTATCCTAGGGCTGATGCTTACACTAACCCTAACACTATCCTAGGGCTGATGCTAGCCCTAACCCTAACCCTAACACTATCCTAATGCTGATGCTAACCCTAACGGTAACACTATCCTAGGCCTGATGCTAACCCTAACCCTAACCCTAACACTATCCTAGGGCTGATGCTAACCCTAACCCTAACACTATCCTAGGTCTGATGCTAACACTAACCCTAACCCTAACACTATCCTAGGGCTGATGCTAACCCTCTCCCTAACACTATATTACGGCTGATGCTAACCGTAACCCTAACCCTAACAGTATCCTAGGGCTGATGCTAACTCTAACCCTAACACTATCCTAGGGCTGATGCTAACCCTAACTCTAACCCTAACACTATCCTAGGGCTGATGCCAACCCTAACCCTAACACTATCCTAGGGCTGATGCTAAACCTAACCCTAACCCTAACACTATCCTAGCGCTGATGCTAACCCTAACCCTAATTCTATCATAGGGCTGATGCTAACCCTAACCCTAACCCTAACACTCTCCTAGGGCTGAGGCTAACCCTAACCCTAACAGTATCCTAGGGCTGATGCTAACCCTAACACTAACCCTAACACTATCCTAGTGCTGATGCTAACCCTAACCCTAACACTATCGTAGGGCTGATGCTAACGATAACCCTAACACTATCCTAGCGCTGAGGCTAACCCTAACCCTAACCCTAACACTATCCAAGGGCTGATGCTGACCCTAACTCTAATACTATCCTAGGGCTGATGCTAACCGTAACGCTAACACTAACACTATCCTAGGGCTGATGCTAACCCTAACCCTAACACTCTCCTAGGGCTGATGCTAACCCTAACCCTAACCCTAACACTATCCTAGTGCTGATGCTAACCCTAACCCTAACACTATCCTAGGGCTGATGCTAACCCTAAACCTAACACTATCCTAGGGCTGATGCTAAACCTAACCCTAACCCTAACACTATCCTAAGGCTGATGCTAACCCTAACCCTAATTCTATCATAGGGCTGATGCTAACCCTAACCCTAACCCTAACACTCTCCTAGGGCTGATGCTAACCCTAACCCTAACAGTATCCTAGGGCTGATGCTAACCCTAACACTAACCCTAACACTATCCTAGGGCTGATGCTAACCCTAACCCTAACACTATTGTAGGGCTGATGCTAACCATAACCCAAACACTATCCTAGCGCTGAGGCTAACCCTAACCCTAACACTATCCTAGGGCGGATGCTAACCCTAATCCTAACCCTAACACTATGCTAGTGCTGATGCTAACCCTAACCCTAACACTATCCTAGGGCTGATGCTAACCCTAACCCTAACCCTAACACTATCCTAGGGCTGATGCTAACCCTAACCCTAACCCTAACACTATCCTAGGGCTGATGCTAACCGTTACCCTAACCCTAACAGTTTCGTAGGGCTGATGCTAACCATAACCTGAACAGTATCCTAGGGCTGAGGCTAACCCTAACCCTAACCCTAACACTATCCTAGGGCTGATGCTAACCCTAACCCTAACAGAATCCTGGGGCTGATGCTAACCTTAACCCTAACCCTAACACTATCGTAGGGCTGATGCTAACCCTAACCCTAACACTATCCTAGGCTTGATGCTATCCCTAACCCTAACACTATCCTAGGGCTGATGCTAACCCTAACCCTAACCCTAACACGATCCTAGATCTGATGCTAACCCTAACCCTAACACTATCCTAGGGCTTATGCTAACCCTAACCCTAACCCAAACACTATCCTAGGGCTGATGCGAACCCTAATCCTAACACTATTCTAGGGCAGATGCTAAACCTAACCCTAACCCTAACACTATCCTAGGGCTGATGTTAACCCTAACCCTAATACTATCCTAGGGCTGATGCTAACCCTAACCCTAACCCTAAAACTCTCCTAGGGCTGAGGCTAACCCTAACCCTAACACTAACCTATGGCTGATGCTAACCCTAACACTAACACTAACACTATCCTAGGGCTGATGCTTACACTAACCCTAACAATATCCTAGGGCTGTTGCTAGCCCTAACCCTAACCCTAACACTATCCTAATGCTGATGCTAACCCTAACCGTAACACTATCCTAGGCCTGATGCTAACCCTAACCCTAACCCTAACACTATCCTAGGGCTGATGCTAACCCTAACGCTAACACTATCCTAGGTCTGATGCTAACACTAACCCTAACCCTAACACTATCCTAGGGCTGATGCTAACCCTCATCCTAACACTATATTAGGGCTGATGCTAACCCTAACCCTAACCCTAACACTATCCTAGGGCTGATGCTAACCCTAACCCTAACCCTAACACTATCCTAGCGCTGAGGCTAACCCTAACCCTAACCCTAACACTATCCAAGGGCTGATGCTGACCCTAACTCTAATACTATCCTAGGGCTGATGCTAACCGTAACGCTAACACTAACACTATCCTAGGGCTGATGCTAACCCTAACCCTAACACTCTCCTAGGGCTGATGCTAACCCTAACCCTAACCCTAACACTATCCTAGTGCTGATGCTAACCCTAACCCTAACACTATCCTAGGGCTGATGCTAACCCTAAACCTAACACTATCCTAGGGATGATGCTAAACCTAACCCTAACCCTAACACTATCCTAAGGCTGATGCTAACCCTAACCCTAATTCTATCATAGGGCTGATGCTAACCCTAACCCTAACCCTAACACTCTCCAAGGGCTGAGGCTAACCCTAACCCTAACAGTATCCTAGGGCTGATGCTAACCCTAACACTAACCCTAACACTATCCTAGGGCTGATGCTAACCCTAACCCTAACACTATCGTAGGGCTAATGCTAACCATAACCCTAACACTATCCTAGCGCTGAGGCTAACCCTAACCCTAACCCTAACACTATCCAAGGGCTGATGCTGACCCTAACTCTAATACTATCCTAAGGCTGATGCTAAGCGTAACGCTAACCCTAACACTATACTAGGGCTGATGCTAGCCCTAACCCTAACCCTAACACTATCCTAATGCTGATGCTAACCCTAACCGTAACACTATCCTAGGCCTGATGCTAACCCTAACCCTAACCCTAACACTATCCTAGGGCTGATGCTAACCCTAACCCTAACACTATCCTAGGTCTGATGCTAACACTAACCCTAACCCTAACACTATCCTAGGGCTGATGCTAACCCTCACCCTAACACTATATTAGGGCTGATGCTAACCCTAACCCTAACCCTAACACTATCCTAGGGCTGATGCTAACCCTAACCCTAACACTCTCCTAGGGCTGATGCTAAACCTAACTCTAACCCTAACACTATCCTAGGGCTGGGGCTAACCCTAACCCTAATACTATCCTAGGGCTGATGCTAACCCTAACCCTAACCCTAACACTCTCCTACAGCTGAGGCTAACCCTAACCCTAACACTATCCTAGGGCTGATGCTAACCCTAACCCTAACCCAAACACTATCCTAAGGCTGATGCTAACCCTAATCGTAACACTATTCTAGGGCTGATGCTAACCCTAACCCTAACACTATCCTAGGGCTGATGCTAACCCTAACCCTAATACTATCCTAGGGCTGATGCTAACCCTTACCCTAACCCTAACACTCTCCTAGGGCTGAGGCTAACCCTAACCCTAACACTAACCTATGGCTGATGCTAACCCTAACACTAACACTAACACTATCCTAGGGCTGATGCTTACACTAACCCTAACACTATCCTAGGGCTGATGCTAGCCCTAACCCTAACCCTAACACTATCCTAATGCTCATGCTAACCCTAACCGTAACACTATCCTACGCCTGATGCTAACCCTAACCCTAATCCTAACACTATCCTAGGGCTCATGCTAACCCTAACCCTAACACTATCCTAGGTCTGATGCTAACACTAACCCTAACCCTAACACTATCCTAGGGCTGATGCTAACCCTCACCCTAACACTATATTAGGGCTGATGCTAACCCTAACCCTAACCCTAACAGTATCCTAGGGCTGATGCTAACCCTAACCCTAACACTATCCTAGGGCTGATGCTAACCCTAACTCTAACCCTAACACTATCCTACGGCTGATGCCAACCCTAACCCTAACACTATCCTAGGGCTGATGCTAAACCTAACCCTAACCCTAACACTATCCTAGGGCTGATGCTAACCCTAACCCTAATTCTATCATAGGGCTGATGCTAACCCTAACCCTAACCCTAACACTCTCCTAGGGCTGAGGCTAACCCTAACCCTAACAGTATCCTAGGGCTGATGCTAACCCTAACACTAACCCTAACACTATCCTAGGGCTGATGCTAACCCTAACCCTAACACTATCGTAGGGCTGATGCTAACGATAACCCTAACACTATCCTATCGCTGAGGCTAACCCTAACCCTAACCCTAACACTATCCAAGGGCTGATGCTGACCCTAACTCTAATACTATCCTAGGGCTGATGCTAACCGTAACGCTAACACTAACACTATCCTAGGGCTGATGCTAACCCTAACCCTAACACTCTCCTAGGGCTGATGCTAACCCTAACCCTAACCCTAACACTATCCTAGTGCTGATGCTAACCCTAACCCTAACACTATCCTAGGGCTGATGCTAACCCTAAACCTAACACTATCCTAGGGCTGATGCTAAACCTAACCCTAACCGTAACACTATCCTAAGGCTGATGCTAACCCTAACCCTAATTCTATCATAGGGCTGATGCTAACCCTAACCCTAACCCTAACACTCTCCTAGGGCTGAGGGTAACCCTAACCCTAACAGTATCCTAGGGCTGATGCTAAACCTAACATTAACCCTAACACTATCCTAGGGCTGATGCTAACCCTAACCCTAACACTATCGTAGGGCTAATGCTAACCATAACCCTAACACTATCCTAGCGCTGAGGCTAACCCTAACCCTAACCCTAACACTATCCAAGGGCTGATGCTGACCCAAACTCTAATACTATCCTAAGGCTGATGCTAACCGTAACGCTAACCCTAACACTATCCTAGGGCTGATGCTAACCCTAACCCTAACACTCTCCTAGGGCTGATGCTAACCCTAACCCTAACCCTAAAACTATCCTAGTGCTGATGCTAACCCTAACGATAACAGTATCCTAGGGCTGATGCTAACCCTAACCCTAACCCTAACAGTATCCTAGGGCTGATGCTAACCCTAACCCTAACACTATCGTAGGGCTGATGCTAACCATAACCTGAACAGTATCCTAGGGCTGAGGCTAACCCTAACCCTAACACTAACACCATCCTAGGGCTGATGCTAACCCTAACCCTAACAGAATCCTGGGGCTGATGCTAACCTTAACCCTAACCCTAACACTATCGTAGGGCTGACGCTAACCCTAACCCTAACACTATCCTAGGCTTGATGCTATCCCTAACCCTAACACTATCCTAGGGCTGATGCTAAACCTAACACTAACCCTAACACGATCCTAGGTCTGATGCTACACCTAACCCTAACACTATCCTAGGGCTTATGCTAACCCTAACCCTAACCCAAACACTATCCTAGGGCTGATGCTAACCCTAATCCTGACACTATTCTAGGGCTGATGCTAAACCTAACCCCAACCCTAACACTATACTAGGGCTGATGTTAACCCTAACCCTAATACTATCCTAGGGCTGATGCTAACCCTAACCCTAACCCTAACACTCTCCTAGGGCTGAGGCTAACCCTAACCCTAACACTAACCTATGGCTGATGCTAACCCTAACACTAACACTAACACTATCCTAGGGCTGATGCTTACACTAACCCTAACACTTTCTAGGGCTGATGCTAGCCCTAACCCTAACCCTAACACTATCCTAATGCTGATGCTAACCCTAACCGTAACACTATCCTAGGCCTGATGCTAACCCTAACCCTAACCCTAACACTATCATAGGGCTGATGCTAACCCTAACCCTAACACTATCCTAGGTCTGATGCTAACACTAACCCTAACCCTAACACTATCCTAGGGCTGATGCTAACCCTCACCCTAACACTATATTAGGGCTGATGCTAACCCTAACCCTAACCCTAAAACTATCCTAGGGCTGATGCTAACCCTAACCCTAACCCTAACACTATCCTAGCGCTGAGGCTAACCCTAACCCTAACCCTAACACTATCCAAGGGCTGATGCTGACCCTAACTCTAATACTATCCTAGGGCTGATGCTAACCGTAACGCTAACACTAACACTATCCTAGGGCTGATGCTAACCCTAACCCTAACACTCTCCTAGGGCTGATGCTAACCCTAACCCTAACCCTAACACTATCCTAGTGCTGATGCTAACCCTAACCCTAACACTATCCTAGGGCTGATGCTAACCCTAAACCTAACACTATCCTAGGGATGATGCTAAACCTAACCCTAACCCTAACACTATCCTAAGGCTGATGCTAACACTAACCCTAATTCTATCATAGGGCTGATGCTAACCCTAACCCTAACCCTAACACTCTCTTAGGGCTGAGGCTAACCCTAACCCTAACAGTATCCTAGGGCTGATGCTAACCCTAACACTAACCCTAACACTATCCTAGGGCTGATGCTAACCCTAACCCTAACACTATCGTAGGGCTAATGCTAACCATAACCCTAACACTATCCTAGCGCTGAGGCTAACCCTAACCCTAACCCTAACACTATCCAAGGGCTGATGCTGACCCTAACTCTAATACTATCCTAAGGCTGATGCTAACCGTAACGCTAACCCTAACACTATCCTAGGGCTGATGCTAGCCCTAACCCTAACCCTAACACTATCCTAATGCTGAAGCTAACCCTAACCGTAACACTATCCTAGGCCTGATGCTAACCCTAACCCTAACCCTAACACTATCCTAGGGCTGATGCTAACCCTAACCCTAACACTATCCTAGGTCTGATGCTAACACTAACCCTAACCCTAACACTATCCTAGGGCTGATGCTAACCCTCACCCTAACACTATATTAGGGCTGATGCTAACCCTAACCCTAACCCTAACACTATCCTAGGGCTAATGCTAACCCTAACCCTAACACTCTCCTAGGGCTGATGCTAACCCTAACTCTAACCCTAACACTATCCTAGGGCTGATGCCAACCCTAACCCTAACACTATCCTAGGCCTGATGCTAAACCTAACCCTAACCCTTACACTATCCTAGGGCTGATGCTAACCCTAACCCTAATTTTATCATAGGGCTGATGCTAACCCTAACCCTAACCCTAACACTCTCCTAGGGCTGAGGCTAACCCTAACCCTAACAGTATCCTAGGGCTGATGCTAACCCTAACACTAACCCTAACACTATCCTAGGGCTGATGCTAACCCTAACGCTAACACTATCGTAGGGCTGATGCTAACCATAACCCTAACACTATCCTTGCGCTGAGGCTAACCCTAACCCTAACCCTAACACTATCCAAGGGCTGATGCTGACCCTAACTCTAATACTATCCTAGGGCTGATGCTAACCGTAATGCTAACCCTAACACTATCCTAGGGCTGATGCTAACCCTAACCCTAACACTCTCCTAGGGCTGATGCTAACCCTAACACTAACCCTAACACTATCCTAGTGCTGATTCTAACCCTAACCCTAACACTATCCTAGGGCTGATGCTAACACTAACCCTAACCCAAACACTATCCTAGGGCTGATGCTAACCCTAATCCTAACACTATTCTAGGGCTGATGCTAAACCTAACCCTAACCCTAACCCTATCCTAGGGCTGGGGCTAACCCTAACCCTAATACTATCCTAGGGCTGATGCTAACCCTAACCCTAACCCTAACACTCTCCTAGGGCTGAGGCTAACCCTAACCCTAACACTATCCTAGGGCTGATGCTAACCCTAACCCTAACCCAAACACTATCCTAAGGCTGATGCTAACCCTAATCGTAACACTATTCTAGGGCTGATGCTAACCCTAACCCTAACCCTAACACTATCCTAGGGCTGATGCTAACCCTAACCCTAATACTATCCTAGGGCTGATGCTAACCCTAACCCTAACCCTAACACTCTCCTAGGGCTGAGGCTAACCCTAACCCTAACACTAACCTATGGCTGATGCTAACCCTAACACTAACACTAACACTATCCTAGGGCTGATGCTTACACTAACCCTAACACTATCCTAGGGCTGATGCTAGCCCTAACCCTAACCCTAACACTATCCTAATGCTCATGCTAACCCTAACCGTAACACTATCCTACGCCTGATGCTAACCCTAACCCTAATCCTAACACTATCCTAGGGCTCATGCTAACCCTAACCCTAACACTATCCTAGGTCTGATGCTAACACTAACCCTAACCCTAACGCTATCCTAGGGCTGATGCTAACCCTCACCCTAACACTATATTAGGGCTGATGCTAACCCTAACCCTAACCCTAACAGTATCCTAGGGCTGATGCTAACCCTAACCCTAACACTATCCTAGGGCTGAAGCTAACCCTAACTCTAACCCTAACACTATCCTAGGGCTGATGCCAACCCTAACCCTAACACTATCCTAGGGCTGATGCTAAACCTAACCCTAACCCTAACACTATCCTAGGGCTGATGCTAACCCTAACCCTAATTCTATCATAGGGCTGATGCTAACCCTAACCCTAACCCTAACACTCTCCTAGGGCTGAGGCTAACCCTAACCCTAACAGTATCCTAGGGCTGATGCTAACCCTAACACTAACCCTAACACTATCCTAGGGCTGATGCTAACCCTAACCCTAACACTATCGTAGGGCTGATGCTAACGATAACCCTAACACTATCCTAGCGCTGAGGCTAACCATAACCCTAACCCTAACACTATCCAAGGGCTGATGCTGACCCTAACTCTAATACTATCCTAGGGCTGATGCTAACCGTAACGCTAACACTATCCTAGGTCTGATGCTAACACTAACCCTAACCCTAACACTATCCTAGGGCTGATGCTAACCCTCACCCTAACACTATATTAGGGCTGATGCTAACCCTAACCCTAACCCTAACACTATCCTAGGGCTGATGCTAACCCTAACCCTAACACTCTCCTAGGGCTGATGCTAACCCTAACTCTAACCCTAACACTATCCTAGGGCTGATGCCAACCCTAACCCTAACACTATCCTAGGCCTGATGCTAAACCTAACCCTAACCCTTACACTATCCTAGGGCTGATGCTAACACTAACCCTAATTTTATCATAGGGCTGAAGCTAACCCTAACCCTAACCCTAACACTCTCCTAGGGCTGAGGCTAACCCTAACCCTAACAGTATCCTAGGGCTGATGCTAACCCTAACACTAACCCTAACACTATCCTAGGGCTGATGCTAACCCTAACGCTAACACTATCGTAGGGCTGATGCTAACCATAACCCTAACACTATCCTTGCGCTGAGGCTAACCCTAACCCTAACCCTAACACTATCCAAGGGCTGATGCTGACCCTAACTCTAATACTATCCTAGGGCTGATGCTAACCGTAACGCTAACCCTAACACTATCCTAGGGCTGATGCTAACCCTAACCCTAACACTCTCCTAGGGCTGATGCTAACCCTAACAGTAACCCTAACACTATCCTAGTGCTGATGCTAACCCTACCCCTAACACTATCCTAGGGCTGATGCTAACCCTAACCCTAACCCAAACACTATCCTAGGGCTGATGCTAACCCTAATCCTAACACTATTCTAGGGCTGATGCTAAACCTAACCCTAACCCTAACCCTATCCTAGGGCTGGGGCTAACCCTAACCCTAATACTATCCTAGGGCTGATGCTAACCCTAACCCTAACCCTAACACTCTCCTAGGGCTGAGGCTAACCCTAACCCTAACACTATCCTAGGGCTGATGCTAACCCTAACCCTAACCCAAACACTATCCTAAGGCTGATGCTAACCCTAATCGTAACACTATTCTAGGGCTGATGCTAACCCTAACCCTAACCCTAACACTCTCCTAGGGCTGAGGCTAACCCTAACCCTAACACTAACCTATGGCTGATGCTAACCCTAACACTAACACTAACACTATCCTAGGGCTGATGCTTACACTAACCCTAACACTATCCTAGGGCTGATGCTAGCCCTAACCCTAACCCTAACACTATCCTAATGCTCATGCTAACCCTAACCGTAACACTATCCTACGCCTGATGCTAACCCTAACCCTAATCCTAACACTATCCTAGGGCTCATGCTAACCCTAACCCTAACACTATCCTAGGTCTGATGCTAACACTAACCCTAACCCTAACACTATCCTAGGGCTGATGCTAACCCTCACCCTAACACTATATTAGGGCTGATGCTAACCCTAACCCTAACCCTAACAGTATCCTAGGGCTGATGCTAACCCTAACCCTAACACTATCCTAGGGCTGATGCTAACCCTAACTCTAACCCTAACACTATCCTAGGGCTGATGCCAACCCTAACCCTAACACTATCCTAGGGCTGATGCTAAACCTAACCCTAACCCTAACACTATCCTAGGGCTGATGCTAACCCTAACCCTAATTCTATCATAGGGCTGATGCTAACCCTAACCCTAACCCTAACACTCTCCTAGGGCTGAGGCTAACCCTAACCCTAACACTAACACCATCCTAGGGCTGATGCTAACCCTAACCCTAACAGAATCCTGGGGCTGATGCTAACCTTAACCCTAACCCTAACACTATCTTAGGGCTAATGCTAACCCTAACCCTAACACTATCCTAGGCTTGATGCTATCCCTTACCCTAACACTATCCTAGGGCTGATGCTAAACCTAACACTAACCCTAACACGATCCTAGGTCTGATGCTACACCTAACCCTAACACTATCCTAGGGCTTATGCTAACCCTAACCCTAACCCAAACACTATCCTAGGGCTGATGCTAACCCTAATCCTGACACTATTCTAGGGCTGATGCTAAACCTAACCCTAACCCTAACACTATCCTAGGGCTGATGTTAACCCTAACCCTAATACTATCCTAGGGCTGATGCTAACCCTAACCCTAACCCTAACACTCTCCTAGGGCTGAGGCTAACCCTAACCCTAACACTAACCTATGGCTGATGCTAACCCTAACACTAACACTAACACTATCCTAGGGCTGATGCTTACACTAACCCTAACACTTTCTAGGGCTGATGCTAGCCCTAACCCTAACCCTAACAGTATCCTAATGCTGATGCTAACCCTAACCGTAACACTATCCTAGGCCTGATGCTAACCCTAACCCTAACCCTAACACTATCATAGGGCTGATGCTAACCCTAACCCTAACACTATCCTAGGTCTGATGCTAACACTAACCCTAACCCTAACACTATCCTAGGGCTGATGCTAACCCTCACCTTAACACTATATTAGGGCTGATGCTAACCCTAACCCTAACCCTAACACTATCCTAGGGCTGATGCTAACCCTAACCCTAACCCTAACACTATCCAAGGGCTGATGCTGACCCTAACTCTAATACTATCCTAGGGCTGATGCTAACCGTAACGCTAACACTAACACTATCCTAGGGCTGATGCTAACCCTAACACTAACACTCTCCTAGGGCTGATGCTAACCCTAACCCTAACCCTAACACTATCCTAGTGCTGATGCTAACCCTAACCCTAACACTATCCTAGGGCTGATGCTAACCCTAAACCTAACACTATCCTAGGGATGATGCTAAACCTAACCCTAACCCTAACACTATCCTAAGGCTGATGCTAACCCTAACCCTAATTCTATCATAGGGCTGATGCTAACCCTAACCCTAACCCTAACACTCTCTTAGGGCCGAGGCTAACCCTAACCCTAACAGTATCCTAGGGCTGATGCTAACCCTAACACTAACCCTAACACTATCCTAGGGCTGATGCTAACCCTAACCCTAACACTATCGTAGGGCTAATGCTAACCATAACCCTAACACTATCCTAGCGCTGAGGCTAACCCTAACCCTAACCCTAACACTATCCAAGGGCTGATGCTGACCCTAACTCTAATACTATCCTAAGGCTGATGCTAACCGTAACGCTAACCCTAACACTATCCTAGGGCTGATGCTAGCCCTAACCCTAACCCTAACACTATCCTAATGCTGATGCTAACCCTAACCGTAACACTATCCTAGGCCTGATGCTAACCCTAACCCTAACCCTAACACTATCCTAGGGCTGATGCTAACCCTAACCCTAACACTATCCTAGGTCTGACGCTAACACTAACCCTAACCCTAACACTATCCTAGGGCTGATGCTAACCCTCACCCTAACACTATATTAGGGCTGATGCTAACCCTAACCCTAACCCTAACACTATCCTAGGGCTGATGCTAACCCTAACCCTAACACTCTCCTAGGGCTGATGCTAACCCTAACTCTAACCCTAACACTATCCTAGGGCTGATGCCAACCCTAACCCTAACACTATCCTAGCCCTGATGCTAAACCTAACCCTAACCCTTACACTATCCTAGGGCTGATGCTAACCCTAACCCTAATTTTATCATAGGGCTGATGCTAACCCTAACCCTAACCCTAACACTCTCCTAGGGCTGAGGCTAACCCTAACCCTAACAGTATCCTAGGGCTGATGCTAACCCTAACACTAACCCTAACACTATCCTAGGGCTGATGCTAACCCTAACGCTAACACTATCGTAGGGCTGATGCTAACCATAACCCTAACACTATCCTTGCGCTGAGGCTAACCCTAACCCTAACCCTAACACTATCCAAGGGCTGATGCTGACCCTAACTCTAATACTATCCTAGGGCTGATGCTAACCGTAACGCTAACCTAACACTATCCTAGGGCTGATGCTAACCCTAACCCTAACACTCTCCTAGGGCTGATGCTAACCCTAACACTAACCCTAACACTATCCTAGTGCTGATGCTAACCCTAACCCTAACACTATCCTAGGGCTGATGCTAACACTAACCCTAACCCAAACACTATCCTAGGGCTGATGCTAACCCTAATCCTAACACTATTCTAGGGCTGATGCTAAACCTAACCCTAACCCTAACCCTATCCTAGGGCTGGGGCTAACCCTAACCCTAATACTATCCTAGGGCTGATGCTAACCCTAACCCTAACCCTAACACTCTCCTAGGGCTGAGGCTAACCCTAACCCTAACACTATCCTAGGGCTGATGCTAACCCTAACCCTAACCCAAACACTATCCTAAGGCTGATGCTAACCCTAATCGTAACACTATTCTAGGGCTGATGCTAACCCTAACCCTAACCCTAACACTATCCTAGGGCTGATGCTAACCCTAACCCTAATACTATCCTAGGGCTGATGCTAACCCTAACCCTAACACTCTCCTAGGGCTGAGGCTAACCCTAACCCTAACACTAACCTATGGCTGATGCTAACCCTAACACTAACACTAACACTATCCTAGGGCTGATGCTTACACTAACCCTAACACTATCCTAGGGCTGATGCTAGCCCTAACCCTAACCCTAACACTATCCTAATGCTCATGCTAACCCTAACCGTAACACTATCCTACGCCTGATGCTAACCCTAACCCTAATCCTAACACTATCCTAGGGCTCATGCTAACCCTAACCCTAACACTATCCTAGGTCTGATGCTAACACTAACCCTAACCCTAACGCTATCCTAGGGCTGATGCTAACCCTCACCCTAACACTATATTAGAGCTGATGCTAACCCTAACCCTAACCCTAACAGTATCCTAGGGCTGATGCTAACCCTAACCCTAACACTATCCTAGGGCTGATGCTAACCCTAACTCTAACCCTAACACTATCCTAGGGCTGATGCCAACCCTAACCCTAACACTATCCTAGGGCTGATGCTAAACCTAACCCTAACCCTAACACTATCCTAGGGCTGATGCTAACCCTAACCCTAATTCTATCATAGGGCTGATGCTAACCCTAACCCTAACCCTAACACTCTCCTAGGGCTGAGGCTAACCCTAACCCTAACAGTATCCTAGGGCTGATGCTAACCCTAACACTAACCCTAACACTATCCTAGGGCTGATGCTAACCCTAACCCTAACACTATCGTAGGGCTGATGCTAACGATAACCCTAACACTATCCTAGCGCTGAGGCTAACCCTAATCCTAACCCTAACACTATCCAAGGGCTGATGCTGACCCTAACTCTAATACTATCCTAGGGCTGATGCTAACCGTAACGCTAACACTAACACTATCCTAGGGCTGATGCTAACCCTAACCCTAACACTCTCCTAGGGCTGATGCTAACCCTAACCCTAACCCTAACACTATCCTAGTGCTGATGCTAACCCTAACCCTAACACTATCCTAGGGCTGATGCTAACCCTAAACCTAACACTATCCTTGGGCTGATGCTAAACCTAACCCTAACCGTAACACTATCCTAAGGCTGATGCTAACCCTAACCCTAATTCTATCATAGGGCTGATGCTAACCCTAACCCTAACCCTAACACTCTCCTAGGGCTGAGGCTAACCCTAACCCTAACAGTATCCTAGGGCTGATGCTAAACCTAACACTAACCCTAACACTATCCTAGGGCTGATGCTAACCCTAACCCTAACACTATCGTAGGGCTAATGCTAACCATAACCCTAACACTATCCTAGCGCTGAGGCTAACCCTAACCCTAACCCTAACACTATCCAAGGGCTGATGCTGACCCAAACTCTAATACTATCCTAAGGCTGATGCTAACCGTAACGCTAACCCTAACACTATCCTAGGGCTGATGCTAACCCTAACCCTAACACTCTCCTAGGGCTGATGCTAACCCTAACCCTAACCCTAAAACTATCCTAGTGCTGATGCTAACCCTAACGATAACAGTATCCTACGGCTGATGCTAACCCTAACCCTAAACCTAACAGTATCCTAGGGCTGATGCTAACCCTAACCCTAACACTATCGTAGGGCTGATGCTAACCATAACCTGAACAGTATCCTAGGGCTGAGGCTAACCCTAAACCTAACACTAACACCATCCTAGGGCTGATGCTAACCCTAACCCTAACAGAATCCTGGGGCTGATGCTAACCTTAACCCTAACCCTAACACTATCGTAGGGCTGATGCTAACCCTAACCCTAAAACTATCCTAGGCTTGATGCTATCCCTAACCCTAACACTATCCTAGGGCTGATGCTAAACCTAACACTAACCCTAACACGATCCTAGGTCTGATGCTACACCTAACCCTAACACTATCCTAGGGCTTATGCTAACCCTAACCCTAACCCAAACACTATCCTAGGGCTGATGCTAACCCTATCCTGACACTATTCTAGGGCTGATGCTAAACCTAACCCTAAACCTAACACTATCCTAGGGCTGATGTTAACCCTAACCCTAATACTATCCTAGGGCTGATGCTAACCCTAACCCTAACCCTAACACTCTCCTAGGGCTGAGGCTAACCCTAACCCTAACACTAACCTATGGCTGATGCTAACCCTAACACTAACACTAACACTATCCTAGGGCTGATGCTTACACTAACCCTAACACTTTCTAGGGCTGATGCTAGCCCTAACCCTAACCCTAACACTATCCTAATGCTGATGCTAACCCTAACCGTAACACTATCCTAGGCCTGATGCTAACCCTAACCCTAACCCTAACACTATCATAGGGCTGATGCTAACCCTAACCCTAACACTATCCTAGGTCTGATGCTAACACTAACCCTAACCCTAACACTATCCTAGGGCTGATGCTAACCCTCACCCTAACACTATATTAGGGCTGATGCTAACCCTAACGCTAACCCTAACACTATCCTAGGGCTGATGCTAACCCTAACCCTAACACTATCCTAGGGCTGATGCTAACCCTAACTCTGACCCTAACATTATCCTAGGGCTGATGCCAACCCTAACCCTAACACTATCCTAGGGCTGAGGCTAAACCTAACCCTAACCCTAACACTATCCTAGGGCTGACGGTAACCCTAACCCTAATTCTATCATAGGGCTGATGATAACCCTAACCCTAACCCTAACACTCTCCTAGGGCTGAGGCTAACCCTAACCCTAACAGTATCCTAGGGCTGATGCTAACCCTAACACTAAACCCAACACTATCCTAGGGCTGATGCTAACCCTAACCCTAACACTATCGTAGGGCTGATGCTAACCATAACCCTAACACTATCCCAGCGCTGAGGCTAACCCTAACCCTAACCCTAACACTATCCAAGGGCTGATGCTGACCCAAACTCTAATACTATCCTAAGGCTGATGCTAACCGTAACGCTAACCCTAACACTATCCTAGGGCTGATGCTAACCCTAACCCTAACACTCTCCTAGGGCTGATGCTAACCCTAACCCTAACCCTAAAACTATCCTAGTGCTGATGCTAACCCTAACGATAACAGTATCCTAGGGCTGATGCTAACCCTAACCCTAAACCTAACAGTATCCTAGGTCTGATGCTAACCCTAACCCTAACACTATCGTAGGGCTGATGCTAACCATAACCTGAACAGTATCCTAGGGCTGAGGCTAACCCTAACCCTAACACTAACACCATCCTAGGGCTGATGCTAACCCTAACCCTAACAGAATCCTGGGGCTGATGCTAACCTTAACCCTAACCCTAACACTATCGTAGGGCTGATGCTAACCCTAACCCTAAAACTATCCTAGGCTTGATGCTATCCCTAACCCTAACACTATCCTAGGGCTGATGCTAAACCTAACACTAACCCTAACACGATCCTAGTTCTGATGCTACACCTAACCCTAACACTATCCTAGGGCTTATGCTAACCCTAACCCTAACCCAGACACTATCCTAGGGCTGATGCTAACCCTAATCCTGACACTATTCTAGGGCTGATGCTAAACCTAACCCTAACCCTAACACTATCCTAGGGCTGATGTTAACCCTAATCCTAATACTATCCTAGGGCTGATGCTAACCCTAACCCTAACCCTAACACTCTCCTAGGGCTGAGGCTAACCCTAACCCTAACACTAACCTATGGCTGATGCTAACCCTAACACTAACACTAACACTATCCTAGGGCTGATGCTTACACTAACCCTAACACTTTCTAGGGCTGATGCTAGCCCTAACCCTAACCCTAACACTATCCTAATGCTGATGCTAACCCTAACCGTAACACTATCCTAGGCCTGATGCTAACCCTAACCCTAACCCTAACACTATCATAGGGCTGATGCTAACCCTAACCCTAACACTATCCTAGGTCTGATGCTAACACTAACCCTAACCCTAACACTATCCTAGGGCTGATGCTAACCCTCACCCTAACACTATATTAGGGCTGATGCTAACCCTAACGCTAACCCTAACACTATCCTAGGGCTGATGCTAACCCTAACCCTAACACTATCCTAGGGCTGATGCTAACCCTAACTCTGACCCTAACATTATCCTAGGGCTGATGCCAACCCTAACCCTAACACTATCCTAGGGCTGAGGCTAAACCTAACCCTAACCCTAACACTATCCTAGGGCTGACGGTAACCCTAACCCTAATTCTATCATAGGGCTGATGATAACCCTAACCCTAACCCTAACACTCTCCTAGGGCTGAGGCTAACCCTAACCCTAACAGTATCCTAGGGCTGATGCTAACCCTAACACTAAACCCAACACTATCCTAGGGCTGATGCTAACCCTAACCCTAACACTATCGTAGGGCTGATGCTAACCATAACCCTAACACTCTCCCAGCGCTGAGGCTAACCCTAACCCTAACCCTAACACTATCCAAGGGCTGATGCTGACCCTATCTCTAATAATATCCTAGGGCTGATGCTAACCGTAACGCTAACCCTAACACTATCCTAGGGCTGATGCTAACCCTAACCCTAACACTCTCCTAGGGCTGATGCTAACCCTAACCCTAACCCTAACACTATCCTAGTGCTGATGCTAACCCTAACACTAACACTATCCTAGGGCTGATGCTAACCCTAACCCTAACACTAACACTATCCTAGGGCTGATGCTAACCCTAACCCTAACACTATCCTAGGGCTGATGCTAACCCTAACATTAACCCTAACACTATCGTAGGGCTCATGCTAACCATAACCCTAACAGTATCCTACGGCTGAGGCTAACCCTAACCCTAACCCTAACACTATCCTAGGGCTGATGTTAACCCTAACCCTAACAGATTCCTGGGGCTGATGCTAACCTTAACCCTAACCCTAACACTATCGTAGGGCTGATGATAACCCTAACCCTAACACTATCCTAGGCTTGATGCTATCCCTAACCCTAACACTATCCTAGGGCTGATGCTAACCCCAACCCTAACCCTAACACTATCCTAGGGCTGATGCTAACCCTAACCCTAATTCTATCATAGGGCTGATGCTAACCCTAACCCTAACCCTAACACTCTCCTAGGGCTGCGGCTAACCCGAACCCTAACAGTATCCTAGGGCTGATGCTAACCCTAACACTAACCCTAACACTCTCCTAGGGCTGATGCTAACCCTAACCCTAACACTATCGTAGGGCTGATGCTAACCATAACCCTAACACTATCCTAGCGCTGAGGCTAACACTAACCCTAACCCTAACACTATCCAAGGGCTGATGCTGACCCTAACTCTAATACTATCCTAGGGCTGATGCTAACCGTAACGCTAACCCTAACACTATCCTAAGGCTGATGCTAACCCTAACCCAAACACTCTCCTAGGGCTGTTGCTAACCCTAACCCTAACCCTAACACTATCCTAGTGCTGATGCTAACCCTAACCCTAACACTATTCTAGGGCTGATGCTAACCCTAACCCTAACCCTAACACTATCCTAGGGCTGATGATAACCCTAACCGTAACACTATCCTAGGGCTGATGCTAACCCTAACCCTAACCCTAACACTATCCTAGGGCTGATGCTAACCCTAAACCTAACCCTAACACTATCCAAGGGCTGATGCTTACCCTCACCCTAACACTATCCTAGGGCTGATGCTAACCCTAACCCTAAACCTAACACTATCCTAGGGCTGATGCTAACCCTGACACTAACACTCTCCTAGGGCTGATGCTAACCCTAACCCTAACCCTAACACTATCCTAGTGCTGATGCTAACCCTAACCCTAACACTATCCTAGGGCTGATGCTAACCCTAACCCTAACCCTAACACTATCCTAGGGCTGATGCTAACCCTAACCCTAACCCTAACACTGTCCTAGGGCTCATGCTAACCGTTACCCTAACCCTAACAGGTTCGTAGGGCTGATGCTAACCATAACCTGAACAGTATCCTAGGGCTGAGGTTAACCCTAACCCTAACCCTAACACTATCCTAGGGCTGATGCTAACCCTAACCCTAACAGAATCCTGGGGCTGATGCTAACCTTAACCCTAACCCTAACACTATCGTAGGGCTGATGCTAACCCTAACCCTAACACTATCCTAGGCTTGATGCTATCCCTAACCCTAACACTATCCTAGGGCTGATGCTAACCCTAACCCTAACCCTAACACGATCCTAGATCTGATGCTAACCCTAACCCTAACACTATCCTAGGGCTTATGCTATCCCTAACCCTAACCCAAACACTATCCTAGGGCTGATGCGAACCCTAATCCTAACACTATTCTAGGGCAGATGCTAAACCTAACCCTAACCCTAACACTATCCTAGGGCTGATGTTAACCCTAACCCTAATACTATCCTAGGGCTGATGCTAACCCTAACCCTAACCCTAAAACTCTCCTAGGGCTGAGGCTAACCCTAACCCTAACACGAACCTATGGCTGATGCTAACCCTAACACTAACACTAACACTATCCTAGGGCTGATGCTTACACTAACCCTAACACTATCCTAGGGCTGATGCTAGCCCTAACCCTAACCCTAACACTATCCTAATGCTGATGCTAACCCTAACCGTAACACTATCCTAGGCCTGATGCTAACCCTAACCCTAACCCTAACACTATCCTAGGGCTCATGCTAACCCTAACCCTAACACTATCGTAGGGCTGATGCTAACCATAACCTGAACAGTATCCTAGGGCTGAGGCTAACCCTAACCCTAACCCTAACACTGTCCTAGGGCTGATGCTATCCCTAACCCTAACAGAATCCTGGGGCTGATGCTAACCTTAACCCTAACCCTAACACTATCGTAGGGCTGATGCTAACCCTAACCCTAACACTATCCTAGGATTGATGCTATCCCTAACCCTAACACTATTCTAGGGCTGATGCTACCCCTAACACTAACCCTAACACAATCCTGGGTCTGATGCTAACCCTAACCCTAACACTATCCTAGGGCTTATGCTAACCCTAACCCTAACCCAAACACTATCCTAGGGCTGATGATAACCCTAATCCTAACACTATTCTAGGGCTGATGCTAAACCTACCCCTAACCCTAACACTATCCCAGTGCTGATGCTAACCCTAACCCTAACACTATCCTAGGGCTGATGCTAACCCTAAACCTAACACTATCCTAGGGCTGATGCTAAACCTAACCCTAACCCTAACACTATCCTAGGGCTGATGCTAATCCTAACCCTAATTCTATCATAGGGCTGATGCTAACCCTAACCCTAACCCTAACACTCTCCTAGGGCTGAGGCTAACCCTAACCCTAACAGTATCCTAGGGCTGATGCTAACCCTAACACTAATCCTAACAGTATCCTAGGGCTGATGCTAACCCTAACCATAACACTATCGTAGGGCTGATGCTAACCATAACCCTAACACTATCCTAGGGCTGATGCTGACCCTAACCCTAACCCTAACACTATCCTAGGGCTGATGCTAACCCTGACCCTAACACTCTCCTAGGGCTGATGCTAACCCTAACCCTAACCCTAACACTATCCTAGTGCTGATGCTAACCCTAACCCTAACACTATCCTAGGGCTGATGCTAACCCTAACCCTAACCCTAACACTATCCTAGGGCTGATGCTAACCCTAACCCTAACCCTAACACTGTCCTAGGGCTCATGCTAACCGTTACCCTAACCCTAACAGGTTCGTAGTGCTGATGCTAACCATAACCTGAACAGTATCCTAGGGCTGAGGCTAACCCTAACCCTAACCCTAACACTATCCTAGGGCTGATGCTAACCCTAACCCTAACAGAATCCTGGGGCTGATGCTAACCTTAACCCTAACCCTAACACTATCGTAGGGCTGATGCTAACCCTAACCCTAACACTATCCTAGGCTTGATGCTATCCCTAACCCTAACACTATCCTAGGGCTGATGCTGACCCTAACTCTTATACTATCCTAGGCCTGATGCTAACCGTAACGCTAACCCTAACACTATCCTAGGGCTGATGCTAACCCTAACCCTAACACTCTCCTAGGGCTGATGCTAACCCTAACCCTAACCCTAACACTATCCTAGTGCTGATGCTAACCCTAACCCTAACACTATCCTAGGGCTGATGCTGACCCTAACCCTAACCCTAACACTATCCTAGGGCTGATGCTAACCCTAACCCTAACCCTAACACTATCCTAGGGCTGATGCTAACCCTGACCCTAACACTCTCCTAGGGCTGATGCTAACCCTAACCCTAACCCTAACACTATCCTAGTGCTGATGCTAACCCTAACCCTAACACTATCCTAGGGCTGATGCTAACCCTAACCCTAACCCTAACACTATCCTAGGGCTGATGCTAACCCTAACCCTAACCCTAACACTGTCCTAGGGCTCATGCTAACCGTTACCCTAACCCTAACAGGTTCGTAGTGCTGATGCTAACCATAACCTGAACAGTATCCTAGGGCTGAGGCTAACCCTAACCCTAACCCTAACACTATCCTAGGGCTGATGCTAACCCTAACCCTAACAGAATCCTGGGGCTGATGCTAACCTTAACCCTAACCCTAACACTATCGTAGGGCTGATGCTAACCCTAACCCTAACACTATCCTAGGCTTGATGCTATCCCTAACCCTAACACTATCCTAGGGCTGATGCTAACCCTAACCCTAACCCTAACACGATCCTAGATCTGATGCTAACCCTAACCCTAACACTATCCTAGGGCTTATGCTAACCCTAACCCTAACCCAAACACTATCCTAGGGCTGATGCGAACCCTAATCCTAACACTATTCTAGGGCAGATGCTAAACCTAACCCTAACCCTAACACTATCCTAGGGCTGATGTTAACCCTAACCCTAATACTATCCTAGGGCTGATGCTAACCCTAACCCTAACCCTAAAACTCTCCTAGGGCTGAGGCTAACCCTAACCCTAACACGAACCTATGGCTGATGCTAACCCTAACACTAACACTAACACTATCCTAGGGCTGATGCTTACACTAACCCTAACACTATCCTAGGGCTGATGCTAGCCCTAACCCTAACCCTAACACTATCCTAATGCTGATGCTAACCCTAACCGTAACACTATCCTAGGCCTGATGCTAACCCTAACCCTAACCCTAACACTATCCTAGGGCTCATGCTAACCCTAACCCTAACACTATCCTAGGTCTGATGCTAACACTAACCCTAACCCTAACACTATCCTAGGGCTGATGCTAAACCTCACCCTAACACTATATTAGGGCTGATGCTAACCCTAACCCTAACCCTAACACTATCCTAGGGCTGATGCTAACCCTAACCCTAACACTATCCTAGGGCTGATGCTAACCCTAACCCTAACACTATCCTAGGGCTGATGCTAACCCTAACTCTGACCCTAACATTATCCTAGGGCTGATGCCAACCCTAACCCTAACACTATCCTAGGGCTGAGGCTAAACCTAACCCTAACCCTAACACTATCCTAGGGCTGACGGTAACCCTAACCCTAATTCTATCATAGGGCTGATGATAACCCTAACCCTAACCCTAACACTCTCCTAGGGCTGAGGCTAACCCTAACCCTAACAGTATCCTAGGGCTGATGCTAACCCTAACACTAAACCCAACACTATCCTAGGGCTGATGCTAACCCTAACCCTAACACTATCGTAGGGCTGATGCTAACCATAACCCTAACACTATCCCAGCGCTGAGGCTAACCCTAACCCTAACCCTAACACTATCCAAGGGCTGATGCTGACCCTATCTCTAATAATATCCTAGGGCTGATGCTAACCGTAACGCTAACCCTAACACTATCCTAGGGCTGATGCTAACCCTAACCCTAACACTCTCCTAGGGCTGATGCTAACCCTAACCCTAACCCTAACACTATCCTAGTGCTGATGCTAACCCTAACACTAACACTATCCTAGGGCTGATGCTAACCCTAACCCTAACACTAACACTATCCTAGGGCTGATGCTAACCCTAACCCTAACACTATCCTAGGGCTGATGCTAACCCTAACACTAACCCTAACACTATCGTAGGGCTCATGCTAACCATAACCCTAACAGTATCCTACGGCTGAGGCTAACCCTAACCCTAACCCTAACACTATCCTAGGGCTGATGTTAACCCTAACCCTAACAGATTCCTGGGGCTGATGCTAACCTTAACCCTAACCCTAACACTATCGTAGGGCTGATGATAACCCTAACCCTAACACTATCCTAGGCTTGATGCTATCCCTAACCCTAACACTATCCTAGGGCTGATGCTAACCCCAACCCTAACCCTAACACTATCCTAGGGCTGATGCTAACCCTAACCCTAATTCTATCATAGGTCTGATGCTAACCCTAACCCTAACCCTAACACTCTCCTAGGGCTGCGGCTAACCCGAACCCTAACAGTATCCTAGGGCTGATGCTAACCCTAACACTAACCCTAACACTATCCTAGGGCTGATGCTAACCCTAACCCTAACACTATCGTAGGGCTGATGCTAACCATAACCCTAACACTATCCTAGCGCTGAGGCTAACACTAACCCTAACCCTAACACTATCCAAGGGCTGATGCTGACCCTAACTCTAATACTATCCTAGGGCTGATGCTAACCGTAACGCTAACCCTAACACTATCCTAAAGCTGATGCTAACCCTAACCCTAACACTCTCCTAGGGCTGTTGCTAACCCTAACCCTAACCCTAACACTATCCTAGTGCTGATGCTAACCCTAACCCTAACACTATTCTAGGGCTGATGCTAACCCTAACCCTAACCCTAACACTATCCTAGGGCTGATGATAACCCTAACCGTAACACTATCCTAGGGCTGATGCTAACCCTAACCCTAACCCTAACACTATCCTAGGGCTGATGCTAACCCTAAACCTAACCCTAACACTATCCAAGGGCTGATGCTTACCCTAACCCTAACACTATCCTAGGGCTGATGCTAACCCTAACCCTAAACCTAACACTATCCTAGGGCTGATGCTAACCCTGACCCTAACACTCTCCTAGGGCTGATGCTAACCCTAACCCTAACCCTAACACTATCCTAGTGCTGATGCTAACCCTAACCCTAACACTATCCTAGGGCTGATGCTAACCCTAACCCTAACCCTAACACTATCCTAGGGCTGATGCTAACCCTAACCCTAACCCTAACACTGTCCTAGGGCTCATGCTAACCGTTACCCTAACCCTAACAGGTTCGTAGGGCTGATGCTAACCATAACCTGAACAGTATCCTAGGGCTGAGGCTAACCCTAACCCTAACCCTAACACTATCCTAGGGCTGATGCTAACCCTAACCCTAACAGAATCCTGGGGCTGATGCTAACCTTAACCCTAACCCTAACACTATCGTAGGGCTGATGCTAACCCTAACCCTAACACTATCCTAGGCTTGATGCTATCCCTAACCCTAACACTATCCTAGGGCTGATGCTAACCCTAACCCTAACCCTAACACGATCCTAGATCTGATGCTAACCCTAACCCTAACACTATCCTAGGGCTTATGCTATCCCTAACCCTAACCCAAACACTATCCTAGGGCTGATGCGAACCCTAATCCTAACACTATTCTAGGGCAGATGCTAAACCTAACCCTAACCCTAACACTATCCTAGGGCTGATGTTAACCCTAACCCTAATACTATCCTAGGGCTGATGCTAACCCTAACCCTAACCCTAAAACTCTCCTAGGGCTGAGGCTAACCCTAACCCTAACACGAACCTATGGCTGATGCTAACCCTAACACTAACACTAACACTATCCTAGGGCTGATGCTTACACTAACCCTAACACTATCCTAGGGCTGATGCTAGCCCTAACCCTAACCCTAACACTATCCTAATGCTGATGCTAACCCTAACCGTAACACTATCCTAGGCCTGATGCTAACCCTAACCCTAACCCTAACACTATCCTAGGGCTCATGCTAACCCTAACCCTAACACTATCGTAGGGCTGATGCTAACCATAACCTGAACAGTATCCTAGGGCTGAGGCTAACCCTAACCCTAACCCTAACACTGTCCTAGGGCTGATGCTATCCCTAACCCTAACAGAATCCTGGGGCTGATGCTAACCTTAACCCTAACCCTAACACTATCGTAGGGCTGATGCTAACCCTAACCCTAACACTATCCTAGGATTGATGCTATCCCTAACCCTAACACTATTCTAGGGCTGATGCTACCCCTAACACTAACCCTAACACAATCCTAGGTCTGATGCTAACCCTAACCCTAACACTATCCTAGGGCTTATGCTAACCCTAACCCTAACCCAAACACTATCCTAGGGCTGATGATAACCCTAATCCTAACACTATTCTAGGGCTGATGCTAAACCTACCCCTAACCCTAACACTATCCCAGTGCTGATGCTAACCCTAACCCTAACACTATCCTAGGGCTGATGCTAACCCTAAACCTAACACTATCCTAGGGCTGATGCTAAACCTAACCCTAACCCTAACACTATCCTAGGGCTGATGCTAATCCTAACCCTAATTCTATCATAGGGCTGATGCTAACCCTAACCCTAACCCTAACACTCTCCTAGGGCTGAGGCTAACCCTAACCCTAACAGTATCCTAGGGCTGATGCTAACCCTAACACTAATCCTAACAGTATCCTAGGGCTGATGCTAACCCTAACCATAACACTATCGTAGGGCTGATGCTAACCATAACCCTAACACTATCCTAGCGCTGAGGCTAACCCTAACCCTAACCCTAACACTATCCAAGGGCTGATGCTGACCCTAACTCTTATACTATCCTAGGCCTGATGCTAACCGTAACGCTAACCCTAACACTATCCTAGGGCTGATGCTAACCCTAACCCTAACACTCTCCTAGGGCTGATGCTAACCCTAACCCTAACCCTAACACTATCCTAGTGCTGATGCTAACCCTAACCCTAACACTATCCTAGGGCTGATGCTGACCCTAACCCTAACCCTAACACTATCCTAGGGCTGATGCTAACCCTAACCCTAACCCTAACACTATCCTAGGGCTGATGCTAACCCTGACCCTAACACTCTCCTAGGGCTGATGCTAACCCTAACCCTAACCCTAACACTATCCTAGTGCTGATGCTAACCCTAACCCTAACACTATCCTAGGGCTGATGCTAACCCTAACCCTAACCCTAACACTGTCCTAGGGCTGATGCTAACCCTAACCCTAACCCTAACACTGTCCTAGGGCTCATGCTAACCGTTACCCTAACCCTAACAGGTTCGTAGGGCTGATGCTAACCATAACCTGAACAGTATCCTAGGGCTGAGGCTAACCCTAACCCTAACCCTAACACTATCCTAGGGCTGATGCTAACCCTAACCCTAACAGAATCCTGGGGCTGATGCTAACCTTAACCCTAACCCTAACACTATCGTAGGGCTGATGCTAACCCTAACCCTAACACTATCCTAGGCTTGATGCTATCCCTAACCCTAACACTATCCTAGGGCTGATGCTAACCCTAACCCTAACCCTAACACGATCCTAGATCTGATGCTAACCCTAACCCTAACACTATCCTAGGGCTTATGCTAACCCTAACCCTAACCCAAACACTATCCTAGGGCTGATGCGAACCCTAATCCTAACACTATTCTAGGGCAGATGCTAAACCTAACCCTAACCCTAACACTATCCTAGGGCTGATGTTAACCCTAACCCTAATACTATCCTAGGGCTGATGCTAACCCTAACCCTAACCCTAAAACTCTCCTAGGGCTGAGGCTAACCCTAACCCTAACACGAACCTATGGCTGATGCTAACCCTAACACTAACACTAACACTATCCTAGGGCTGATGCTTACACTAACCCTAACACTATCCTAGGGCTGATGCTAGCCCTAACCCTAACCCTAACACTATCCTAATGCTGATGCTAACCCTAACCGTAACACTATCCTAGGCCTGATGCTAACCCTAACCCTAACCCTAACACTATCCTAGGGCTCATGCTAACCCTAACCCTAACACTATCCTAGGTCTGATGCTAACACTAACCCTAACCCTAACACTATCCTAGGGCTGATGCTAACCCTCACCCTAACACTATATTAGGGCTGATGCTAACCCTAACCCTAACCCTAACACTATCCTAGGGCTGATGCTAACCCTAACCCTAACACTATCCTAGGGCTGATGCTAACCCTAACTCTAACCCTAACACTATCCTAGCGCTGATGCAAACCCTAACCCTAACACTATCCTAGGCCTGATGCTAAACCTAACCCTAACCCTAACACTATCCTAGGACTGATGCTAACCCTAACCCTAATTCTATCATAGGGCTGATGCTAACCCTAACCCTAACCCTAACACTCTCCTAGGGCTGAGGCTAACCCTAACCCTAACATTATCCTAGGGCTGATGCTAACCCTAACACTAACCCTAACACTATCCTAGGGCTGATGCTAACCCTAACGCTAACACTATCGTAGGGCTGATGCTAACCATAACCCTAACACTATCCTTGCGCTGAGGCTAACCCTAACCCTAACCCTAACACTATCCAAGGGCTGATGCTGACCCTAACTCTAATACTATCCTAGGGCTGATGCTAACCGTAACGCTAACCCTAACACTATCCTAGGGCTGATGCTAACCCTAACCCCAACACTCTCCTAGGGCTGATGCTAACCCTAACCCTAACCCTAACACTATCCTAGTGCTGATGCTAACCCTAACCCTAACACTATCCTAGGGCTGATGCTAACCCTAACCCTAACCCAAACACTATCCTAGGGCTGATGCTAACCCTAATCCTAACACTATTCTAGGGCTGATGCTAAACCTAACCCTAACCCTAACACTATCCTAGGGCTGATGCTAACCCTAACCCTAATACTATCCTAGGGCTGATGCTAACCCTAACCCTAACCCTAACACTCTCCTAGGGCTGAGGATAACCCTAACCCTAACACTATCCAAGGGCTGATGCTAACCCTAACCCTAACCCAAACACTATCCTAGGGCTGATGCTAACCCTAATCGTAACACTATTCTAGGGCTGATGCTAACCATAACCCTAACCCTAACACTATCCTAGGGCTGATGCTAACCCTAACCCTAATACTATCCTAGGGCTGATGCTAACCCTAACCCTAACCCTAACACTCTCCTAGGGCTGAGGCTAACCCTAACCCTAACACTAACCTATGGCTGATGCTAACCCTAACACTAACACTAACACTATCCTAGGGCTGATGCTTACACTAACCCTAACACTATCCTAGGGCTGATGCTAGCCCTAACCCTAACCCTAACACTATCCTAATGCTGATGCTAACCCTAACCGTAACACTATCCTACGCCTGATGCTAACCCTAACCCTAACGCTAACACTATCCTAGGGCTGATGCTAACCCTAACCCTAACACTATCCTAGGTCTGATGCTAACACTAACCCTAACCCTAACACTATCCTAGGGCTGATGCTAACCCTCACCCTAACACTATATTAGGGCTGATGCTAACCCTCACCCTAACCCTAACAGTATCCTAGGGCTGATGCTAACCCTAACCCTAACACTATCCTAAGGCTGATGCTAACCCTAACTCTAACCCTAACACTATCCTAGGGCTGATGCCAACCCTAACCCTAACACTATCCTAGGGCTGATGCTAAACCTAACCCTAACCCTAACACTATCCTAGGGCTGATGCTAACCCTAACCCTAATTCTATCATAGGGCTGATGCTAACCCTAACCCTAACCCTAACACTCTCCTAGTGCTGAGGCTAACCCTAACCCTAACAGTATCCTACGGCTGATGCTAACCCTAACACTAACCCTAACACTATCCTAGGGCTGATGCTAACCCTAACTCTAACACTATCGTAGGGCTGATGTTAACGATAACCCTAACACTATCCTAGCGCTGAGGCTAACCCTAACCCTAACCCTAACACTATCCAAGGGCTGATGCTGACCCTAACTCTAATACTATCCTAGGGCTGATGCTAAACGTAACGCTAACACTAACACTATCCTAGGGCTGATGCTAACCCTAACCCTAACACTCTCCTAGGGCTGATGCTAACCCTAACACTAACCCTAACACTATCCTAGTGCTGATGCTAACCCTAACCCTAACACTATCCTAGGGCTGATGCTAACCCTAAACCTAACACTATCCTAGGGCTGATGATAAACCTAACCCTAACCCTAACACTATCCTAAGGCTGATGCTAACCCTAACCCTAATTCTATCATAGGGCTGATGCTAACCCTAACCCTAACCCTAACACTCTCCTAGGGCTGAGGCTAACCCTAACCCTAACAGTATCCTAGGGCTGATGCTAACCCTAACCCTAACCCTAACAGTATCCTAGGGCTGATGCTAACCCTAACCCTAACACTATCCTAGGGCTGATGCTAACCCTAACCCTAACCCTAACACTATCGTAGGGCTGATGCTAACCATAACCTGAACAGTATCCTAGGGCTGAGGCTAACCCTAACCCTAACACTAACACCATCCTAGGGCTGATGCTAACCCTAACCCTAACAGAATCCTGGGGCTGATGCTAACCTTAACCCTAACCCTAACACTATCGTAGGGCTGATGCTAACCCTAACCGTAACACTATCCTAGGCTTGATGCTATCCCTAACCCTAACACTATCCTAGGGCTGATGCTAAACCTAACTCTAACCCTAACACGATCCTAGGTCTGATGCTAACCCTAACCCTAACACTATCCTAGGGCTTATGCTAACCCTAACCCTAACCCAAACACTATCGTAGGGCTGATGCTAACCATAACCCTAACACTATCCTAGCGCTGAGGCTAACACTAACCCTAACCCTAACACTATCCAAGGGCTGATGCTGACCCTAACTGTAATACTATCCTAGGGCTGATGCTAACCGTAACGCTAACCCTAACACTATCCTAAGGCTGATGCTAACCCTAACCCTAACACTCTCCTAGGGCTGATGCTAACCCTAACCCTAACCCTAACACTATCCTAGTGCTGAGGCTAACCCTAACCGTAACACTATCCTAGGGCTCATGCTAACCCTAACCCTAACCCTAACACTATCGTAGGGCTGATGCTAACCATAACCTGAACAGTATCCTAGTGCTGAGGCTAACCCTAACCCTAACCCTAACACTGTCCTAGGGCTGATGCTAACCCTAACCCTAACAGAATCCTGGGGCTGATGCTAACCTTAACCCTAACCCTAACACTATCGTAGGGCTGATGCTAACCCTGACCCTAACACTATCCTAGGTCTGATGCTAACCCTAACCCTAACACTATCCTAGGGCTTATGCTAACCCTAACCCTAACCCAAACACTATCCTAGGGCTGATGATAACCCTAATCCTAACACTATTCTAGGGCTGATGCTAAACCTAACCCTAACCCTAACACTATCCTAGGGCTGATGCTAACCCTAACCCTAATACTATCCTAGGGCTTATGCTAACCCTAACCCTAACCCTAACACTCTCCTAGGGCTGAGGCTAACCCTAACCCTAACACTAACCTATGGCTGATGCTAACCCTAACACTAACACTAACACTATCCTAGGGCTGATGCTAACACTAACACTAACACTATCCTAGGGCTGATGCTAGCCCTAACCCTAACCTTAACACTATCCTAATGCTGATGCTAACCCTAACCGTAACACTATCCTAGGCCTGATGCTAACCCTAACCCTAACCCTAACACTATCCTAGGGCTGATGCTAACCCTAACCCTAACACTATATTAGGGCTCATGCTAACCCTAACCCTAACACTATCCTAGGGCTGATGCCAACCCTAACCCTAACACTATCCTAGGGCTGATGCTAAACCTAACCCTAACCCTAACACTATCCTAGGGCTGATGCTAACCCTAACCCTAATTCTATCATAGGGCTGATACTAACCCTAACCCTAACCCTACCACTCTCCTAGGGCTGAGGCTAACCCTAACCCTAACAGTATCCTAGGGCTGATGCTAACCCTAACACTAACCCTAACACTATCCTAGGGCTGATGCTAACCCTAACCCTAACACTATCGTAGGGCTGATGCTAACCATAACCCTAACACTATCCTAGCGCTGAGGCTAACCCTAACCCTAACCCTAACACTATCCAAGGGCTGATGCTGACCCTAACTCTAATACTATCCTAGGGCTGATGCTAACCGTAACGATAACCCTAACACTATCCTAGGGCTGATGCTAACCCTAACCCTAACACTCTCCTAGGGCTGATGCTAACCCTAACCCTAACCCTAACACTATCCTAGTGCTGATGCTAACCCTAACCCTAACACTATCCTAGGGCTGATGCTAACCCTAACCCTAACCCTAACACTATCCTAGGGCTGATGCTAACCCTAACCCTAACACTATCCTAGGGCTGATGCTAACCCTAACCCTAACCCTAACACTATCGTAGGGCTGATGCTAACCATAACCCTAACAGTATCATACGGCTGAGGCTAACCCTAACGCTAACCCTAACACTATCCTAGGGCTGATGCTAACCCTAACCATAACAGAATCCTCGGGCTGATGCTAACCTTAACCCTAACCCTAACACTATCGTAGGGCTGATGCTAACCCTAACCCTAACACTATCCTAGGCTTGATGCTATCCCTAACCCTAACACTATCCTAGGGCTGTTGCTAACCCTAACCCTAACCATAACACGATCCTAGGTCTGATGCTAACCCTAACCCTAACACTATCCTAGGGCTGATGTTAACCCTAACCCTAACCCAAACACTATCCTAGGGCTGATGCTAACCCTAATCCTAACACTATCCTAGGGCTGATGCTAAACCTAACCCTAACCCTAACACTATCCTAGGGCTGATGCTAACCCTAACCCTAATAATATCCTAGGGCTGATGCTAACTCTAACCCTAACCCTAACACTCTCCTAGGGCTGAGGCTAACCCTAACCCTAACATTATCCTATGGATGATGCTAACCTTAACGCTATCACTAACACTATCCTAGGGCTGATGCTAACACTAACCCTAACACTATCCTAGGGCTGATGCTAGCCCTAACCCTAACCCGAACACTATCCTAATGCTGATGCTAACCCTAACCGTAACACTATCCTAGGCCTGATGCTAACCCTAACCCTAACCCTAACACTATCCTAGGGCTGATGCTAACCCTAACCCTAACACTATCCTAGGTCTGATGCTAACACTAACCCTAACCCTAACACTATCCTAGGGCTGATGCTAACCCTCACCCTAACACTATATTAGGGCTGATGCTAACCCTAACCCTAACCCTAACACTATCCTAGGGCTGATGCTAACCCTAACCCTACCACTATCCTAGGGCTGATGCTAACCCTAACTCTAACACTAACACTATCCTAGGGCTGATGCCAACCCTAACCCTAACACTATCCTAGGGCTGATGCTAAACCTAAACCTAACCCTAACACTATCCTAGGGCTGATGCTAACCCTAACCCTAATTCTATCATAGGGCTGATGCTAACCCTAACCCTAACTCTAACACTCTCCTAGGGCTGAGGCTAACCCTAACCCTAACAGTATCCTAGGGCTGATGCTAACCCTAACACTAACCCTAACAATATCCTAGGGCTGATGTTAACCCTAACCCTAACACTATCGTAGGGCTGATGCTAACCGTAACCCTAACACTATCCTAGCGCTGAGGCTAACCCTAACCCTAACCCTAACACTATCCAAGGGCTGATACTTACCCTAACTCTAATACTATCCTAGGGCTGACGCTAACCCTAAATTTAACCCTAACACTATCCTAGGGCTGATGCCAACCCTAACCCTAACACTATCCTAGGGCTGATGCTAAACCTAAACCTAACCCTAACACTATCCTAGGGCTGATGCTAACCCTAAACCTAATTCTATGATAGTGCTGATGCTAATGCTAACCCTAACCCTAACACTCTCCTAGGGCTGAGGCTAACCCTAACCCTAACAGTATCCTAGGGCTGATGCTAACCCTAACACTAACCCTAACACTATCCTAGGGCTGATGTTAACCCTAACCCTAACACTATCGTAGGGCTGATGCTAACCATAACCCTAACAGTATCATACGGCTGAGGCTAACCCTAACGCTAACCCTAACACTATCCTAGGGCTGATGCTAACCCTAACCATAACAGAATCCTCGGGCTGATGCTAACCTTAACCCTAACCCTAACACTATCGTAGGGCTGATGCTAACCCTAACCCTAACACTATCCTAGGCTTGATGCTATCCCTAACCCTAACACTATCCTAGGGCTGTTGCTAACCCTAACCCTAACCATAACACGATCCTAGGTCTGATGCTAACCCTAACCCTAACACTATCCTAGGGCTGATGCTAACCCTAACCCTAACCCAAACACTATCCTAGGGCTGATGCTAACCCTAATCCTAACACTATCCTAGGGCTGATGCTAAACCTAACCCTAACCCTAACACTATCCTAGGGCTGATGCTAACCCTAACCCTAATAATATCCTAGGGCTGATGCTAACTCTAACCCTAACCCTAACACTCTCCTAGGGCTGAGGCTAACCCTAACCCTAACATTATCCTATGGATGATGCTAACCTTAACGCTATCACTAACACTATCCTAGGGCTGATGCTAACACTAACCCTAACACTATCCTAGGGCTGATGCTAGCCCTAACCCTAACCCGAACACTATCCTAATGCTGATGCTAACCCTAACCGTAACACTATCCTAGGCCTGATGCTAACCCTAACCCTAACCCTAACACTATCCTAGGGCTGATGCTAACCCTAACCCTAACACTATCCTAGGTCTGATGCTAACACTAACCCTAACCCTAACACTATCCTAGGGCTGATGCTAACCCTCACCCTAACACTATATTAGGGCTGATGCTAACCCTAACCCTAACCCTAACACTATCCTAGGGCTGATGCTAACCCTAACCCTACCACTATCCTAGGGCTGATGCTAACCCTAACTCTAACACTAACACTATCCTAGGGCTGATGCCAACCCTAACCCTAACACTATCCTAGGGCTGATGCTAAACCTAAACCTAACCCTAACACTATCCTAGGGCTGATGCTAACCCTAACCCTAATTCTATCATAGGGCTGATGCTAACCCTAACCCTAACTCTAACACTCTCCTAGGGCTGAGGCTAACCCTAACCCTAACAGTATCCTAGGGCTGATGCTAACCCTAACACTAACCCTAACAATATCCTAGGGCTGATGTTAACCATAACCCTAACACTATCGTAGGGCTGATGCTAACCGTAACCCTAACACTATCCTAGCGCTGAGGCTAACCCTAACCCTAACCCTAACACTATCCAAGGGCTGATACTTACCCTAACTCTAATACTATCCTAGGGCTGACGCTAACCCTAAATTTAACCCTAACACTATCCTAGGGCTGATGCCAACCCTAACCCTAACACTATCCTAGGGCTGATGCTAAACCTAAACCTAACCCTAACACTATCCTAGGGCTGATGCTAACCCTAAACCTAATTCTATGATAGTGCTGATGCTAATGCTAACCCTAACCCTAACACTCTCCTAGGGCTGAGGCTAACCCTAACCCTAACAGTATCCTAGGGCTGATGCTAACCCTAACACTAACCCTAACACTATCCTAGGGCTGATGTTAACCCTAACCCTAACACTATCGTAGGGCTGATGCTAACCATAACCCTAACAGTATCATACGGCTGAGGCTAACCCTAACGCTAACCCTAACACTATCCTAGGGCTGATGCTAACCCTAACCATAACAGAATCCTCGGGCTGATGCTAACCTTAACCCTAACCCTAACACTATCGTAGGGCTGATGCTAACCCTAACCCTAACACTATCCTAGGCTTGATGCTATCCCTAACCCTAACACTATCCTAGGGCTGTTGCTAACCCTAACCCTAACCATAACACGATCCTAGGTCTGATGCTAACCCTAACCCTAACACTATCCTAGGGCTGATGCTAACCCTAACCCTAACCATAACACGATCCTAGGTCTGATGCTAACCCTAACCCTAACACTATCCTAGGGCTGATGCTAACCCTAACCCTAACCCAAACACTATCCTAGGGCTGATGCTAACCCTAATCCTAACACTATCCTAGGGCTGATGCTAAACCTAACCCTAACCCTAACACTATCCTAGGGCTGATGCTAACCCTAATCCTAACACTATCCTAGGGCTGATGCTAAACCTAACCCTAACCCTAACACTATCCTAGGGCTGATGCTAACCCTAACCCTAATAATATCCTAGGGCTGATGCTAACTCTAACCCTAACCCTAACACTCTCCTAGGGCTGAGGCTAACCCTAACCCTAACATTATCCTATGGATGATGCTAACCTTAACGCTATCACTAACACTATCCTAGGGCTGATGCTAACACTAACCCTAACACTATCCTAGGCCTGATGCTAACCCTAACCCTAACCCTAACACTATCCTAGGGCTGATGCTAACCCTAACCCTAACACTATCCTAGGTCTGATGCTAACACTAACCCTAACCCTAACACTATCCTAGAGCTGATGCTAACCCTCACCCTAACACTATATTAGGGCTGATGCTAACCCTAACCCTAACCCTAACACTATCCTAGGGCTGATGCTAACCCTAACCCTACCACTATCCTAGGGCTGATGCTAACCCTAACTCTAACACTAACACTATCCTAGGGCTGATGCCAACCCTAACCCTAACACTATCCTAGGGCTGATGCTAAACCTAAACCTAACCCTAACACTATCCTAGGGCTGATGCTAACCCTAACCCTAATTCTATCATAGGGCTGATGCTAACCCTAACCCTAACTCTAACACTCTCCTAGGGCTGAGGCTAACCCTAACCCTAACAGTATCCTAGGGCTGATGCTAACCCTAACCCTAACCCTAACACTATCCTAGGGCTGATGCTAACCCTAACCCTAAAACTATCCTAGGGCTGATGCTAACCCTAACTCTAACCCTAACATTATCCTAGGGCTGATGCCAACCCTAACCCTAACACTATCCTAGGGCTGATGCTAAACCTAACCCTAACCCTAACACTATCCTAGGGCTGATGGTAACCCTAACCCTAATTCTATCATAGGGCTGATGATAACCCTAACCCTAACCCTAACACTCTCCTAGGGCTGAGGCTAACCCTAACCCTAACAGTATCCTAGGGCTGATGCTAACCCTAACACTAACCCCAACACTATCCTAGGGCTGATGCTAACCCTAACCCTAACACTATCGTAGGGCTGATGCTAACCATAACCCTAACACTATCCTAGCGCTGAGGCTAACCCTAACCCTAACCCTAACACTATCCAAGGGCTGATACTTACCCTAACTCTAATACTATCCTAGGGCTGATGCTAACCCTAAATTTAACCCTAACACTATCCTAGGTCTGATGCCAACCCTAACCCTAACACTATCCTAGGGCTGATGCTAAACCTAAACCTAACCCTAACACTATCCTAGGGCTGATGCTAACCCTAAACCTAATTCTATGATAGTGCTGATGCTAATGCTAACCCTAACCCTAACACTCTCCTAGGGCTGAGGCTAACCCTAACCCTAACAGTATCCTAGGGCTGATGCTAACCCTAACACTAACCCTAACACTATCCTAGGGGTGATGTTAACCCTAACCCTAACACTATCGTAGGGCTGATGCTAACCATAACCCTAACACTATCCTAGCGCTGAGGCTAACCCTAACCCTAACCCTAACACTATCCAAGGGCTGATGCTGACCCTAACTCTAATACTATCCTAGGGCTGATGCTAACCGTAACGCTAACCCTAACACTATCCTAGGGCTGATGCTAACCCAAACCCTAACACTCTCCTAGGGCTGATGCTAACCCTAACCCTAACCCTAACACTATCCTAGTGCTGATGCTAACCCTAACCCTAACACTATCCTAGGGCTGATGCTAACCCTAACCCTAACCCTAACACTATCCTAGGGCTGATGCTAACCCTAACCCTAACACTATCCTAGGGCTGATGCTAACCCTAACCCTAACCCTAACACTATCGTAGGGCTGATGCTAACCATAACCCTAACAGTATCCTACGGCTGAGGCTAACCCTAACCCTAACCCTAACACTATCCTAGGGCTGATGCTAACTCTAACCCTAACAGAATCCTGGGACTGATGCTAACCTTAACCCTAACCCTAACACTATCGTAGGGCAGACGCTAACCCTAACCCTAACACTATCCTAGGGCTGATGCTAACCCTAAACCTAACACTATCCTAGGGCTGATGATAAACCTAACCCTAACCCTAACACTATCCTAAGGCTGATGCTAACCCTAACCCTAATTCTATCATAGGGGTGATGCTAACCCTAACCCTAACCCTAACACTCTCCTAGGGCTGAGGCTAACCCTAACCCTAACAGTATCCTAGGGCTGATGCTAACCCTAACCCTAACCCTAACAGTATCCTAGGGCTGATGCTAACCCTAACCCTAACACTATCCTAGGGCTGATGCTAACCCTAACCCTAACCCTAACACTATCGTAGGGCTGATGCTAACCATAACCTGAACAGTATCCTAGGGCTGAGGCTAACCCTAACCCTAACACTAACACCATCCTAGGGCTGATGCTAACCCTAACCCTAACAGAATCCTGGGGCTGATGCTAACCTTAACCCTAACCCTAACACTATCGTAGGGCTGATGCTAACCCTAACCGTAACACTATCCTAGGCTTGATGCTATCCCTAACCCTAACACTATCCTAGGGCTGATGCTAAACCTAACCCTAACCCTAACACGATCCTAGGTCTGATGCTAACCCTAACCCTAACACTATCCTAGGGCTTATGCTAACCCTAACCCTAACCCAAACACTATCGTAGGGCTGATGCTAACCATAACCCTAACACTATCCTAGCGCTGAGGCTAACACTAACCCTAACCCTAACACTATCCAAGGGCTGATGCTGACCCTAACTGTAATACTATCCTAGGGCTGATGCTAACCGTAACGCTAACCCTAACACTATCCTAAGGCTGATGCTAACCCTAACCCTAACACTCTCCTAGGGCTGATGCTAACCCTAACCCTAACCCTAACACTATCCTAGTGCTGAGGCTAACCCTAACCGTAACACTATCCTAGGGCTCATGCTAACCCTAACCCTAACCCTAACACTATCGTAGGGCTGATGCTAACCATAACCTGAACAGTATCCTAGTGCTGAGGCTAACCCTAACCCTAACCCTAACACTGTCCTAGGGCTGATGCTAACCCTAACCCTAACAGAATCCTGGGGCTGATGCTAACCTTAACCCTAACCCTAACACTATCGTAGGGCTGATGCTAACCCTGACCCTAACACTATCCTAGGTCTGATGCTAACCCTAACCCTAACACTATCCTAGGGCTTATGCTAACCCTAACCCTAACCCAAACACTATCCTAGGGCTGATGATAACCCTAATCCTAACACTATTCTAGGGCTGATGCTAAACCTAACCCTAACCCTAACACTATCCTAGGGCTGATGCTAACCCTAACCCTAATACTATCCTAGGGCTTATGCTAACCCTAACCCTAACCCTAACACTCTCCTAGGGCTGAGGCTAACCCTAACCCTAACACTAACCTATGGCTGATGCTAACCCTAACACTAACACTAACACTATCCTAGGGCTGATGCTAACACTAACACTAACACTATCCTAGGGCTGATGCTAGCCCTAACCCTAACCTTAACACTATCCTAATGCTGATGCTAACCCTAACCGTAACACTATCCTAGGCCTGATGCTAACCCTAACCCTAACCCTAACACTATCCTAGGGCTGATGCTAACCCTAACCCTAACACTATATTAGGGCTCATGCTAACCCTAACCCTAACACTATCCTAGGGCTGATGCCAACCCTAACCCTAACACTATCCTAGGGCTGATGCTAAACCTAACCCTAACCCTAACACTATCCTAGGGCTGATGCTAACCCTAACCCTAATTCTATCATAGGGCTGATACTAACCCTAACCCTAACCCTACCACTCTCCTAGGGCTGAGGCTAACCCTAACCCTAACAGTATCCTAGGGCTGATGCTAACCCTAACACTAACCCTAACACTATCCTAGGGCTGATGCTAACCCTAACCCTAACACTATCGTAGGGCTGATGCTAACCATAACCCTAACACTATCCTAGCGCTGAGGCTAACCCTAACCCTAACCCTAACACTATCCAAGGGCTGATGCTGACCCTAACTCTAATACTATCCTAGGGCTGATGCTAACCGTAACGATAACCCTAACACTATCCTAGGGCTGATGCTAACCCTAACCCTAACACTCTCCTAGGGCTGATGCTAACCCTAACCCTAACCCTAACACTATCCTAGTGCTGATGCTAACCCTAACCCTAACACTATCCTAGGGCTGATGCTAACCCTAACCCTAACCCTAACACTATCCTAGGGCTGATGCTAACCCTAACCCTAACACTATCCTAGGGCTGATGCTAACCCTAACCCTAACCCTAACACTATCGTAGGGCTGATGCTAACCATAACCCTAACAGTATCATACGGCTGAGGCTAACCCTAACGCTAACCCTAACACTATCCTAGGGCTGATGCTAACCCTAACCATAACAGAATCCTCGGGCTGATGCTAACCTTAACCCTAACCCTAACACTATCGTAGGGCTGATGCTAACCCTAACCCTAACACTATCCTAGGCTTGATGCTATCCCTAACCCTAACACTATCCTAGGGCTGTTGCTAACCCTAACCCTAACCATAACACGATCCTAGGTCTGATGCTAACCCTAACCCTAACACTATCCTAGGGCTGATGTTAACCCTAACCCTAACCCAAACACTATCCTAGGGCTGATGCTAACCCTAATCCTAACACTATCCTAGGGCTGATGCTAAACCTAACCCTAACCCTAACACTATCCTAGGGCTGATGCTAACCCTAACCCTAATAATATCCTAGGGCTGATGCTAACTCTAACCCTAACCCTAACACTCTCCTAGGGCTGAGGCTAACCCTAACCCTAACATTATCCTATGGATGATGCTAACCTTAACGCTATCACTAACACTATCCTAGGGCTGATGCTAACACTAACCCTAACACTATCCTAGGGCTGATGCTAGCCCTAACCCTAACCCGAACACTATCCTAATGCTGATGCTAACCCTAACCGTAACACTATCCTAGGCCTGATGCTAACCCTAACCCTAACCCTAACACTATCCTAGGGCTGATGCTAACCCTAACCCTAACACTATCCTAGGTCTGATGCTAACACTAACCCTAACCCTAACACTATCCTAGGGCTGATGCTAACCCTCACCCTAACACTATATTAGGGCTGATGCTAACCCTAACCCTAACCCTAACACTATCCTAGGGCTGATGCTAACCCTAACCCTACCACTATCCTAGGGCTGATGCTAACCCTAACTCTAACACTAACACTATCCTAGGGCTGATGCCAACCCTAACCCTAACACTATCCTAGGGCTGATGCTAAACCTAAACCTAACCCTAACACTATCCTAGGGCTGATGCTAACCCTAACCCTAATTCTATCATAGGGCTGATGCTAACCCTAACCCTAACTCTAACACTCTCCTAGGGCTGAGGCTAACCCTAACCCTAACAGTATCCTAGGGCTGATGCTAACCCTAACACTAACCCTAACAATATCCTAGGGCTGATGTTAACCCTAACCCTAACACTATCGTAGGGCTGATGCTAACCGTAACCCTAACACTATCCTAGCGCTGAGGCTAACCCTAACCCTAACCCTAACACTATCCAAGGGCTGATACTTACCCTAACTCTAATACTATCCTAGGGCTGACGCTAACCCTAAATTTAACCCTAACACTATCCTAGGGCTGATGCCAACCCTAACCCTAACACTATCCTAGGGCTGATGCTAAACCTAAACCTAACCCTAACACTATCCTAGGGCTGATGCTAACCCTAAACCTAATTCTATGATAGTGCTGATGCTAATGCTAACCCTAACCCTAACACTCTCCTAGGGCTGAGGCTAACCCTAACCCTAACAGTATCCTAGGGCTGATGCTAACCCTAACACTAACCCTAACACTATCCTAGGGCTGATGTTAACCCTAACCCTAACACTATCGTAGGGCTGATGCTAACCATAACCCTAACAGTATCATACGGCTGAGGCTAACCCTAACGCTAACCCTAACACTATCCTAGGGCTGATGCTAACCCTAACCATAACAGAATCCTCGGGCTGATGCTAACCTTAACCCTAACCCTAACACTATCGTAGGGCTGATGCTAACCCTAACCCTAACACTATCCTAGGCTTGATGCTATCCCTAACCCTAACACTATCCTAGGGCTGTTGCTAACCCTAACCCTAACCATAACACGATCCTAGGTCTGATGCTAACCCTAACCCTAACACTATCCTAGGGCTGATGCTAACCCTAACCCTAACCCAAACACTATCCTAGGGCTGATGCTAACCCTAATCCTAACACTATCCTAGGGCTGATGCTAAACCTAACCCTAACCCTAACACTATCCTAGGGCTGATGCTAACCCTAACCCTAATAATATCCTAGGGCTGATGCTAACTCTAACCCTAACCCTAACACTCTCCTAGGGCTGAGGCTAACCCTAACCCTAACATTATCCTATGGATGATGCTAACCTTAACGCTATCACTAACACTATCCTAGGGCTGATGCTAACACTAACCCTAACACTATCCTAGGGCTGATGCTAGCCCTAACCCTAACCCTAACACTATCCTAATGCTGATGCTAACCCTAACCGTAACACTATCCTAGGCCTGATGCTAACCCTAACCCTAACCCTAACACTATCCTAGGGCTGATGCTAACCCTAACCCTAACACTATCCTAGGTCTGATGCTAACACTAACCCTAACCCTAACACTATCCTAGAGCTGATGCTAACCCTCACCCTAACACTATATTAGGGCTGATGCTAACCCTAACCCTAACCCTAACACTATCCTAGGGCTGATGCTAACCCTAACCCTACCACTATCCTAGGGCTGATGCTAACCCTAACTCTAACACTAACACTATCCTAGGGCTGATGCCAACCCTAACCCTAACACTATCCTAGGGCTGATGCTAAACCTAAACCTAACCCTAACACTATCCTAGGGCTGATGCTAACCCTAACCCTAATTCTATCATAGGGCTGATGCTAACCCTAACCCTAACTCTAACACTCTCCTAGGGCTGAGGCTAACCCTAACCCTTACAGTATCCTAGGGCTGATGCTAACCCTAACCCTAACCCTAACACTATCCTAGGGCTGATGCTAACCCTAACCCTAAAACTATCCTAGGGCTGATGCTAACCCTAACTCTAACCCTAACATTATCCTAGGGCTGATGCCAACCCTAACCCTAACACTATCCTAGGGCTGATGCTAAACCTAACCCTAACCCTAACACTATCCTAGGGCTGATGGTAACCCTAACCCTAATTCTATCATAGGGCTGATGATAACCCTAACCCTAACCCTAACACTCTCCTAGGGCTGAGGCTAACCCTAACCCTAACAGTATCCTAGGGCTGATGCTAACCCTAACACTAACCCCTACACTATCCTAGGGCTGATGCTAACCCTAACCCTAACACTATCGTAGGGCTGATGCTAACCATAACCCTAACACTATCCTAGCGCTGAGGCTAACCCTAACCCTAACCCTAACACTATCCAAGGGCTGATACTTACCCTAACTCTAATACTATCCTAGGGCTGATGCTAACCCTAAATTTAACCCTAACACTATCCTAGGGCTGATGCCAACCCTAACCCTAACACTATCCTAGGGCTGATGCTAAACCTAAACCTAACCCTAACACTATCCTAGGGCTGATGCTAACCCTAAACCTAATTCTATGATAGTGCTGATGCTAATGCTAACCCTAACCCTAACACTCTCCTAGGGCTGAGGCTAACCCTAACCCTAACAGTATCCTAGGGCTGATGCTAACCCTAACACTAACCCTAACACTATCCTAGGGGTGATGTTAACCCTAACCCTAACACTATCGTAGGGCTGATGCTAACCATAACCCTAACACTATCCTAGCGCTGAGGCTAACCCTAACCCTAACCCTAACACTATCCAAGGGCTGATGCTGACCCTAACTCTAATACTATCCTAGGGCTGATGCTAACCGTAACGCTAACCCTAACACTATCCTAGGGCTGATGCTAACCCAAACCCTAACACTCTCCTAGGGCTGATGCTAACCCTAACCCTAACCCTAACACTATCCTAGTGCTGATGCTAACCCTAACCCTAACACTATCCTAGGGCTGATGCTAACCCTAACCCTAACCCTAACACTATCCTAGGGCTGATGCTAACCCTAACCCTAACACTATCCTAGGGCTGATGCTAACCCTAACCCTAACCCTAACACTATCGTAGGGCTGATGCTAACCATAACCCTAACAGTATCCTACGGCTGAGGCTAACCCTAACCCTAACCCTAACACTATCCTAGGGCTGATGCTAACTCTAACCCTAACAGAATCCTGGGACTGATGCTAACCTTAACCCTAACCCTAACACTATCGTAGGGCAGACGCTAACCCTAACCCTAACACTATCCTAGGCTTGATGCTATCCCTAACCCTAACACTATCCTAGGGCTGATGCTAACCCTAACCCTAACCCTAACACTATCCTAGGGCTGATGCTAACCCTAACCCTAAAACTATCCTAGGGCTGATGCTAACCCTAACTCTAACCCTAACACTATCCTAGGGCTGATGCCAACCCTAACCCTAACACTATCCTAGTGCTGATGCTAAACCTAAACCTAACCCTAACACTACCCTAGGGCTGATGCTAACCCTAACCCTAATTCTATCATAGGGCTGATGCTAACCCTAACCCTAACCCTAACACTATCCTAGGGCTGATGCTAACCCTAACCCTAACACTATCCTAGGTCTGATGCTAACACTAACCCTAACCCTAACACTATCCTAGGGCTGATGCTAACCCTCACCCTAACACTATATTAGGGCTGATGCTAACCCTAACCCTAACACTATCCTAGGGCTGATGCCAACCCTAACCCTAACACTATCCTAGGGCTGATGCTAAACCTAACCCTAACCCTAACACTATCCTAGGGCTGATGCTAACCCTAACCCTAATTCTATCATAGGGCTGATACTAACCCTAACCCTAACCCTACCACTCTCCTAGGGCTGAGGCTAACCCTAACCCTAACAGTATCCTAGGGCTGATGCTAACCCTAACACTAACCCTAACACTATCCTAGGGCTGATGCTAACCCTAACCCTAACACTATCGTAGGCCTGATGCTAACCATAACCCTAACACTATCCTAGCGCTGAGGCTAACCCTAACCATAACCCTAACACTATCCAAGGGCTGATGCTGACCCTAACTCTAATACTATCCTAGGGCTGATGCTAACCGTAACGATAACCCTAACACTATCCTAGGGCTGATGCTAACCCTAACCCTAACACTCTCCTAGGGCTGATGCTAACCCTAACCCTAACCCTAACACTATCCTAGTGCTGATGCTAACCCTAACCCTAACACTATCCTAGGGCTGATGCTAACCCTAACCCTAACCCTAACACTATCCTAGGGCTGATGCTAACCCTAACCCTAACACTATCCTAGGGCTGATGCTAACCCTAACCCTAACCCTAACACTATCGTAGGGCTGATGCTAACCATAACCCTAACAGTATCATACGGCTGAGGCTAACCCTAACGCTAACCCTAACACTATCCTAGGGCTGATGCTAACCCTAACCCTAACAGAATCCTGGGGCTGATGCTAACCTTAACCCTAACCCTAACACTATCGTAGGGCTGATGCTAACCCTAACCCTAACACTCTCCTAGGGCTGATGCTAACCCTAACCATAACCCTAACACTATCCTAGTGCTGATGCTAACCCTAACCCTAACACTATCCTAGGGCTGATGCTAACCCTAACCCTAACCCTAACACTATCCTAGGGCTGATGCTAACCCTAACCCTAACACTATCCTAGGGCTGATGCTAACCCTACCCCTACCACTATCCTAGGGCTGATGCTAACGCTAACTCTAACACTAACACTATCCTAGGGCTGATGCCAACCCTAACCCTAACACTATCCTAGGGCTGATGCTAAACCTAAACCTAAACCTAACACTATCCTAGGGCTGATGCTAACCCTCACCCTAACACTATATTAGGGCTGATGCTAACCCTAACTCTGACACTATCCTAGGGCTGATGCCAACCCTAACCCTAACACTATCCTAGGGCTGATGCTAAACCTAACCCTAACCCTAACACTATCCTAGGGCTGATGCTAACCCTAACCCTAATTCTATCATAGGGCTGATACTAACCCTAACCCTAACCCTACCAGTCTCCTAGGGCTGAGGCTAACCCTAACCCTAACAGTATCCTAGGGCTGATGCTAACCCTAACACTAACCCTAACACTATCCTAGGGCTGATGCTAACCCTAACCCTAACACTATCGTAGGGCTGATGCTAACCATAACCCTAACACTATCCTAGCGCTGAGGCTAACCCTAACCCTAACCCTAACACTATCCAAGGGCTGATGCTGACCCTAACTCTAATACTATCCTAGGGCTGATGCTAACCGTAACGATAACCCTAACACTATCCTAGGGCTGATGCTAACCCTAACCCTAACCCTAACACTATCCTAGTGCTGATGCTAACCCTTACCCTAACACTATCCTAGGGCTGATGCTAACCCTAACCCTAACCCTAACACTATCCTAGGGCTGATGCTAACCCTAACCCTAACACTATCCTAGGGCTGATGCTAACCCTAACCCTAACCCTAACACTATCGTAGGGCTGATGCTAACCATAACCCTAACAGTATCATACGGCTGAGGCTAACCCTAACGCTAACCCTAACACTATCCTAGGGCTGATGCTAACCCTAACCCTAACAGAATCCTGGGATTGATGCTAACCTTAACCCTAACCCTAACACTATCGTAGGGCTGATGCTAACCCTAACCCTAACACTATCCTAGGCTTGATGCTATCCCTAACCCTAACACTATCCTAGGGCTATTGCTAACCCTAACCCTAACCCTAACACGATCCTAGGTCTGATGCTAACCCTAACCCTAACACTATCCTAGGGCTGATGCTAACCCTAACCCTAACCCAAACACTATCCTAGGGCTGATGCTAACCCTCACCCTAACACTATATTAGGGCTGATGCTAACCCTAACCCTAACCCTAACACTATCCTAGGGCTGATGCTAACCCTAACCCTACCACTATCCTAGGGCTGATGCTAACCCTAACTCTAACACTAACACTATCCAAGGGCTGATGCCAACCCTAACCCTAACACTATCCTAGGGCTGATGCTAAACCTAAACCTAACCCTAACACTATCCTAGGGCTGATGCTAACCCTAACCCTAATTCTATCATAGGGCTGATGCTAACCCTAACCCTAAATCTAACACTCTCCTAGGGCTGAGGCTAACCCTAACCCTAACAGTATCCTAGGGCTGATGCTAACCCTAACACTAACCCTAACAATATCCTAGGGCTGATGTTAACCCTAACCCTAACACTATCGTAGGGCTGATGCTAACCATAACCCTAACACTATCCTAGCGCTGAGGCTAACCCTAACCCTAACCCTAACACTATCCAAGGGCTGATGCTTACCCTAACTCTAATACTATCCTAGGACTGATGCTAACCCTAAATTTAACCCTAACACTATTCTAGGGCTGATGCCAACCCTAACCCTAACACTATCCTAGGTCTGATGCTAACACTAACCCTAACCCTAACACTATCCTAGGGCTGATGCAACCCTCACCCTAACACTATATTAGGGCTGATGCTAACCCTAACCCTAACCCTAACACTATCCTAGGGCTGATGCTAACCCTAACCCTACCAATATCCTAGGGCTGATGCTAACCCTAACTCTAACACTAACACTATCCTAGGGCTGATGCCAACCCTAACCCTAACACTATCCTAGGGCTGATGCTAAACCTAAACCTAACCCTAACACTATCCTAGGGCTGATGCTAACCCTCACCCTAACACTATATTAGGGCTGATGCTAACCCTAACTCTAACACTATCCTAGGGCTGATGCCAACCCTAACCCTAACACTATCCTAGGGCTGATGCTAAACCTAACCCTAACCCTAACACTATCCTAGGGCTGATGCTAACCCTAACCCTAATTCTATCATAGGGCTGATACTAACCCTAACCCTAACCCTACCACTCTCCTAGCGCTGAGGCTAACCCTAACCCTAACAGTATCCTAGGGCTGATGCTAACCTTAACACTAACCCTAACACTATCCTAGGGCTGATGCTAACCCTAACCCTAACACTATCGTAGGGCTGATGCTAACCATAACCCTAACACTATCCTAGCGCTGAGGCTACCCCTAACCCTAACCCTAACACTATCCAAGGGCTGATGCTGACCCTAACTCTAATACTATCCTAGGGCTGATGCTAACCGTAACGATAACCCTAACACTATCCTAGGGCTGATGCTAACCCTAACCCTAACACTCTCCTAGGGCTGATGCTAACCCTAACCCTAACCCTAACTCTATCCTAGTGCTGATGCTAACCCTAACCCTAACACTATCCTAGGGCTGATGCTAACCCTAACCCTAACCCTAACACTATCCTAGGGCTGATGCTAACCCTAACCCTAACACTATCCTAGGGCTGATGCTAACCCTAACCCTATCCCTAACACTATCGTAGGGCTGATGCTAACCATAACCCTAACAGTATCATACGGCTGAGGCTAACCCTAACGCTAACCCTAACACTATCCTAGGGCTGATGCTAACCCTAACCCTAACAGAATCCTGGGGCTGATGCTAACCTTAACCCTAACCCTAACACTATCGTAGGGCTGATGCTAACCCTAACCCTAACACTCTCCTAGGGCTGATGCTAACCCTAACCCTAACCCTAACACTATCCTAGTGCTGATGCTAACCCTAACCCTAACACTATCCTAGGGCTGATGCTAACCCTAACCCTAACTCTAACACTATCCTAGGGCTGATGCTAACAATAACCCTAACACTATCCTAGGGCTAATGCTAACCCTAACCCTAACCCTAACCCTAACACTATCGTAGGGCTGATGCTAACCATAACCCTAACAGTATCATACGGCTGAGGCTAACCCTAACGCTAACCCTAACACTATCCTAGGGCTGATGCTAACCCTAACCCTAACAGAATCCTGGGGCTGATGCTAACCTTAACCCTAACCCTAACACTATCGTAGGGCTGATGCTAACCCTAACCCTAACACTATCCTAGGCTTGATGCTATCCCTAACCCTAACACTATCCTAGGGCTGTTGCTAACCCTAACCCTAACCCTAACACGATCCTAGGTCTGATGCTAACCCTAACCCTAACACTATCCTAGGGCTGATGCTAACCCTAACCCTAACCCAAACACTATCCTAGGGCTGATGCTAACCCTAATCCTAACACTATCCTAGGGCTGATGCTAAACCTAACCCTAACCCTAACACTATCCTAGGGCTGATGCTAACCCTAACCCTAATAATATCCTAGGGCTGATGCTAACTCTAACCCTAACCCTAACACTCTCCTAGGGCTGAGGCTAACCCTAACCCTAACATTATCCTATGGATGATGCTAACCTTAACGCTATCACTAACACTATCCTAGGGCTGATGCTAACACTAACCCTAACACTATCCTAGGGCTGATGCTAGCACTAACCCTAACCCTAACACTATCCTAATGCTGATGCTAACCCTAACCGTAACACTATCCTAGGCCTCATGCTAACCCTAACCCTAACCCTATCCTAGGACTGATGCTAACCCTAACCCTAACACTATCCTACGGCTGATGCTAACCCTAACCCTAACCCTAACAGTATCCTAGGGCTAATGCTAACCCTAACCCTAACACTATCCTAGGCCTGATGCTAACCCTAACCCTAACCCTAACACTATCCTAGGGCTGATGCTAACCCTAACCCTAACACTATCCTAGTCTGATGCTAACCCTAACCCTAACCCTAACACTATCCTAGGGCTGATGCTAACCCTAACCCTAACACTATCCTAGGCCTGATGATAACCCTAACACTAACCCTAACACTATCCTAGGGCTGATGCTAACCCTAACCCTAACACTGTCCTAGGGCTGATGCTAACCCTAACCCTAACCCTAACACTATCCTAGGCCTGATGATAAGCCTAACCCTAACCCTAACACTATCCTAGGGCTGATGCTAAACCTAACCCTAACCCTAACACTATCCTAGGGCTGATGCTAACCCTAACCCTAATAATATCCTAGGGCTGATGCTAACTCTAACCCTAACCCTAACACTCTCCTAGGGCTGAGGCTAACCCTAACCCTAACATTATCCTATGGATGATGCTAACCTTAACGCTATCACTAACACTATCCTAGGGCTGATGCTAACACTAACCCTAACACTATCCTAGGGCTGATGCTAGCACTAACCCTAACCCTAACACTATCCTAATGCTGATGCTAACCCTAACCGTAACACTATCCTAGGCCTGATGCTAACCCTAACCCTAACCCTATCCTAGGACTGATGCTAACCCTAACCCTAACACTATCCTACGGCTGATGCTAACCCTAACCCTAACCCTAACAGTATCCTAGGGCTAATGCTAACCCTAACCCTAACACTATCCTAGGCCTGATGCTAACCCTAACCCTAACCCTAACACTATCCTAGGGCTGATGCTAACCCTAACCCTAACACTATCCTAGTCTGATGCTAACCCTAACCCTAACCCTAACACTATCCTAGGGCTGATGCTAACCCTAACCCTAACACTATCCTAGGCCTGATGATAACCCTAACACTAACCCTAACACTATCCTAGGGCTGATGCTAACCCTAACCCTAACACTATCCTAGGGCTGATGCTAACCCTAACCCTAACCCTAACACTATCCTAGGCCTGATGATAAGCCTAACCCTAACCCTAACACTATCCTAGGGCTGATGCTATACCTAACACTAACACTATCCTAGGGTGATGCTAACCCTAACCCTAACCCTAACACTATCCTAAGTCTGATGCTAACCCTAGCCCTCACACTATCCTAGGCCTGATGATAACCCTAACCCTAACCTTAACACTATCCTAGGGCTGATGCTAACCCTAACCCTAACACTATCCTAGGACTGATGATAACCCTAACCCTAACCCTAACACTATCCTAGGGCTGATGATAACCCTAACCCTAACACTATCCTAGGGCTGATGCTAACCCTAACCCTAACCCTAACACTATCCTAGGGCTGATGCTAACCCTAACGCTAAGCCTAACACTATCCTTGAACTGATGCTAACCCTAACCCTAACCCTAACACTATCCTAGGCCTGATGATAACCCTAACCCTAACCCGAACACTATCCTAGGGTTTATGTTAACCCTAACCCTAACACTATCCTAGGGCTGATGCTAACACTAACCCTAACCCTAACACTATCCCAGGGCGGATGCTAACCCTAACCCTAACCCTAACACTATCCTAAGGCTGATGCTAACCCTAACACTAACACTATCCTAGGCCTGGTGCTAACCCTAACCCTAACCCTAACACTATCCTAGGGCTGATGCTAACCCTAACCCTAATACTATCCTAGGGCTGATGCTAACTCTAACCCTAACCCTAACACTCTCCTAGGGCTGAGGCTAACCCTAACCCTAACATTATCCTATGGATGATGCTAACCTTAACGCTATCACTAACACTATCCTAGGGCTGATGCTAACACTAACCCTAACACTATCCTAGGGCTGATGCTATCCCTAACCCTAACCCTAACACTATCCTAATGCTGATGCTAACCCTAACCGTAACACTATCCTAGGCCTGATGCTAACCCTAACCCTAACCCTAACACTATCCTAGGGCTGATGCTAACCCTAACCCTAACACTATCCTAGGTCTGATGCTAACACTAACCCTAACCCTAACACTATCCTAGGGCTGATGCTAACCCTCACCTTAACACTATATTAGGGCTGATGCTAACCCTAACCCTAACCCTAACACTATCCTAGGGCTGATGCTAACCCTAACCCTACCACTATCCTAGGGCTGATGCTAACCCTAACTCTAACACTAACACTATCCTAGGGCTGATGCCAACCCTAACCCTAACACTATCCTAGGGCTGACGCTAAACCTAAACCTAACCCTAACACTATCCTAGGGCTGATGCTAACCCTCACCCTAACACTATATTAGGGCTGATGCTAACCCTAACTCTAACACTATCCTAGGGCTGATGCCAACCTTAACCCTAACACTATCCTAGGGCTGATGCTAACCCTAACCCTAATTCTATCATAGGGCTGATACTAACCCTAACCCTAACCCTACCACTCTCCTAGGGCTGAGGCTAACCCTAACCCTAACAGTATCCTAGGGCTGATGCTAACCCTAACACTAACCCTAACACTATCCTAGGGCTGATGCTAACCCTAACCCTAACACTATCGTAGGGCTGATGCTAACCATAACCCTAACACTATCCTAGCGCTGAGGCTAACCCTAACCCTAACCCTAACACTATCCAAGGGCTGATGCTGACCCTAACTCCAATACTATCCTAGGGCTGATGCTAACCGTAACGATAACCCTAACACTATCCTAGGGCTGATGCTAACCCTAACCCTAACACTCTCCTAGGGCTGATGCTAACCCTAACCCTAACCCTAACACTATCCTAGTGCTGATGCTAACCCTAACCCTAACACTATCCTAGGGCTGATGCTAACCCTAACCCTAACCCTAACACTATCCTAGGGCTGATGCTAACCCTAACCCTAACACTATCCTAGGGCTGATGCTAACCCTAACCGTAACCCTAACACTATCGTAAGGCTGATGCTAACCATAACCCTAACAGTATCATACGGCTGAGGCTAACCCTAACGCTAACCCTAACACTATCCTAGGGCTGATGCTAACCCTAACCCTAACAGAATCCTGGGGCTGATGCTAACCTTAACCCTAACCCTAACACTATCGTAGGGCTGATGCTAACCCTAACCCTAACACTATCCTAGGCTTGATGCTATCCCTAACCCTAACACTATCCTAGGGCTGTTGCTAACCCTAACCCTAACACGATCCTAGGTCTGATGCTAACCCTAACCCTAACACTATCCTAGGGCTGATGCTAACCCTAACCCTAACCCAAACACTATCCTAGGACTGATGCTAACCCTAATCCTAACACTATCCTAGGGCTGATGCTAAACCTAACCCTAACCCTAACACTATCCTAGGGCTGATGCTAACCCTAACCCTAATAATATCCTAGGGCTGATGCTAACTCTAACCCTAACCCTAACACTCTCCTAGGGCTGAGGCTAACCCTAACCCTAACATTATCCTATGGATGATGCTAACCTTAACGCTATCACTAACACTATCCTAGGGCTGATGCTAACACTAACCCTAACACTATCCTAGGGCTGATGCTAGCCCTAACCCTAACCCTAACACTATCCTAATGCTGATGCTAACCCTAACCGTAACACTATCCTAGGCCTGATGCTAACCCTCACCCTAACCCTAACACTATCCTAGGGCTGATGCTAACCCTAACCCTAACACTATCCTAGGTCTGATGCTAACACTAACCCTAACCCTAACACTATCCTAGGGCTGATGCTAACCCTCACCCTAACACTATATTAGGGCTGATGCTAACCCTAACCCTAACCCTAACACTATCCTAGGGCTGATGCTAACCCTAACCCTACCACTATCCTAGGGCTGATGCTAACCCTAACTCTAACACTAACACTATCCTAGGGCTGATGCCAACCCTAACCCTAACACTATCCTAGGGCTGATGCTAAACCTAAACCTAACCCTAACACTATCCTAGGGCTGATGCTAACCCTAACCCTAATTCTATCATAGGGCTGATGCTAACCCTAACCCTAACTCTAACACTCTCCTAGGGCTGAGGCTAACCCTAACCCTAACAGTATCCTAGGGCTGATGCTAACCCTAACACTAACCCTAACAATATCCTAGGGCTGATGTTAACCCTAACCCTAACACTATCGTAGGGCTGATGCTAACCATAACCCTAACACTATCCTAGCGCTGAGGCTAACCCTAACCCTAACCCTAACACTATCCAAGGGCTGATGCTTACCCTAACTCTAATACTATCCTAGGACTGATGCTAACCCTAAATTTAACCCTAACACTATCCTAGGGCTGATGCCAACCCTAACCCTAACACTATCCTAGGGCTGATGCTAAACCTAAACCTAACCCTAACACTATCCTAGGGCTGATGCTAACCCTAACCCTAATTCTATGATAGTGCTGATGCTAATGCTAACCCTAACCCTAACACTCTCCTAGGGCTGAGGCTAACCCTAACCCTAACAGTATCCTAGGGCTGATGCTAACCCTAACACTAACCCTAACACTATCCTAGGGCTGATGTTAACCCTAACCCTAACACTATCGTAGGGCTGATGCTAACCATAACCCTAACACTATCCTAGCGCTGAGGCTAACCCTAACCCTAACCCTAACACTATCCAAGGGCTGATGCTGACCCTAACTCTAATACTATCCTAGGGCTGATGCTAACCGTAACGCTAACCAAAACACTATCATAGGGCTGATGCTAACCCTAACCCTAACACTCTCCTAGGGCTGATGCTAACCCTAACCCTAACCCTAACACTATCCTAGTGCTGATGCTAACCCTAACCCTAACACTATCCTAGGGCTGATGCTAACCCTAACCCTAACACTATCGTAGGGCTGATGCTAACCATAACCCTAACAGTATCCTACGGCTGAGGCTAACCCTAACCCTAACCCTAACACTATCCTAGGGCTGATGCTAACCCTAACCCTAACAGAATCCTGGGGCTGATGCTAACCTTAACCCTAAACCTAACACTATCGTAGGGCTGATGCTAACCCTAACCCTAACACTCTCCTAGGGCTGATGCTAACCCTAACCCTAACCCTAACACTATCCTAGTGCTGATGCTAACCCTAACCCTAACACTATCCTAGGGCTGATGCTAACCCTAACCCTAACTCTAACACTATCCTAGGGCTGATGCTAACCCTAACCCTAACACTATCCTAGGGCTAATGCTAACCCTAACCCTAACCCTAACCCTAACACTATCGTAGGGCTGATGCTAACCATAACCCTAACAGTATCATACGGCTGAGGCTAACCCTAACGCTAACCCTAACACTATCCTAGGGCTGATGCTAACCCTAACCCTAACAGAATCCTGGGGCTGATGCTAACCTTAACCCTAACCCTAACACTATCGTAGGGCTGATGCTAACCCTAACCCTAACACTATCCTAGGCTTGATGCTATCCCTAACCCTAACACTATCCTAGGGCTGTTGCTAACCCTAACCCTAACCCTAACACGATCCTAGGTCTGATGCTAACCCTAACCCTAACACTATCCTAGGGCTGATGCTAACCCTAACCCTAACCCAAACACTATCCTAGGGCTGATGCTAACCCTAATCCTAACACTATCCTAGGGCTGATGCTAAACCTAACCCTAACCCTAACACTATCCTAGGGCTGATGCTAACCCTAACCCTAATAATATCCTAGGGCTGATGCTAACTCTAACCCTAACCCTAACACTCTCCTAGGGCTGAGGCTAACCCTAACCCTAACATTATCCTATGGATGATGCTAACCTTAACGCTATCACTAACACTATCCTAGGGCTGATGCTAACACTAACCCTAACACTATCCTAGGGCTGATGCTAGCACTAACCCTAACCCTAACACTATCCTAATGCTGATGCTAACCCTAACCGTAACACTATCCTAGGCCTGATGCTAACCCTAACCCTAACCCTATCCTAGGACTGATGCTAACCCTAACCCTAACACTATCCTACGGCTGATGCTAACCCTAACCCTAACCCTAACAGTATCCTAGGGCTAATGCTAACCCTAACCCTAACACTATCCTAGGCCTGATGCTAACCCTAACCCTAACCCTAACACTATCCTAGGGCTGATGCTAACCCTAACCCTAACACTATCCTAGTCTGATGCTAACCCTAACCCTAACCCTAACACTATCCTAGGGCTGATGCTAACCCTAACCCTAACACTATCCTAGGCCTGATGATAACCCTAACACTAACCCTAACACTATCCTAGGGCTGATGCTAACCCTAACCCTAACACTATCCTAGGGCTGATGCTAACCCTAACCCTAACCCTAACACTATCCTAGGCCTGATGATAAGCCTAACCCTAACCCTAACACTATCCTAGGGCTGATGCTAAACCTAACCCTAACACTATCCTAGGGTGATGCTAACCCTAACCCTAACCCTAACACTATCCTAAGTCTGATGCTAACCCTAGCCCTCACACTATCCTAGGCCTGATGATAACCCTAACCCTAACCTTAACACTATCCTAGGGCTGATGCTAACCCTAACCCTAACCCTAAAACTATCCTAGAGCTGATGCTAACCCTAACCCTAACACTATCCTAGGACTGATGATAACCCTAACCCTAACCCTAACACTATCCTACGGCTGATGATAACCCTAACCCTAACACTATCCTAGGGCTGATGCTAACCCTAACCCTAACCCTAACACTATCCTAGGGCTGATGCTAACCCTAACGCTAAGCCTAACACTATCCTTGAACTGATGCTAACCCTAACCCTAACCCTAACACTATCCTAGGCCTGATGATAACCCTAACCCTAACCCGAACACTATCCTAGGGTTTATGTTAACCCTAACCCTAACACTATCCTAGGGCTGATGCTAACACTAACCCTAACCCTAACACTATCCCAGGGCGGATGCTAACCCTAACCCTAACCCTAACACTATCCTAAGGCTGATGCTAACCCTAACACTAACACTATCCTAGGCCTGGTGCTAACCCTAACCCTAACCCTAACACTATCCTAGGGCTGATGCTAACCCTAACCCTAACCCTAACACTATTCTAGGGCTGATGCTAACCCTATCCCTAACCCTAACACTATCCTAGGGCTGATGCTAACCCTAACCCTAACCCTAACACTATCCTAAGTCTGATGCTAACCCTAGCCCTCACACTATCCTAGGCCTGATGATAACAATAACCCTAACCTTAACACTATCCTAGGGCTGATGCTAACCCTAACCCTAACCCTAACACTATCCTAGGGTGGATGCTAACCCTAACCCTAACCATAACACTATCCTAGGACTGATGCTAACCCTAACACTAACACTATCCTAGGGCTGATGCTAACCCTAACCCTAACCCTAACACTATCCTAGGGCTGATGCTAACCCTAACCATAACTCTAACACTATCTTAGGGCTGAGGCTAACCCTAACCCAAACACTATCCTACGGCTGATGCTAACCCTAACCCTAACCCTAACACTAACCTAAGGCTGATGCTAACCCTAACACTAACACTATCCTGGGCCTGGTGCTAACCCTAACCCTAACCCTAACACTATCCTAGGGCTGATGCTAACCCTAAGCCTAATAATATCCTAGGGCTGATGCTAACAGTAACCCTAACCCTAAAACTATCCTAGGGCTGATGCTAACCCTAACCCTAACCCTAACACTATCGTAGGGCTGATGCTAACCATAACCCTAACAGTATCATACGGCTGAGGCTAACCCTAACGCTAACCCTAACACTATCCTAGGGCTGATGCTAACCCTAACCCTAACAGAATCCTGGGGCTGATGCTAACCTTAACCCTAACCCTAACACTATCGTAGGGCTGATGCTAACCCTAACCTTAACACTATCCTAGGCTTGATGCTATCCCTAACCCTAACACTATCCTAGGGCTGTTGCTAACCCTAACCCTAACCCTAACACGATCCTAGGTCTGATGCTAACCCTAACCCTAACACTATCCTAGGGCTGATGCTAACCCTAACCCTAACACAAACACTATCCTAGGGCTAATGCTAACCCTAATCCTAACACTATCCTAGGGCTGATGCTAAACCTAACCCTAACCCTAACACTATCCTAGGGCTGATGCTAACCCTAACCCTAATAATATCCTAGGGCTGATGCTAACTCTAACCCTAACCCTAACACTCTCCTAGGGCTGAGGCTAACCCTAACCCTAACATTATCCTATGGATGATGCTAACCTTAACGCTATCACTAACACTATCCTAGGGCTGATGCTAACACTAACCCTAACACTATCCTAGGGCTGATGCTATCCCTAACCCTAACCCTAACACTATCCTAATGCTGATGCTAACCCTAACCGTAACACTATCCTAGGCCTGATGCTAACCCTAACCCTAACCCTAACACTATCCTAGGGCTGATGCTAACCCTAACCCTAACACTATCCTAGGTCTGATGCTAACACTAACCCTAACCCTAACACTATCCTAGGGCTGATGCTAACCCTCACCTTAACACTATATTAGGGCTGATGCTAACCCTAACCCTAACCCTAACACTATCCTAGGGCTGATGCTAACCCTAACCCTACCACTATCCTAGGGCTGATGCTAACCCTAACTCTAACACTAACACTATCCTAGGGCTGATGCCAACCCTAACCCTAACACTATCCTAGGGCTGACGCTAAACCTAAACCTAACCCTAACACTATCCTAGGGCTGATGCTAACCCTCACCCTAACACTATATTAGGGCTGATGCTAACCCTAACTCTAACACTATCCTAGGGCTGATGCCAACCCTAACCCTAACACTATCCTAGGGCTGATGCTAACCCTAACCCTAATTCTATCATAGGGCTGATACTAACCCTAACCCTAACCCTACCACTCTCCTAGGGCTGAGGCTAACCCTAACCCTAACAGTATCCTAGGGCTGATGCTAACCCTAACACTAACCCTAACACTATCCTAGGGCTGATGCTAACCCTAACCCTAACACTATCGTAGGGCTGATGCTAACCATAACCCTAACACTATCCTAGCGCTGAGGCTAACCCTAACCCTAACCCTAACACTATCCAAGGGCTGATGCTGACCCTAACTCCAATACTATCCTAGGGCTGATGCTAACCGTAACGATAACCCTAACACTATCCTAGGGCTGATGCTAACCCTAACCCTAACACTCTCCTAGGGCTGATGCTAACCCTAACCCTAACCCTAACACTATCCTAGTGCTGATGCTAACCCTAACCCTAACACTATCCTAGGGCTGATGCTAACCCTAACCCTAACCCTAACACTATCCTAGGGCTGATGCTAACCCTAACCCTAACACTATCCTAGGGCTGATGCTAACCCTAACCGTAACACTAACACTATCGTAAGGCTGATGCTAACCATAACCCTAACAGTATCATACGGCTGAGGCTAACCCTAACGCTAACCCTAACACTATCCTAGGGCTGATGCTAACCCTAACCCTAACAGAATCCTGGGGCTGATGCTAACCTTAACCCTAACCCTAACACTATCGTAGGGCTGATGCTAACCCTAACCCTAACACTATCCTAGGCTTGATGCTATCCCTAACCCTAACACTATCCTAGGGCTGTTGCTAACCCTAACCCTAACACGATCCTAGGTCTGATGCTAACCCTAACCCTAACACTATCCTAGGGCTGATGCTAACCCTAACCCTAACCCAAACACTATCCTAGGGCTGATGCTAACCCTAACCCTAACCCTAACACTAACCTAAGGCTGATGCTAAACCTAACCCTAACCCTAACACTATCCTAGGGCTGATGCTAACCCTAACCCTAATAATATCCTAGGGCTGATGCTAACTCTAACCCTAACCCTAACACTCTCCTAGGGCTGAGGCTAACCCTAACCCTAACATTATCCTATGGATGATGCTAACCTTAACGCTATCACTAACACTATCCTAGGGCTGATGCTAACACTAACCCTAACACTATCCTAGGGCTGATGCTAGCCCTAACCCTAACCCTAACACTATCCTAATGCTGATGCTAACCCTAACCGTAACACTATCCTAGGCCTGATGCTAACCCTAACCCTAACCCTAACACTATCCTAGGGCTGATGCTAACCCTAACCCTAACACTATCCTAGGTCTGATGCTAACACTAACCCTAACCCTAACACTATCCTAGGGCTGATGCTAACCCTCACCCTAACACTATATTAGGGCTGATGCTAACCCTAACCCTAACCCTAACACTATCCTAGGGCTGATGCTAACCCTAACCCTACCACTATCCGAGGGCTGATGCTAACCCTAACTCTAACACTAACACTATCCTAGGGCTGATGCCAACCCTAACCCTAACACTATCCTAGGGCTGATGCTAAACCTAAACCTAACCCTAACACTATCCTAGGGCTGATGCTAACCCTAACCCTAATTCTATCATAGGGCTGATGCTAACCCTAACCCTAACTCTAACACTCTCCTAGGGCTGAGGCTAACCCTAACCCTAACAGTATCCTAGGGCTGATGCTAACCCTAACACTAACCCTAACAATATCCTAGGGCTGATGTTAACCCTAACCCTAACACTATCGTAGGGCTGATGCTAACCATAACCCTAACACTATCCTAGCGCTGAGGCTAACCCTAACCCTAACCCTAACACTATCCAAGGGCTGATGCTTACCCTAACTCTAATACTATCCTAGGACTGATGCTAACCCTAAATTTAACCCTAACACTATCCTAGGGCTGATGCCAACCCTAACCCTAACACTATCCTAGGGCTGATGCTAAACCTAAACCTAACCCTAACACTATCCTAGGGCTGATGCTAACCCTAACCCTAATTCTATGATAGTGCTGATGCTAATGCTAACCCTAACCCTAACACTCTCCTAGGGCTGAGGCTAACCCTAACCCTAACAGTATCCTAGGGCTGATGCTAACCCTAACACTAACCCTAACACTATCCTAGGGCTGATGTTAACCCTAACCCTAACACTATCGTAGGGCTGATGCTAACCATAACCCTAACACTATCCTAGCGCTGAGGCTAACCCTAACCCTAACCCTAACACTATCCAAGGGCTGATGCTGACCCTAACTCTAATACTATCCTAGGGCTGATGCTAACCGTAACGCTAACCAAAACACTATCATAGGGCTGATGCTAACCCTAACCCTAACACTCTCCTAGGGCTGATGCTAACCCTAACCCTAACCCTAACACTATCCTAGTGCTGATGCTAACCCTAACCCTAACACTATCCTAGGGCTGATGCTAACCCTAACCCTAACACTATCGTAGGGCTGATGCTAACCATAACCCTAACAGTATCCTACGGCTGAGGCTAACCCTAACCCTAACCCTAACACTATCCTAGGGCTGATGCTAACCCTAACCCTAACAGAATCCTGGGACTGATGCTAACCTTAACCCTAACCCTAACACTATCGTAGGGCAGACGCTAACCCTAACCCTAACACTATCCTAGGCTTGATGCTATCCCTAACCCTAACACTATCCTAGGGCTGATGCTAACCCTAACCCTAACCCTAACACTATCCTAGGTCTGATGCTAACCCTAACCCTAACACTATCCTAGGGCTGATGCTAACCCTAACCCTAACCCAAACACTATCCTAGGGCTGATGCTAACCCTAATCCTAACACTATCCTAGGGCTGATGCTAAACCTAACCCTAACCCTAACACTATCCTAGGGCTGATGCTAACCCTAACCCTAATAATATCCTAGGGCTGATGCTAACTCTAACCCTAACCCTAACACTCTCCTAGAGCTGAGGCTAACCCTAACCCTAACATTATCCTATGGATGATGCTAACCTTAACGCTATCACTAACACTATCCTAGGGCTGATGCTAACACTAACCCTAACACTATCCTAGGGCTGATGCTAGCCCTAACCCTAACCCTAACACTATCCTAATGCTGATGCTAACCCTAACCGTAACACTATCCTAGGCCTGATGCTAACCCTAACCCTAACCCTAACACTATCCTAGGGCTGATGCTAACCCTAACCCTAACACTATCCTAGGTCTGATGCTAACACTAACCCTAACCCTAACACTATCCTAGGGCTGATGCTAACCCTCACCCTAACACTATATTAGGGCTGATGCTAACCCTAACCCTAACGCTAACACTATCCTAGGGCTGATGCTAACCCTAACCCTACCACTATCCTAGGGCTGATGCTAACCCTAACTCTAACACTAACACTATCCTAGGGCTGATGCCAACCCTAACCCTAACACTATCCTAGGGCTGATGCTAAACCTAAACCTAACCCTAACACTATCCTAGGGCTGATGCTAACGCTAACCCTAATTCTATCATAGGGCTGATGCTAACCCTAACCCTAACTCTAACACTCTCCTAGGGCTGAGGCTAACCCTAACCCTAACAGTATCCTAGAGCTGATGCTAACCCTAACACTAACCCTAACAATATCCTAGGGCTGATGTTAACCCTAACCCTAACACTATCGTAGGGCTGATGCTAACCATAACCCTAACACTATCCTAGCGCTGAGGCTAACCCTAACCCTAACCCTAACACTATCCAAGGGCTGATGCTTACCCTAACTCTAATACTATCCTAGGACTGATGCTAACCCTAAATTTAACCCTAACACTATCCTAGGGCTGATGCCAACCCTAACCCTAACACTATCCTAGGGCTGATGCTAAACCTAAACCTAACCCTAACACTATCCTAGGGCTGATGCTAACCCTAACCCTAATTCTATGATAGTGCTGATGCTAATGCTAACCCTAACCCTAACACTCTCCTAGGGCTGAGGCTAACCCTAACCCTAACAGTATCCTAGGGCTGATGCTAACCCTAACACTAACCCTAACACTATCCTAGGGCTGATGTTAACCCTAACCCTAACACTATCGTAGGGCTGATGCTAACCATAACCCTAACACTATCCTAGCGCTGAGGCTAACCCTAACCCTAACCCTAACACTATCCAAGGGCTGATGCTGACCCTAACTCTAATACTATCCTAGGGCTGATGCTAACCGTAACGCTAACCAAAACACTATCATAGGGCTGATGCTAACCCTAACCCTAACACTCTCCTAGGGCTGATGCTAACCCTAACCCTAACCCTAACACTATCCTAGTGCTGATGCTAACCCTAACCCTAACACTATCCTAGGGCTGATGCTAACCCTAACCCTAACCCTAACACTATCCTAGGGCTGATGCTAACCCTAACCCTAACACTATCCTAGGGCTGATGCTAACCCTAACCCTAACCCTAACACTATCGTAGGGCTGATGCTAACCATAACCCTAACAGTATCCTACGGCTGAGGCTAACCCTAACCCTAACCCTAACACTATCCTAGGGCTGATGCTAACCCTAACCCTAACAGAATCCTGGGACTGATGCTAACCTTAACCCTAACCCTAACACTATCGTAGGGCAGACGCTAACCCTAACCCTAACACTATCCTAGGCTTGATGCTATCCCTAACCCTAACACTATCCTAGGGCTGATGCTAACCCTAACCCTAACCCTAACACTATCCTAGGGCTGATGCTAACCCTAACCCTAACACTATCCTAGGGCTGATGCTAACCCTAACTCTAACCCTAACACTATCCTAGGGCTGATGCCAACCCTAACCCTAACACTATCCTAGTGCTGATGCTAAACCTAAACCTAACCCTAACACTACCCTAGGGCTGATGCTAACCCTAACCCTAATTCTATCATAGGGCTGATGCTAACCCTAACCCTAACCCTAACACTATCCTAGGGCTGATGCTAACCCTAACCCTAACACTATCCTAGGTCTGATGCTAACACTAACCCTAACCCTAACACTATCCTAGGGCTGATGCTAACCCTCACCCTAACACTATATTAGGGCTGATGCTAACCCTAACCCTAACACTATCCTAGGGCTGATGCCAACCCTAACACTAACACTATCCTAGGGCTGATGCTAAACCTAACCCTAACCCTAACACTATCCTAGTGCTGATGCTAACCCTAACCCTAACACTATCCTAGGGCTGATGCTAACCCTAACCCTGACCCTAACACTATCCTAGGGCTGATGCTAACCCTAACCCTAACACTATCCTAGGGCTGATGCTAACCCTAACCCTAACCCTAACACTATCCTAGGTCTGATGCTAACCCTAACCCTAACACTATCCTAGGGCTGATGCTAACCCTAACCCTAACCCAAACACTATCCTAGGGCTGATGCTAACCCTAATCCTAACACTATCCTAGGGCTGATGCTAAACCTAACCCTAACCCTAACACTATCCTAGGGCTGATGCTAACCCTAACCCTAATAATATCCTAGGGCTGATGCTAACTCTAACCCTAACCCTAACACTCTCCTAGGGCTGAGGCTAACCCTAACCCTAACATTATCCTATGGATGATGCTAACCTTAACGCTATCACTAACACTATCCTAGGGCTGATGCTAACACTAACCTTAACACTATCCTAGGGCTGATGCTAGCCCTAACCCTAACCCTAACACTATCCTAATGCTGATGCTAACCCTAACCGTAACACTATCCTAGGCCTGATGCTACCCCTAACCCTAACCCTAACACTATCCTAGGGCTGATGCTAACCCTAACCCTAACACTATCCAAGGGCTGATGCTTACCCTAACTCTAATACTATCCTAGGACTGATGCTAACCCTAAATTTAACCCTAACACTATCCTAGGGCTGATGCCAACCCTAACCCTAACACTATCCTAGGGCTGATGCTAAACCTAAACCTAACCCTAACACTATCCTAGGGCTGATGCTAACCCTAACCCTAATTCTATGATAGTGCTGATGCTAATGCTAACCCTAACCCTAACACTCTCCTAGGGCTGAGGCTAACCCTAACCCTAACAGTATCCTAGGGCTGATGCTAACCCTAACACTAACCCTAACACTATCCTAGGGCTGATGTTAACCCTAACCCTAACACTATACTAGGGCTGATGCTAACCCTAACCCTACCACTATCCTAGGGCTGATGCCAACCCTAACCCTAACACTATCCTAGGGCTGATGCTAAACCTAAACCTAACCCTAACACTATCCTAGGGCTGATGCTAACCCTAACCCTAATTCTATCATAGGGCTGATGCTAACCCTAACCCTAACTCTAACACTCTCCTAGGGCTGAGGCTAACCCTAACCCTAACAGTATCCTAGGGCTGATGCTAACCCTAACACTAACCCTAACAATATCCTAGGGCTGATGTTAACCCTAACCCTAACACTATCGTAGGGCTGATGCTAACCATAACCCTAACACTATCCTAGCGCTGAGGCTAACCCTAACCCTAACCCTAACACTATCCAAGGGCTGATGCTTACCCTAACTCTAATACTATCCTAGGACTGATGCTAACCCTAAATTTAACCCTAACACTATCCTAGGGCTGATGCCAACCCTAACCCTAACACTATCCTAGGGCTGATGCTAAACCTAAACCTAACCCTAACACTATCCTAGGGCTGATGCTAACCCTAACCCTAATTCTATGATAGTGCTGATGCTAATGCTAACCCTAACCCTAACACTCTCCTAGGGCTGAGGCTAACCCTAACCCTAACAGTATCCTAGGGCTGATGCTAACCCTAACACTAACCCTAACACTATCCTAGGGCTGATGTTAACCCTAACCCTAACACTATCGTAGGGCTGATGCTAACCATAACCCTAACACTATCCTAGCGCTGAGGCTAACCCTAACCCTAACCCTAACACTATCCAAGGGCTGATGCTGACCCTAACTCTAATACTATCCTAGGGCTGATGCTAACCGTAACGCTAACCAAAACACTATCATAGGGCTGATGCTAACCCTAACCCTAACACTCTCCTAGGGCTGATGCTAACCCTAACCCTAACCCTAACACTATCCTAGTGCTGATGCTAACCCTAACCCTAACACTATCCTAGGGCTGATGCTAACCCTAACCCTAACACTATCGTAGGGCTGATGCTAACCATAACCCTAACAGTATCCTACGGCTGAGGCTAACCCTAACCCTAACCCTAACACTATCCTAGGGCTGATGCTAACCCTAACCCTAACAGAATCCTGGGACTGATGCTAACCTTAACCCTAACCCTAACACTATCGTAGGGCAGACGCTAACCCTAACCCTAACACTATCCTAGGCTTGATGCTATCCCTAACCCTAACACTATCCTAGGGCTGATGCTAACCCTAACCCTAACCCTAACACTATCCTAGGTCTGATGCTAACCCTAACCCTAACACTATCCTAGGGCTGATGCTAACCCTAACCCTAACCCAAACACTATCCTAGGGCTGATGCTAACCCTAATCCTAACACTATCCTAGGGCTGATGCTAAACCTAACCCTAACCCTAACACTATCCTAGGGCTGATGCTAACCCTAACCCTAATAATATCCTAGGGCTGATGCTAACTCTAACCCTAACCCTAACACTCTCCTAGAGCTGAGGCTAACCCTAACCCTAACATTATCCTATGGATGATGCTAACCTTAACGCTATCACTAACACTATCCTAGGGCTGATGCTAACACTAACCCTAACACTATCCTAGGGCTGATGCTAGCCCTAACCCTAACCCTAACACTATCCTAATGCTGATGCTAACCCTAACCGTAACACTATCCTAGGCCTGATGCTAACCCTAACCCTAACCCTAACACTATCCTAGGGCTGATGCTAACCCTAACCCTAACACTATCCTAGGTCTGATGCTAACACTAACCCTAACCCTAACACTATCCTAGGGCTGATGCTAACCCTCACCCTAACACTATATTAGGGCTGATGCTAACCCTAACCCTAACGCTAACACTATCCTAGGGCTGATGCTAACCCTAACCCTACCACTATCCTAGGGCTGATGCTAACCCTAACTCTAACACTAACACTATCCTAGGGCTGATGCCAACCCTAACCCTAACACTATCCTAGGGCTGATGCTAAACCTAAACCTAACCCTAACACTATCCTAGGGCTGATGCTAACCCTAACCCTAATTCTATCATAGGGCTGATGCTAACCCTAACCCTAACTCTAACACTCTCCTAGGGCTGAGGCTAACCCTAACCCTAACAGTATCCTAGGGCTGATGCTAACCCTAACACTAACCCTAACAATATCCTAGGGCTGATGTTAACCCTAACCCTAACACTATCGTAGGGCTGATGCTAACCATAACCCTAACACTATCCTAGCGCTGAGGCTAACCCTAACCCTAACCCTAACACTATCCAAGGGCTGATGCTTACCCTAACTCTAATACTATCCTAGGACTGATGCTAACCCTAAATTTAACCCTAACACTATCCTAGGGCTGATGCCAACCCTAACCCTAACACTATCCTAGGGCTGATGCTAAACCTAAACCTAACCCTAACACTATCCTAGGGCTGATGCTAACCCTAACCCTAATTCTATGATAGTGCTGATGCTAATGCTAACCCTAACCCTAACACTCTCCTAGGGCTGAGGCTAACCCTAACCCTAACAGTATCCTAGGGCTGATGCTAACCCTAACACTAACCCTAACACTATCCTAGGGCTGATGTTAACCCTAACCCTAACACTATCGTAGGGCTGATGCTAACCATAACCCTAACACTATCCTAGCGCTGAGGCTAACCCTAACCCTAACCCTAACACTATCCAAGGGCTGATGCTGACCCTAACTCTAATACTATCCTAGGGCTGATGCTAACCGTAACGCTAACCAAAACACTATCATAGGGCTGATGCTAACCCTAACCCTAACACTCTCCTAGGGCTGATGCTAACCCTAACCCTAACCCTAACACTATCCTAGTGCTGATGCTAACCCTAACCCTAACACTATCCTAGGGCTGATGCTAACCCTAACCCTAACCCTAACACTATCCTAGGGCTGATGCTAACCCTAACCCTAACACTATCCTAGGGCTGATGCTAACCCTAACCCTAACCCTAACACTATCGTAGGGCTGATGCTAACCATAACCCTAACAGTATCCTACGGCTGAGGCTAACCCTAACCCTAACCCTAACACTATCCTAGGGCTGATGCTAACCCTAACCCTAACAGAATCCTGGGACTGATGCTAACCTTAACCCTAACCCTAACACTATCGTAGGGCAGACGCTAACCCTAACCCTAACACTATCCTAGGCTTGATGCTATCCCTAACCCTAACACTATCCTAGGGCTGATGCTAACCCTAACCCTAACCCTAACACTATCCTAGGGCTGATGCTAACCCTAACCCTAACACTATCCTAGGGCTGATGCTAACCCTAACTCTAACCCTAACACTATCCTAGGGCTGATGCCAACCCTAACCCTAACACTATCCTAGTGCTGATGCTAAACCTAAACCTAACCCTAACACTACCCTAGGGCTGATGCTAACCCTAACCCTAATTCTATCATAGGGCTGATGCTAACCCTAACCCTAACCCTAACACTATCCTAGGGCTGATGCTAACCCTAACCCTAACACTATCCTAGGTCTGATGCTAACACTAACCCTAACCCTAACACTATCCTAGGGCTGATGCTAACCCTCACCCTAACACTATATTAGGGCTGATGCTAACCCTAACCCTAACACTATCCTAGGGCTGATGCCAACCCTAACACTAACACTATCCTAGGGCTGATGCTAAACCTAACCCTAACCCTAACACTATCCTAGTGCTGATGCTAACCCTAACCCTAACACTATCCTAGGGCTGATGCTAACCCTAACCCTAACCCTAACACTATCCTAGGGCTGATGCTAACCCTAACCCTAACACTATCCTAGGGCTGATGCTAACCCTAACCCTAACCCTAACACTATCCTAGGTCTGATGCTAACCCTAACCCTAACACTATCCTAGGGCTGATGCTAACCCTAACCCTAACCCAAACACTATCCTAGGGCTGATGCTAACCCTAATCCTAACACTATCCTAGGGCTGATGCTAAACCTAACCCTAACCCTAACACTATCCTAGGGCTGATGCTAACCCTAACCCTAATAATATCCTAGGGCTGATGCTAACTCTAACCCTAACCCTAACACTCTCCTAGGGCTGAGGCTAACCCTAACCCTAACATTATCCTATGGATGATGCTAACCTTAACGCTATCACTAACACTATCCTAGGGCTGATGCTAACACTAACCTTAACACTATCCTAGGGCTGATGCTAGCCCTAACCCTAACCCTAACACTATCCTAATGCTGATGCTAACCCTAACCGTAACACTATCCTAGGCCTGATGCTACCCCCAACCCTAACCCTAACACTATCCTAGGGCTGATGCTAACCCTAACCCTAACACTATCCAAGGGCTGATGCTTACCCTAACTCTAATACTATCCTAGGACTGATGCTAACCCTAAATTTAACCCTAACACTATCCTAGGGCTGATGCCAACCCTAACCCTAACACTATCCTAGGGCTGATGCTAAACCTAAACCTAACCCTAACACTATCCTAGGGCTGATGCTAACCCTAACCCTAATTCTATGATAGTGCTGATGCTAATGCTAACCCTAACCCTAACACTCTCCTAGGGCTGAGGCTAACCCTAACCCTAACAGTATCCTAGGGCTGATGCTAACCCTAACACTAACCCTAACACTATCCTAGGGCTGATGTTAACCCTAACCCTAACACTATCGGAGGGCTGATGCTAACCATAACCCTAACACTATCCTAGCGCTGAGGCTAACCCTAACCCTAACCCTAACACTATCCAAGGGCTGATGCTGACCCTAACTCTAATACTATCCTAGGGCTGATGCTAACCGTAACGCTAACCAAAACACTATCATAGGGCTGATGCTAACCCTAACCCTAACACTCTCCTAGGGCTGATGCTAACCCTAACCCTAACCCTAACACTATCCTAGTGCTGATGCTAACCCTAACCCTAACACTATCCTAGGGCTGATGCTAACCCTAACCCTAACCCTAACACTATCCTAGGGCTGATGCTAACCCTAACCCTAACACTATCCTAGGGCTGATGCTAACCCTAACCCTAACCCTAACACTATCGTAGGGCTGATGCTAACCATAACCCTAACAGTATCCTACGGCTGAGGCTAACCCTAACCCTAACCCTAACACTATCCTAGGGCTGATGCTAACCCTAACCCTAACAGAATCCTGGGACTGATGCTAACCTTAACCCTAACCCTAACACTATCGTAGGGCAGACGCTAACCCTAACCCTAACACTATCCTAGGCTTGATGCTATCCCTAACCCTAACACTATCCTAGGGCTGATGCTAACCCTAACCCTAACCCTAACACTATCCTAGGGCTGATGCTAACCCTAACCCTAACACTATCCTAGGGCTGATGCTAACCCTAACTCTAACCCTAACACTATCCTAGGGCTGATGCCAACCCTAACCCTAACACTATCCTAGTGCTGATGCTAAACCTAAACCTAACCCTAACACTACCCTAGGGCTGATGCTAACCCTAACCCTAATTCTATCATAGGGCTGATGCTAACCCTAACCCTAACCCTAACACTATCCTAGGGCTGATGCTAACCCTAACCCTAACACTATCCTAGGTCTGATGCTAACACTAACCCTAACCCTAACACTATCCTAGGGCTGATGCTAACCCTCAACCTAACACTATATTAGGGCTGATGCTAACCCTAACCCTAACACTATCCTATGGCTGATGCCAACCCTAACACTAACACTATCCTAGGGCTGATGCTAAACCTAACCCTAACCCTAACACTATCCTAGGGCTGATGCTAACCCTAACCCTAATTCTATCATAGGGCTGATACTAACCCTAACCCTAACCCTACCACTCTCCTAGGGCTGAGGCTAACCCTAACCCTAACAGTATCCTAGGGCTGATGCTAACCCTAACACTAACCCTAACACTATCCTAGGGCTGATGCTAACCCTAACCCTAACACTATCGTAGGGCTGATGCTAACCATAACCCTAACACTATCCTAGCGCTGAGGCTAACCCTAACCCTAACCCTAACACTATCCAAGGGCTGATGCTGACCCTAACTCTAATACTATCCTAGGGCTGATGCTAACCGTAACGATAACCCTAACACTATCCTAGGGCTGATGCTAACCCTAACCCTAACACTCTCCTAGGGCTGATGCTAACCCTAACCCTAACCCTAACACTATCCTAGTTCTGATGCTAACCCTAACCCTAACACTATCCTAGGGCTGATGCTAACCCTAACCCTAACCCTAACACTATCCTAGGGCTGATGCTAACCCTAACCCTAACACTATCCTAGGGCTGATGCTAACCCTAACCCTAACCCTAACACTATCGTAGGGCTGATGCTAACCATAACCCTAACAGTATCATACGGCTGAGGCTAACCCTAACGCTAACCCTAACACTATCCTAGGGCTGATGCTAACCCTAACCCTAACAGAATCCTGGGGCTGATGCTAACCTTAACCCTAACCCTAACACTATCGTAGGGCTGATGCTAACCCTAACCCTAACACTCTCCTAGGGCTGATGCTAACCCTAACCCTAACCCTAACACTATCCTAGTGCTGATGCTAACCCTAACCCTAACACTATCCTAGGGCTGATGCTAACCCTAACCCTAACCCTAACACTATCCCAGGGCTGATGCTAACCCTAACCCTAACACTATCCTAGGGCTGATGCTAAACCTAACCCTAACCCTAACACTATCGTAGGGCTGATGATAACCATAACCCTAACAGTATCATACGGCTGAGGCTAACCCTAACGCTAACCCTAACACTATCCTAGGGCTGATGCTAACCCTAACCCTAACAGAATCCTGGGGCTGATGCTAACCTTAACCCTAACCCTAACACTATCGTAGGGCTGATGCTAACACTAACCTTAACACTATCCTAGGCTTGATGCTATCCCTAACCCTAACACTATCCTAGGGCTGTTGCTAACCCTAACCCTAACCCTAACACGATCCTAGGTTTGATGCTAACCCTAACCCTAACACTATCCTAGGGCTGATGCTAACCCTAACCCTAACCCTAACACTATCCTAGGGCTGATGCTAACCCTAACCCTAACCCAAACACTATCCTAGGGCTGATGCTAACCCTAATCCTAACACTATCCTAGGGCTGATGCTAAACCTAACCCTAACCCTAACACTATCCTAGGGCTGATGCTAACCCTAACCCTAATAATATCCTAGGGCTGATGCTAACTCTAACCCTAACCCTAACACTCTCCTAGGGCTGAGGCTAACCCTAACCCTAACATTATCCTATGGATGATGCTAACCTTAACGCTATCACTAACACTATCCTAGGGCTGATGCTAACACTAACCCTAACACTATCCTAGGGCTGATGCTAGCCCTAACCCTAACCCTAACACTACCTAATGCTGATGCTAACCCTAACCGTAACACTATCCTAGGCCTGATGCTAACCCTAACCCTAACCCTAACACTATCCTAGGGCTGATGCTAACCCTAACCCTAACACTATCCTAGGTCTGATGCTAACACTAACCCTAACCCTAACACTATCCTAGGGCTGATGCTAACCCTCACCCTAACACTATATTAGGGCTGATGCTAACCCTAACCCTAACCCTAACACTATCCTAGGGCTGATGCTAACCCTAACCCTACCACTATCCTAGGGCTGATGCTAACCCTAACTCTAACACTAACACTGTCCTAGGGCTGATGCCAACCCTAACCCTAACACTATCCTAGGGCTGATGCTAAACCTAAACCTAACCCTAACACTATCCTAGGGCTGATGCTAACCCTCACCCTAACACTATATTAGGGCTGATGCTAACCCTAACTCTAACACTATCCTAGGGCTGATGCCAACCCTAACCCTAACACTATCCTAGGGCTGATGCTAAACCTAACCCTAACCCTAACACTATCCTAGGGCTGATGCTAACCCTAACCCTAATTCTATCATAGGGCTGATACTAACCCTAACCCTAAACCTACCACTCTCCTAGGGCTGAGGCTAACCCTAACCCTAACAGTATCCTAGGGCTGATGCTAACCCTAACACTAACCCTAACACTATCCTAGGGCTGATGCTAACCCTAACCCTAACACTATCGTAGGGCTGATGCTAACCATAACCCTAACACTATCCTAGCGCTGAGGCTAACCCTAACCCTCACCCTAACACTATCCAAGGGCTGATGCTAACCCTAACCCTAACACTATCCTAGGGCTGATGCTAACCCTAACCCTAACCCTAACACTATCCTAGTGCTGATGCTAACCCTAACCCTAACACTATCCTAGGGCTGATGCTAACCCTAACCCTAACCCTAACACTATCCTAGGGCTGATGCTAACCCTAACCCTAACACTATCCTAGGGCTGATGCTAACCCTAACCCTAACCCTAACACTATCGTAGGGCTGATGCTAACCATAACCCTAACAGTATCATACGGCTGAGGCTAACCCTAACGCTAACCCTAACACTATCCTAGGGCTGATGCTAACCCTAACCCTAACAGAATCCTGGGGCTGATGCTAACCTTAACCCTAACCCTAACACTATCGTAGGGCTGATGCTAACCCTAACCCTAACACTATCCTAGGCTTGATGCTATCCCTAACCCTAACACTATCCTAGGGCTGTTGCTAACCCTAAACCTAACCCTAACACGATCCTAGGTCTGATGCTAACCCTAACCCTAACACTATCCTAGGGCTGATGCTAACCCTAACCCTAACCCAAACACTATCCTAGGGCTGATGCTAACCCTAATCCTAACACTATCCTAGGGCTGATGCTAAACCTAACCCTAACCCTAACACTATCCTAGGGCTGATGCTAACCCTAACCCTAATAATATCCTAGGGCTGATGCTAACTCTAACCCTAACCCTAACACTCTCCTAGGGCTGAGGCTAACCCTAACCCTAACATTATCCTATGGATGATGCTAACCTTAACGCTATCACTAACACTATCCGAGGGCTGATGCTAACACTAACCCTAACACTATCCTAGGGCTGATGCTAGCCCTAACCCTAACCCTAACACTATCCTAATGCTGATGCTAACCCTAACCGTAACACTATCCTAGGCCTGATGCTAACCCTAACCCTAACCCTATCCTAGGACTGATGCTAACCCTAACCCTAACACTATCCTACGGCTGATGCTAACCCTAACCCTAACCCTAACAGTATCCTAGGGCTAATGCTAACCCTAACCCTAACACTATCCTAGGCCTGATGCTAACCCTAACCCTAACCCTAACACTATCCTAGGGCTGATGCTAACACTAACCCTAACACTATCCTAGTTCTGATGCTAACCCTAACCCTAACCCTAACACTATCCTAGGGCTGATGCTAACCCTAACCCTAATTCTATCATAGGGCTGATACTAACCCTAACCCTAACCCTACCACTCTCCTAGGGCTGAGGCTAACCCTAACCCTAACAGTATCCTAGGGCTGATGCTAACCCTAACACTAACCCTAACACTATCCTAGGGCTGATGCTAACCCTAACCCTAACACTATCGTAGGGCTGATGCTAACCATAACCCTAACACTATCCTAGCGCTGAGGCTAACCCTAACCCTAACCCTAACACTATCCAAGGGCTGATGCTGACCCTAACTCTAATACTATCCTAGGGCTGATGCTAACCGTAACGATAACCCTAACACTATCCTAGGGCTGATGCTAACCCTAACCCTAACACTCTCCTAGGGCTGATGCTAACCCTAACCCTAACCCTAACACTATCCTAGTTCTGATGCTAACCCTAACCCTAACACTATCCTAGGGCTGATGCTAACCCTAACCCTAACCCTAACACTATCCTAGGGCTGATGCTAACCCTAACCCTAACACTATCCTAGGGCTGATGCTAACCCTAACCCTAACCCTAACACTATCGTAGGGCTGATGCTAACCATAACCCTAACAGTATCATACGGCTGAGGCTAACCCTAACGCTAACCCTAACACTATCCTAGGGCTGATGCTAACCCTAACCCTAACAGAATCCTGGGGCTGATGCTAACCTTAACCCTAACCCTAACACTATCGTAGGGCTGATGCTAACCCTAACCCTAACACTCTCCTAGGGCTGATGCTAACCCTAACCCTAACCCTAACACTATCCTAGTGCTGATGCTAACCCTAACCCTAACACTATCCTAGGGCTGATGCTAACCCTAACCCTAACCCTAACACTATCCCAGGGCTGATGCTAACCCTAACCCTAACACTATCCTAGGGCTGATGCTAAACCTAACCCTAACCCTAACACTATCGTAGGGCTGATGCTAACCATAACCCTAACAGTATCATACGGCTGAGGCTAACCCTAACGCTAACCCTAACACTATCCTAGGGCTGATGCTAACCCTAACCCTAACAGAATCCTGGGGCTGATGCTAACCTTAACCCTAACCCTAACACTATCGTAGGGCTGATGCTAACACTAACCTTAACACTATCCTAGGCTTGATGCTATCCCTAACCCTAACACTATCCTAGGGCTGTTGCTAACCCTAACCCTAACCCTAACACGATCCTAGGTTTGATGCTAACCCTAACCCTAACACTATCCTAGGGCTGATGCTAACCCTAACCCTAACCCTAACACTATCCTAGGGCTGATGCTAACCCTAACCCTAACCCAAACACTATCCTAGGGCTGATGCTAACCCTAATCCTAACACTATCCTAGGGCTGATGCTAAACCTAACCCTAACCCTAACACTATCCTAGGGCTGATGCTAACCCTAACCCTAATAATATCCTAGGGCTGATGCTAACTCTAACCCTAACCCTAACACTCTCCTAGGGCTGAGGCTAACCCTAACCCTAACATTATCCTATGGATGATGCTAACCTTAACGCTATCACTAACACTATCCTAGGGCTGATGCTAACACTAACCCTAACACTATCCTAGGGCTGATGCTAGCCCTAACCCTAACCCTAACACTACCTAATGCTGATGCTAACCCTAACCGTAACACTATCCTAGGCCTGATGCTAACCCTAACCCTAACCCTAACACTATCCTAGGGCTGATGCTAACCCTCACCCTAACACTATATTAGGGCTGATGCTAACCCTAACCCTAACCCTAACACTATCCTAGGGCTGATGCTAACCCTAACCCTACCACTATCCTAGGGCTGATGCTAACCCTAACTCTAACACTAACACTGTCCTAGGGCTGATGCCAACCCTAACCCTAACACTATCCTAGGGCTGATGCTAAACCTAAACCTAACCCTAACACTATCCTAGGGCTGATGCTAACCCTCACCCTAACACTATATTAGGGCTGATGCTAACCCTAACTCTAACACTATCCTAGGGCTGATGCCAACCCTAACCCTAACACTATCCTAGGGCTGATGCTAAACCTAACCCTAACCCTAACACTATCCTAGGGCTGATGCTAACCCTAACCCTAATTCTATCATAGGGCTGATACAAACCCTAACCCTAACCCTACCACTCTCCTAGGGCTGAGGCTAACCCTAACCCTAACAGTATCCTAGGGCTGATGCTAACCCTAACACTAACCCTAACACTATCCTAGGGCTGATGCTAACCCTAACCCTAACACTATCGTAGGGCTGATGCTAACCATAACCCTAACACTATCCTAGCGCTGAGGCTAACCCTAACCCTCACCCTAACACTATCCAAGGGCTGATGCTAACCCTAACCCTAACACTATCCTAGGGCTGATGCTAAACCTAACCCTAACCCTAACACTATCCTAGTGCTGATGCTAACCCTAACCCTAACACTATCCTAGGGCTGATGCTAACCCTAACCCTAACCCTAACACTATCCTAGGGCTGATGCTAACCCTAACCCTAACACTATCCTAGGGCTGATGCTAACCCTAACCCTAACCCTAACACTATCGTAGGGCTGATGCTAACCATAACCCTAACAGTATCATACGGCTGAGGCTAACCCTAACGCTAACCCTAACACTATCCTAGGGCTGATGCTAACCCTAACCCTAACAGAATCCTGGGGCTGATGCTAACCTTAACCCTAACCCTAACACTATCGTAGGGCTGATGCTAACCCTAACCCTAACACTATCCTAGGCTTGATGCTATCCCTAACCCTAACACTATCCTAGGGCTGTTGCTAACCCTAAACCTAACCCTAACACGATCCTAGGTCTGATGCTAACCCTAACCCTAACACTATCCTAGGGCTGATGCTAACCCTAACCCTAACCCAAACACTATCCTAGGGCTGATGCTAACCCTAATCCTAACACTATCCTAGGGCTGATGCTAAACCTAACCCTAACCCTAACACTATCCTAGGGCTGATGCTAACCCTAACCCTAATAATATCCTAGGGCTGATGCTAACTCTAACCCTAACCCTAACACTCTCCTAGGGCTGAGGCTAACCCTAACCCTAAAATTATCCTATGGATGATGCTAACCTTAACGCTATCACTAACACTATCCGAGGGCTGATGCTAACACTAACCCTAACACTATCCTAGGGCTGATGCTAGCCCTAACCCTAACCCTAACACTATCCTAATGCTGATGCTAACCCTAACCGTAACACTAACCTAGGCCTGATGCTAACCCTAACCCTAACCCTATCCTAGGACTGATGCTAACCCTAACCCTAACACTATCCTACGGCTGATGCTAACCCTAACCCTAACCCTAACAGTATCCTAGGGCTAATGCTAACCCTAACCCTAACACTATCCTAGGCCTGATGCTAACCCTAACCCTAACCCTAACACTATCCTAGGGCTGATGCTAACCCTAACCCTAACACTATCCTAGTTCTGATGCTAACCCTAACCCTAACCCTAACACTATCCTAGGGCTGATGCTAACCCTAACCCTAACACTATCCTAGGCCTGATGATAACCCTAACACTAACCCTAACACTATCCTAGGGCTGATGCTAACCCTAACCCTAACACTATCCTAGGGCTGATGCTAACCCTAACCCTAACCCTAACACTATCCTAGGCCTGAAGATAACCCTAACCCTAACCCTAACACGATCCTAGGGCTGATGCTAACCCTAACCCTAACACTATCCTAGGGCTGATGCTAACCCTAATCCTAAGCCTAACACTATCCTAGCGCTGATGCTAACCCTAACGCTAACCCTAACACTATCCTTGAACTGATGCTAACCGTAACCCTAACCCTAACACTATCCTAGGCCTGATGATAACCCTAACCCTAACCCTAACACTATCCTAGGGTTTATGTTAACCCTAACCCTAACACTATCCTAGGCCTGATGCTAACCCTAACCCTAACCCTAACACTATCCTAGGGCGGATGCTAACCCTAACCCTAACCCTAACACTATCCTAGGACTGATAATAACCCTAACACTAACACTCTCCTAGGGCTGATGCTAACCCTAACCCTAACACTATCCTAGGCCTGATGCTAACCCTAACCCTAACACTATCCTAAACCTGATGTTAACCCTAACCCTAAACCTAACACTATCCTAGGCCTGATGCTAACCCTGTCCCTAACCCTAACACTCTCCTAGGGCTGAGGCTAACCTTAAAACTAACACTATCCTAGGGCTGATGCTAACCCTAACCCTAACCCTAACACTATCCTAGGGTTGATGCTAACCCTAACCCTACCACTATCCTAGGGCTGATGCTAACCCTAACCCTAACCCTAACACTATCCTAGGGCTGATGCTAAACCTAACCCTAACACTATCCTAGGGTGATGCTAACCCTAACCCTAACCCTAACACTATCCTAAGTCTGATGCTAACCCTAGCCCTCACACTATCCTAGGCCTGATGATAACCCTAACCCTAACCTTAACACTATCCTAGGGCTGATGCTAACCCTAACCCTAACCCTAACACTATCCTAGGGCTGATGCTAACCCTAACCCTAACACTATCCTAGGGCTGATGCTAACCCTAACTCTAACCCTAACACTATCCTAGGGCTGATGCCAACCCTAACCCTAACACTATCCTAGTGCTGATGCTAAACCTAAACCTAACCCTAACACTACCCTAGGGCTGATGCTAACCCTAACCCTAATTCTATCATAGGGCTGATGCTAACCCTAACCCTAACCCTAACACTATCCTAGGGCTGATGCTAACCCTAACCCTAACACTATCCTAGGTCTGATGCTAACACTAACCCTAACCCTAACACTATCCTAGGGCTGATGCTAACCCTCACCCTAACACTATATTAGGGCTGATGCTAACCCTAACCCTAACACTATCCTAGGGCTGATGCCAACCCTAACACTAACACTATCCTAGGGCTGATGCTAAACCTAACCCTAACCCTAACACTATCCTAGGGCTGATGCTAACCCTAACCCTAATTCTATCATAGGGCTGATACTAACCCTAACCCTAACCCTACCACTCTCCTAGGGCTGAGGCTAACCCTAACCCTAACAGTATCCTAGGGCTGATGCTAACCCTAACACTAACCCTAACACTATCCTAGGGCTGATGCTAACCCTAACCCTAACACTATCGTAGGGCTGATGCTAACCATAACCCTAACACTATCCTAGCGCTGAGGCTAACCCTAACCCTAACCCTAACACTACCCAAGGGCTGATGCTGACCCTAACTCTAATACTATCCTAGGGCCGATGCTAACCGTAACGATAACCCTAACACTATCCTAGGGCTGATGCTAACCCTAACCCTAACACTCTCCTAGGGCTGATGCTAACCCTAACCCTAACCCTAACACTATCCTAGTTCTGATGCTAACCCTAACCCTAACACTATCCTAGGGCTGATGCTAACCCTAACCCTAACCCTAACACTATCCTAGGGCTGATGCTAACCCTAACCCTAACACTATCCTAGGGCTGATGCTAACCCTAACCCTAACCCTAACACTATCGTAGGGCTGATGCTAACCATAACCCTAACAGTATCATACGGCTGAGGCTAACCCTAACGCTAACCCTAACACTATCCTAGGGCTGATGCTAACCCTAACCCTAACAGAATCCTGGGGCTGATGCTAACCTTAACCCTAACCCTAACACTATCGTAGGGCTGATGCTAACCCTAACCCTAACACTCTCCTAGGGCTGATGCTAACCCTAACCCTAACCCTAACACTATCCTAGTGCTGATGCTAACCCTAACCCTAACACTATCCTAGGGCTGATGCTAACCCTAACCCTAACCCTAACACTATCCCAGGGCTGATGCTAACCCTAACCCTAACACTATCCTAGGGCTGATGCTAAACCTAACACTAACCCTAACACTATCGTAGGGCTGATGCTAACCATAACCCTAACAGTATCATACGGCTGAGGCTAACCCTAACGCTACCCCTAACACTATCCTAGGGCTGATGCTAACCCTAACCCTAACAGAATCCTGGGGCTGATGCTAACCTTAACCCTAACCCTAACACTATCGTAGGGCTGATGCTAACCCTAACCTTAACACTATCCTAGGCTTGATGCTATCCCTAACCCTAACACTATCCTAGGGCTGTTGCTAACCCTAACCCTAACCCTAACACGATCCTAGGTTTGATGCTAACCCTAACCCTAACACTATCCTAGGGCTGATGCTAACCCTAACCCTAACCCTAACACTATCCTAGTGCTGATGCTAACCCTAACCCTAACACTATTCTAGGGCTGATGCTAACCCTAACCCTAACCCTAACACTATCCTAGGGCTGATGCTAACCCTAACCGTAACACTATCCTAGGGCTGATGCTAACCCTAACCCTAACCCTAACACTATCGTAGGGCTGATGCTAACCATAACCTGAACAGTATCCTAGGGCTGAGGCTAACCCTAACCCTAACCCTAACACTGTCCTAGGGCTGATGCTAACACTAACCCTAACAGAATGCTGGGGCTGATGCTAACCTTAACCCTAACCCTAACACTATCGTAGGGCTGATGCTAAGCCTAACCCTAACACTATCCTAGGCTTTATGCTATCCCTAACCCTAACACTATTCTAGGGCTGATGCTAACACTAACCCTAACCCTAACACTATCCTAGGGCTGATGCTAACCCTCACCCTAACACTATATTAGGCCTGATGCTAACCCTAACTCTAACCCTAACACTATCCTTTGGCTGATGCTAACCCTAACCCTAACGCTATCCTAGGGCTGATGCTAACCCTAACTCTAACCCTAACACTATCCTAGGGCTGATGCCAACCCTAACCCTAACACTATCCTAGGCCTGATGCTAAACCTAACCCTAACCCTAACACTATCCTAGGGCTGATGCTAACCCTAACCCTAATTCTATCATAGGGCTGATGCTAACCCTAACCCTAACCCTAACACTCTCCTAGGGCTGAGGCTAACCCTAACCCTAACAGTATCCTAGGGCTGATGCTAACCCTAACACTAACCCTAACACTATTCTAGGGCTGATGCTAAACCTAACCCTAACCCTAACACTATCCTAGGGTTGATGCTAACCCTAACCCTAATACTATCCTAGGGCTGATGCTAACACTAACCCTAACCCTAACACTATCCTAGGTCTGAGGCTAACCCTAACCCTAACACTAACCTATGGCTGATGCTAACCCTAACACTAACACTAACACTATCCTAGGGCTGATGCTTACACTAACCCTAACACTATCCTAGGGTTGATGCTAGCCCTAACCCTAACCCTAACACTATCCTAATGCTGATGCTAACCCTAGCGGTAACACTATCCTAGGCCTGATGCTAACCCTAACCCTAACCCTAACACTATCCTAGGGCTGATGCTAACCCTAACCCTAACACTATCCTAGGTCTGATGCTAACACTAACCCTAACCCTAACAATATCCTAGGGCTGATGCTAACCCTCACCCTAACAGTATATTACGGCTGATGCTAACCGTAACCCTAACCCTAACAGTATCCTAGGGCTGATGCTAACCCTAACCCTAACACTATCCTAGGGCTGATGCTAACCCTAACTCTAACCCTAACACTATCCTAGGGCTGATGCCAACCCTAACCCTAACACTATCCTAGGGCTGATGCTAAACCTAACCCTAACCCTAACACTATCCTAGGGCTGATGCTAACCCTAACCCTAATTCTATCATAGGGCTGATGCTAACCCTAACCCTAACCCTAACACTCTCCTAGGGCTGAGGCTAACCCTAACCCTAACAGTATCCTAGGGCTGATGCTAACCCTAACACTAACCCTAACACTATCCTAGTGCTGATGCTAACCCTAACCCTAACACTATCGTAGGGCTGATGCTAACGATAACCCTAACACTATCCTAGCGCTGAGGCTAACCCTAACCCTAACCCTAACACTATCCAAGGGCTGATGCTGACCCTAACTCTAATACTATCCTAGGGCTGATGCTAACCGTAACGCTAACGCTAACACTATCCTAGGGCTTATGCTAACCCTAACCCTAACACTCTCCTAGGGCTGATGCTAACCCTAACCCTAACCCTAACACTATCCTAGTGCTGATGCTAACCCTAACCCTAACACTATCCTAGGGCTGATGCTAACCCTAAACCTAACACTATCCTAGGGCTGATGCTAACCCTAACCCTAATTCTATCATAGGGCTGATGCTAACCCTAACCCTAACCCTAACACTCTCCTAGGGCTGAGGCTAACCCTAACCCTAACAGTATCCTAGGGCTGATGCTAACCCTAACACTAACCCTAACACTATCCTAGGGCTGATGCTAACCCTAACCCTAACACTATCGTAGGGCTGATGCTAACCATAACCCTAACACTATCCTAGCGCTGAGGCTAACCCTAACCCTAACCCTAACACTATCCAAGGGCTGATGCTGACCCTAACTCTAATACTATCCTAGGGCTGATGCTAACCGTAACGCTAACCCTAACACTATCCTAGGGCTGATGCTAACCCTAACACTAACACTCTCCTAGGGCTGATGCTAACCCTAACCCTAACCCTAACACTATCCTAGTGCTGATGCTAACCCTAACCCTAACACTATCCTAGGGCTGATGCTAACCCTAACCCTAACCCTAACACTATCCTAGGGCTGATGCTAACCCTAACCCTAACCCTAAAACTATCCTAGGGCTGATGCTAACCGTTACCCTAACCCTAACAGTTTCGTAGGGCTGATGCTAACCATAACCTGAACAGTATCCTAGGGCTGAGGCTAACCCTATCCCTAACCCTAACACTATCCTAGGGCTGATGCTAACCCTAACCCTAACAGAATCCTGGGGCTGATGCTAACCTTAACCCTAACCCTAACACAATCCTAGGGCTGATGCTAACCCTAACCCTAACACTATCCTAGGCTTGATGCTATCCCTAACCCTAACACTATCCTAGGGCTGATGCTAACCCTAACCCTAACCCTAACACGATCCTAGATCTGATGCTAACCCTAACCCTAACACTATCCTAGGGCTTATGCTAACCCTAACCCTAACCCAAACACTATCCTAGGGCTGATGCGAACCCTAATCCTAACACTATTCTAGGGCAGATGCTAAACCTAACCCTAACCCTAACACTATCCTAGGGCTGATGTTAACCCTAACCCTAATACTATCCTAGGGCTGATGCTAACCCTAATCCTAACCCTAAAACTCTCCTAGGGCTGAGGCTAACCCTAACCCTAACACTAACCTATGGCTGATGCTAACCCTAACACTAACACTAACACTATCCTAGGGCTGATGCTTACACTAACCCTAACACTATCCTAGGGCTGATGCTAGCCCTAACCCTAACCCTAACACTATCCTAATGCTGATGCTAACCCTAACCGTAACACTATCCTAGGCCTGATGCTAACCCTAACCCTAACCCTAACACTATCCTAGGGCTGATGCTAACCCTAACGCTAACACTATCCTAGGTCTGATGCTAACACTAACCCTAACCCTAACACCATCCTAGGGCTGATGCTAACCCTCATCCTAACACTATATTAGGGCTGATGCTAACCCTAACCCTAACCCTAACACTATCCTAGGGCTGATGCTAACCCTAACCCTAACCCTAACACTATCCTAGCGCTGAGGCTAACCCTAACCCTAACCCTAACACTATCCAAGGGCTGATGCTGACCCTAACTCTAATACTATCCTAGGGCTGATGCTAACCCTAACCCTAACCCTAACACTATCCTAGTGCTGATGCTAACCCTAACCCTAACACTATCCTAGGGCTGATGTTAACCCTAAACCTAACATTATCCTAGGGATGATGCTAAACCTAACCCTAACCCTAACACTATCCTAAGGCTGATGCTAACCCTAACCCTAATTCTATCATAGGGCTGATGCTAACCCTAACCCTAACCCTAACACTCTCCTAGGGCTGAGGCTAACCCTAACCCTAACAGTATCCTAGGGCTGATGCTAACCCTATCACTAACCCTAACACTATCCTAGGGCTGATGCTAACCCTAACCCTAACACTATCGTAGGGCTAATGCTAACCATAACCCTAACACTATCCTAGCGCTGAGGCTAACCCTAACCCTAACCCTAACACTATCCAAGGGCTGATGCTGACCCTAACTCTAATACTATCCTAAGGCTGATGCTAGCCCTAACCCTAACCCTAACACTATCCTAATGCTGATGCTAACCCTAACCGTAACACTATCCTAGGCCTGATGCTAACCCTAAACCTAACCCTAACACTATCCTAGGGCTGATGCTAACCCTAACCCTAACACTATCCTAGGTCTGTTGCTAACACTAACCCTAACCCTAACACTATCCTAGGGCTGATGCTAACCCTCACCCTAACACTATATTAGGGCTGATGCTAACCCTAACCCTAACCCTAACACTATCCTAGGGCTGATGCTAACCCTAACCCTAACACTCTCCTAGGGCTGATGCTAACCCTAACCCTAACCCTAACACTATCCTAGTTCTGATGCTAACCCTAACCCTAACACTATCCTAGGGCTGATGCTAACCCTAACCCTAACCCTAACACTATCCTAGGGCTGATGCTAACCCTAACCCTAACACTATCCTAGGGCTGATGCTAACCCTAACCCTAACCCTAACACTATCGTAGGGCTGATGCTAACCATAACCCTAACAGTATCATACGGCTGAGGCTAACCCTAACGCTAACCCTAACACTATCCTAGGGCTGATGCTAACCCTAACCCTAACAGAATCCTGGGGCTGATGCTAACCTTAACCCTAACCCTAACACTATCGTAGGGCTGATGCTAACCCTAACCCTAACACTCTCCTAGGGCTGATGCTAACCCTAACCCTAACCCTAACACTATCCTAGTGCTGATGCTAACCCTAACCCTAACACTATCCTAGGGCTGATGCTAACCCTAACCCTAACCCTAACACTATCCCAGGGCTGATGCTAACCCTAACCCTAACACTATCCTAGGGCTGATGCTAAACCTAACCCTAACCCTAACACTATCGTAGGGCTGATGCTAACCATAACCCTAACAGTATCATACGGCTGAGGCTAACCCTAACGCTACCCCTAACACTATCCTAGGGCTGATGCTAACCCTAACCCTAACAGAATCCTGGGGCTGATGCTAACCTTAACCCTAACCCTAACACTATCGTAGGGCTGATGCTAACCCTAACCTTAACACTATCCTAGGCTTGATGCTATCCCTAACCCTAACACTATCCTAGGGCTGTTGCTAACCCTAACCCTAACCCTAACACGATCCTAGGTTTGATGCTAACCCTAACCCTAACACTATCCTAGGGCTGATGCTAACCCTAACCCTAACCCTAACACTATCCTAGTGCTGATGCTAACCCTAACCCTAACACTATTCTAGGGCTGATGCTAACCCTAACCCTAACCCTAACACTATCCTAGGGCTGATGCTAACCCTAACCGTAACACTATCCTAGGGCTGATGCTAACCCTAACCCTAACCCTAACACTATCGTAGGGCTGATGCTAACCATAACCTGAACAGTATCCTAGGGCTGAGGCTAACCCTAACCCTAACCCTAACACTGTCCTAGGGCTGATGCTAACACTAACCCTAACAGAATGCTGGGGCTGATGCTAACCTTAACCCTAACCCTAACACTATCGTAGGGCTGATGATAAGCCTAACCCTAACACTATCCTAGGCTATATGCTATCCCTAACCCTAACACTATTCTAGGGCTGATGCTAACACTAACCCTAACCCTAACACTATCCTAGGGCTGATGCTAACCCTCACCCTAACACTATATTAGGCCTGATGCTAACCCTAAGTCTAACCCTAACACTATCCTTGGGCTGATGCTAACCCTAACCCTAACGCTATCCTAGGGCTGATGCTAACCCTAACTCTAACCCTAACACTATCCTAGGGCTGATGCCAACCCTAACCCTAACACTATCCTAGGCCTGATGCTAAACCTAACCCTAACCCTAACACTATCGTAGGGCTGATGCTAACCATAACCCTAACAGTATCATACGGCTGAGGCTAACCCTAACGCTACCCCTAACACTATCCTAGGGCTGATGCTAACCCTAACCCTAACAGAATCCTGGGGCTGATGCTAACCTTAACCCTAACCCTAACCCTATCGTAGGGCTGATGCTAACCCTAACCTTAACACTATCCTAGGCTTGATGCTATCCCTAACCCTAACACTATCCTAGGGCTGTTGCTAACCCTAACCCTAACCCTAACACGATCCTAGGTTTGATGCTAACCCTAACCCTAACACTATCCTAGGGCTGATGCTAACCCTAACCCTAACCCTAACACTATCCTAGTGCTGATGCTAACCCTAACCCTAACATTATTCTAGGGCTGATGCTAACCCTAACCCTAACCCTAACACTATCCTAGGGCTGATGCTAACCCTAACCGTAACACTATCCTAGGGCTGATGCTAACCCTAACCCTAACCCTAACACTATCGTAGGGCTGATGCTAACCATAACCTGAACAGTATCCTAGGGCTGAGGCTAACCCTAACCCTAACCCTAACACTGTCCTAGGGCTGATGCTAACACTAACCCTAACAGAATGCTGGGGCTGATGCTAACCTTAACCCTAACCCTAACACTATCGTAGGGCTGATGCTAAGCCTAACCCTAACACTATCCTAGGCTTTATGCTATCCCTAACCCTAACACTATTCTAGGGCTGATGCTAACACTAACCCTAACCCTAACACTATCCTAGGGCTGATGCTAACCCTCACCCTAACACTATATTAGGCCTGATGCTAACCCTAACTCTAACCCTAACACTATCCTTTGGCTGATGCTAACCCTAACCCTAACGCTATCCTAGGGCTGATGCTAACCCTAACTCTAACCCTAACACTATCCTAGGGCTGATGCCAACCCTAACCCTAACACTATCCTAGGCCTGATGCTAAACCTAACCCTAACCCTAACACTATCCTAGGGCTGATGCTAACCCTAACCCTAATTCTATCATAGGGCTGATGCTAACCCTAACCCTAACCCTAACACTCTCCTAGGGCTGAGGCTAACCCTCACCCTAACAGTATCCTAGGGCTGATGCTAACCCTAACACTAACCCTAACACTATTCTAGGGCTGATGCTAAACCTAACCCTAACCCTAACACTATCCTAGGGTTGATGCTAACCCTAACCCTAATACTATCCTAGGGCTGATGCTAACACTAACCCTAACCCTAACACTATCCTAGGTCTGAGGCTAACCCTAACCCTAACACTAACCTATGGCTGATGCTAACCCTAACACTAACACTAACACTATCCTAGGGCTGATGCTTACACTAACCCTAACACTATCCTAGGGTTGATGCTAGCCCTAACCCTAACCCTAACACTATCCTAATGCTGATGCTAACCCTAACGGTAACACTATCCTAGGCCTGATGCTAACCCTAACCCTAACCCTAACACTATCCTAGGGCTGATGCTAACCCTAACCCTAACACTATCCTAGGTCTGATGCTAACACTAACCCTAACCCTAACAATATCCTAGGGCTGATGCTAACCCTCACCCTAACACTATATTACGGCTGATGCTAACCGTAACCCTAACCCTAACAGTATCCTAGGGCTGATGCTAACCCTAACCCTAACACTATCCTAGGGCTGATGCTAACCCTAACTCTAACCCTAACACTATCCTAGGGCTGATGCCAACCCTAACCCTAACACTATCCTAGGGCTGATGCTAAACCTAACCCTAACCCTAACACTATCCTAGGGCTGATGCTAACCCTAACCCTAATTCTATCATAGGGCTGATGCTAACCCTAACCCTAACCCTAACACTCTCCTAGGGCTGAGGCTAACCCTAACCCTAACAGTATCCTAGGGCTGATGCTAACCCTAACACTAACCCTAACACTATCCTAGTGCTGATGCTAACCCTAACCCTAACACTATCGTAGGGCTGATGCTAACGATAACCCTAACACTATCCTAGCGCTGAGGCTAACCCTAACCCTAACCCTAACACTATCCAAGGGCTGATGCTGACCCTAACTCTAATACTATCCTAGGGCTGATGCTAACCGTAACGCTAACGCTAACACTATCCTAGGGCTTATGCTAACCCTAACCCTAACACTCTCCTAGGGCTGATGCTAACCCTAACCCTAACCCTAACACTATCCTAGTGCTGATGCTAACCCTAACCCTAACACTATCCTAGGGCTGATGCTAACCCTAAACCTAACACTATCCTAGGGCTGATGCTAACCCTAACCCTAATTCTATCATAGGGCTGATGCTAACCCTAACCCTAACCCTAACACTCTCCTAGGGCTGAGGCTAACCCTAACCCTAACAGTATCCTAGGGCTGATGCTAACCCTAACACTAACCCTAACACTATCCTAGGGCTGATGCTAACCCTAACCCTAACACTATCGTAGGGCTGATGCTAACCATAACCCTAACACTATCCTAGCGCTGAGGCTAACCCTAACCCTAACCCTAACACTATCCAAGGGCTGATGCTGACCCTAACTCTAATACTATCCTAGGGCTGATGCTAACCGTAACGCTAACCCTAACACTATCCTAGGGCTGATGCTAACCCTAACACTAACACTCTCCTAGGGCTGATGCTAACCCTAACCCTAACCCTAACACTATCCTAGTGCTGATGCTAACCCTAACCCTAACACTATCCTAGGGCTGATGCTAACCCTAACCCTAACCCTAACACTATCCTAGGGCTGATGCTAACCCTAACCCTAACCCTAAAACTATCCTAGGGCTGATGCTAACCGTTACCCTAACCCTAACAGTTTCGTAGGGCTGATGCTAACCATAACCTGAACAGTATCCTAGGGCTGAGGCTAACCCTATCCCTAACCCTAACACTATCCTAGGGCTGATGCTAACCCTAACCCTAACAGAATCCTGGGGCTGATGCTAACCTTAACCCTAACCCTAACACAATCCTAGGGCTGATGCTAACCCTAACCCTAACACTATCCTAGGCTTGATGCTATCCCTAACCCTAACACTATCCTAGGGCTGATGCTAACCCTAACCCTAACCCTAACACGATCCTAGATCTGATGCTAACCCTAACCCTAACACTATCCTAGGGCTTATGCTAACCCTAACCCTAACCCAAACACTATCCTAGGGCTGATGCGAACCCTAATCCTAACACTATTCTAGGGCAGATGCTAAACCTAACCCTAACCCTAACACTATCCTAGGGCTGATGTTAACCCTAACCCTAATACTATCCTAGGGCTGATGCTAACCCTAATCCTAACCCTAAAACTCTCCTAGGGCTGAGGCTAACCCTAACCCTAACACTAACCTATGGCTGATGCTAACCCTAACACTAACACTAACACTATCCTAGGGCTGATGCTTACACTAACCCTAACACTATCCTAGGGCTGATGCTAGCCCTAACCCTAACCCTAACACTATCCTAATGCTGATGCTAACCCTAACCGTAACACTATCCTAGGCCTGATGCTAACCCTAACCCTAACCCTAACACTATCCTAGGGCTGATGCTAACCCTAACGCTAACACTATCCTAGGTCTGATGCTAACACTAACCCTAACCCTAACACCATCCTAGGGCTGATGCTAACCCTCATCCTAACACTATATTAGGGCTGATGCTAACCCTAACCCTAACCCTAACACTATCCTAGGGCTGATGCTAACCCTAACCCTAACCCTAACACTATCCTAGCGCTGAGGCTAACCCTAACCCTAACCCTAACACTATCCAAGGGCTGATGCTGACCCTAACTCTAATACTATCCTAGGGCTGATGCTAACCCTAACCCTAACCCTAACACTATCCTAGTGCTGATGCTAACCCTAACCCTAACACTATCCTAGGGCTGATGTTAACCCTAAACCTAACATTATCCTAGGGATGATGCTAAACCTAACCCTAACCCTAACACTATCCTAAGGCTGATGCTAACCCTAACCCTAATTCTATCATAGGGCTGATGCTAACCCTAACCCTAACCCTAACACTCTCCTAGGGCTGAGGCTAACCCTAACCCTAACAGTATCCTAGGGCTGATGCTAACCCTATCACTAACCCTAACACTATCCTAGGGCTGATGCTAACCCTAACCCTAACACTATCGTAGGGCTAATGCTAACCATAACCCTAACACTATCCTAGCGCTGAGGCTAACCCTAACCCTAACCCTAACACTATCCAAGGGCTGATGCTGACCCTAACTCTAATACTATCCTAAGGCTGATGCTAGCCCTAACCCTAACCCTAACACTATCCTAATGCTGATGCTAACCCTAACCGTAACACTATCCTAGGCCTGATGCTAACCCTAACACTAACCCTAACACTATCCTAGGGCTGATGCTAACCCTAACCCTAACACTATCCTAGGTCTGTTGCTAACACTAACCCTAACCCTAACACTATCCTAGGGCTGATGCTAACCCTCACCCTAACACTATATTAGGGCTGATGCTAACCCTAACCCTAACCCTAACACTATCCTAGGGCTGATGCTAACCCTAACCCTAACACTCTCCTAGGGCTGATGCTAACCCTAACTCTAACCCTAACACTATCCTAGGGCTGATGCCAACCCTAACCCTAACACTATCCTAGGCCTGATGCTAAACCTAACCCTAACCATTACACTATCCTAGGGCTGATGCTAACCCTAACCCTAATTTTATCATAGGGCTGATGCTAACCCTAACCCTAACCCTAACACTCTCCTAGGGCTGAGGCTAACCCTAACCCTAACAGTATCCTAGGGCTGATGCTAACCCTAACACTAACCCTAACACTATCCTAGGGCTGATGCTAACCCTAACGCTAACACTATCGTAGGGCTGATGCTAACCATAACCCTAACACTATCCTTGCGCTGAGGCTAACCCTAACCCTAACACTAACACTATCCAAGGGCTGATGCTGACCCTAACTCTAATACTATCCTAGGGCTGATGCTAACCGTAACGCTAACCCTAACACTATCCTAGGGCTGATGCTAACCCTAACCCTAACACTCTCCTAGGGCTGATGCTAACCCTAACACTAACCCTAACACTATCCTAGTGCTGATGCTAACCCTAACCCTAACACTATCCTAGGGCTGATGCTAACCCTAACCCTAACCCAAACACTATCCTAGGGCTGATGCTAACACTAATCCTAACACTATTCTAGGGCTGATGCTAAACCTAACCCTAACCCTAACACTATCCTAGGGCTGTTGCTAACTCTAACCCTAATACTATCCTAGGGCTGATGCTAACCCTAACCCTAACCCTAACACTCTCCTAGGGCTGAGGCTAACCCTAACACTAACACTATCCTAGGGCTGATGCTAACCCTAACCCTAATACTATCCTAGGGCTGATGCTAACCCTAACCCTAACCCTAACACTCTCCTAGGGCTGAGGCTAACCCTAACCCTAACACTAACCTATGGCTGATGCTAACCCTAACACTAACACTAACACTATCCTAGGGCTGATGCTTACACTAACCCTAACACTATCCTAGGGCTGATGCTAGCCCTAACCCTAACCCTAACACTATCCTAATGCTCATGCTAACCCTAACCGTAACACTATCCTACGCCTGATGCTAACCCTAACCCTAATCCTAACACTATCCTAGGGCTCATGCTAACCCTAACCCTAACACTATCCTAGGTCTGATGCTAACACTAACCCTAACCCTAACACTATCCTAGGGCTGATGCTAACCCTCACCCTAACACTATATTAGGGCTGATGCTAACCCTAACCCTAACCCTAACAGTATCCTAGGGCTGATGCTAACCCTAACCCTAACACTATCCTAGGGCTGATGCTAACCCTAACTCTAACCCTAACACTATCCTAGGGCTGATGCCAACCCTAACCCTAACACTATCCTAGGGCTGATGCTAAACCTAACCCTAACCCTAACACTATCCTAGGGCTGATGCTAACCCTAACCCTAATTCTATCATAGGGCTGATGCTAACCCTAACCCTAACCCTAACACTCTCCTAGGGCTGAGGCTAACCCTAACCTTAACAGTATCCTAGGGCTGATGCTAACCCTAACACTAACCCTAACACTATCCTAGGGCTGATGCTAACCCTAACCCTAACACTATCGTAGGGCTGATGCTAACGATAACCCTAACACTGTCCTAGCGCTTAGGCTAACCCTAACCCTAACCCTAACACTATCCAAGGGCTGATGCTGACCCTAACTCTAATACTATCCTAGGGCTGATGCTAACCGTAACGCTAACACTAACACTATCCTAGGGCTGATGCTAACCCTAACCCTAACACTCTCTTAGGGCTGATGCTAACCCTAACCCTAACCCTAACACTATCCTAGGGCTGATGCTAACCCTAAACCTAACACTATCCTAGGGCTGATGCTAAACCTAACCCTAACCGTAACACTATCCTAAGGCTGATGCTAACCCTAACCCTAATTCTATCATAGGGCTGATGCTAACCCTAAACCTAACCCTAACACTCTCCTAGGGCTGAGGCTAACCCTAACCCTAACAGTATCCTAGGGCTGATGTTAAACCTAACACTAACCCTAACACTATCCTAGGGCTGATGCTAACCCTAACCCTAACACTATCGTAGGGCTAATGCTAACCATAACCCTAACACTATCCTAGCGCTGAGGCTAACCCTAACCCTAACCCTAACACTATCCAAGGGCTGATGCTGACCCAAACTCTAATACTATCCTAAGGCTGATGCTAACCGTAACGCTAACCCTAACACTATCCTAGGGCTGATGCTAACCCTAACCCTAACACTCTCCTAGGGCTGATGCTAACCCTAACCCTAACCCTAAAACTATCCTAGTGCTGATGCTAACCCTAACCCTAACAGTATCCTAGGGCTGATGCTAACCCTAACCCTAACCCTAACAGTATCCTAGGGCTGATGCTAACCCTAACCCTAACACTATCCTAGGGCTGATGCTAACCCTAACCCTAACCCTAACACTATCGTAGGGCTGATGCTAACCATAACCTGAACAGTATCCTAGGGCTGAGGCTAACCCTAACCCTAACACTAACACCATCCTAGGGCTGATGCTAACCCTAACCCTAACAGAATCCTGGGGCTGATGCTAACCTTAACCCTAACCCTAACACTATCGTAGGGCTGATGGTAACCCTAACCCTAACAGTATCCTAGGCTTGATGCTATCCCTAACCCTAACACTATCCTAGGGCTGATGCTAAACCTAACACTAACCCTAACACGATCCTAGGTCTGATGCTACACCTAACCCTAACACTATCCTAGGGCTTATGCTAACCCGAACCCTAACCCAAACACTATCCTAGGGCTGATGCTAACCCTAATCCTGACACTATTCTAGGGCTGATGCTAAACCTAACCCTAACCCTAACACTATCCTAGGGCTGATGTTAACCCTAACCCTAATACTATCCTAGGGCTGATGCTAACCCTAACCCTAACCCTAACACTCTCCTAGGGCTGAGGCTAACCCTAACCCTAACACTAACCTATGGCTGATGCTAACCCTAACACTAACACTAACACTATCCTAGGGCTGATTCTTAAACTAACCCTAACACTTTCTAGGGCTGATGCAAGCCCTAACCCTAACCCTTACACTATCCTAATGCTGATGCTAACCCTAACCGTAACACTATCCTAGGCCTGATGCTAACCCTAACCCTAACCCTAACACTATCATAGGGCTGATGCTAACCCTAACCCTAACACTATCCTAGGTCTGATGCTAACACTAACCCTAACCCTAACACTATCCTAGGGCTGATGCTAACCCTCACCCTAACACTATATTAGGGCTGATGCTGACCCTAACGCTAACCCTAACACTATCCTAGGGCTGATGCTAACCCTAACCCTAACACTATCCTAGGGCTGATGCTAACCCTAACTCTGACCCTAACATTATCCTAGGGCTGATGCCAACCCTAACCCTAACACTATCCTAGGGCTGATGCTAAACCTAACCCTAACCCTAACACTATCCTAGGGCTGATGGTAACCCTAACCCTAATTCTATCATAGGGCTGATGATAACCCTAACCCTAACCCTAACACTATCCTAGGGCTGAGGCTAACCCTAACCCTAACACTCTCCTAGGGCTGATGCTAACCCTAACCCTAACCCCTAACACTATCCTAGTGCTGATGCTAACCCTAACACTAACACTATCCTAGGCCTGATGCTAACCCTAACCCTAACCCTAACACTATCCTAGGGCTGATGCTAACCCTAACCCTAACACTATCCTAGGGCTGATGCTAACCCTAACACTAACCCTAACACTATCGTAGGGCTCATGCTAACCATAACCCTAACAGTATCCTACGGCTGAGGCTAACCCTAACCCTAACCCTAACACTATCCTAGGGCTGATGTTAACCCTAACCCTAAAAGATTCCTGGGGCTGATGCTAACCTTAACCCTAACCCTAACACTATCGTAGGGCTGATGATAACCCTAACCCTAACACTATCCTAGGCTTGATGCTATAACTAACCCTAACACTATCCTAGGGCTGATGCTAACCCCAACCCTAACCCTAACACTATCCTAGGGCTGATGCTAACCCTAACCCTAATTCTATCATAGGGCTGATGCTAACCCTAACCCTAACCCTAACACTCTCCTAGGGCTGCGGCAAACGCGAACCCTAACAGTATCCTAGGGCTGATACTAACCCTAACACTAACCCTAACACTATCCTAGGGCTGATGCTAACCCTAACCCTAACACTATCGTAGGGCTGATGCTAACCATACCCCTAACACTATCCTAGCGCTGAGGCTAACACTAACCCTAACCCTAACACTATCCAAGGGCTGATGCTGACCCTAACTCTAATACTATCCTAGGGCTGATGCTAACCGTAACGCTAACCCTAACACTATCCTAAGGCTGATGCTAACCCTAACCCTAACACTCTCCTAGGGCTGTTGCTAACCCTAACCCTAACCCTAACACTATCCTAGTGCTGATGCTAACCCTAACCCTAACACTATTCTAGGGCTGATGCTAACCCTAACCCTAACCCTAACACTATCCTAGGGCTGATGATAACCCTAAACGTAACACTATCCTAGGGCTGATGCTAACCCTAACCCTAACCCTAACACTATCGTAGGGCTGATGCTAACCATAACCTGAACAGTATCCTAGGGCTGAGGCTAACCCTAACCCTAACCCTAACACTGTCCTAGGGCTGATGCTATCCCTAACCCTAACAGAATCCTGGGGCTGATGCTAACCTTAACCCTAACCCTAACACTATCGTAGGGCTGATGCTAACCCTAACCCTAACACTATCCTAGGCTTGATGCTATCCCTAACCCTAACACTATTCTAGGGCTGATGCTACCCCTAACACTAACCCTAACACAATCCTAGGTCTGATGCTAACCCTAACCCTAACACTATCCTAGGGCTGATGCTAACCCTAACCCTAACCCAAACACTATCCTAGGGCTGATGATAACCCTAATCCTAACACTATTCTAGGGCTGATGCTAAACCTACCCCTAACCCTAACACTATCCCAGTGCTGATGCTAACCCTAACCCTAACACTATCCTAGGGCTGATGCTAACCCTAAACCTAACACTATCCTAGGGCTGATGCTAAACCTAACCCTAACCCTAACACTATCCTAGGGCTGATGCTAACCCTAACCCTAATTCTATCATAGGGCTGATGCTAACCCTAACCCTAACCCTAACACTCTCCTAGGGCTGAGGCTAACCCTAACCCTAACAGTATCCTAGGGCTGATGCTAACCCTAACACTAATCCTAACAGTATCCTAGGGCTGATGCTAACCCTAACCCTAACACTATCGTAGGGCTGATGCTAACCAAAACCCTAACACTATCCTAGGGCTGATGCTAACCCTAACCCTAACCCTAACACTATCCAAGGGCTGATGCTGACCCTAACTCTAATACTATCCTAGGCCTGATGCTAACCGTAACGCTAACCCTAACACTATCCTAGGGCTGATGCTAACCCTAACCCTAACACTCTCCTAGGGCTGATGCTAACCCTAACCCTAACCCTAACACTATCCTAGTGCTGATGCTCACCCTAACCCTAACACTATCCTAGGGCTGATGCTGACCCTAACCCTAACCCTAACACTATCCTAGGGCTGATGCTAACCCTAACCCTAACACTAACACTATCCTAGGGCTGATGCTAACCCTAACCCTAACACTCTCCTAGGGCTGATGCTAACCCTAACCCTAACCCTAACACTATCCTAGTGCTGATGCTAACCCTAACCCTAACACTATCCTAGGGCTGATGCTAACCCTAACCCTAACCCTAACACTATCCTAGGGCTGATGCTAACCCTAACCCTAACCCTAACACTGTCCTAGGGCTCATGCTAACCGTTACCCTAACCCTAACAGGTTCGTAGGGCTGATGCTAACCATAACCTGAACAGTATCCTAGGGCTGAGGCTAACCCTAACCCTAACCCTAACACTATCCTAGGGCTGATGCTAACCCTAACCCTAACAGAATCCTGGGGCTGATGCTAACCTTAACCCTAACCCTAACACTATCGTAGGGCTGATGCTAACCCTAACCCTAACACTATCCTAGGCTTGATGCTATCCCTAACCCTAACACTATCCTAGGGCTGATGCTAACCCTAACCCTAACCCAAACACTATCCTAGGGCTGATGCGAACCCTAATCCTAACACTATTCTAGGGCAGATGCTAAACCTAACCCTAACCCTAACACTATCCTAGGGCTGATGTTAACCCTAACCCTAATACTATCCTAGGGCTGATGCTAACCCTAACCCTAACCCTAAAACTCTCCTAGGGCTGAGGCTAACCCTAACCCTAACACGAACCTATGGCTGATGCTAACCCTAACACTAACACTAACACTATCCTAGGGCTGATGCTTACACTAACCCTAACACTATCCTAGGGCTGATGCTAGCCCTAACCCTAACCCTAACACTATCCTAATGCTGATGCTAACCCTAACCGTAACACTATCCTAGGCCTGATGCTAACCCTAACCCTAACCCTAACACTATCCTAGGGCTCATGCTAACCCTAACCCTAACACTATCCTAGGTCTGATGCTAACACTAACCCTAACCCTAACACTATCCTAGGGCTGATGCTAACCCTCACCCTAACACTATATTAGGGCTGATGCTAACCCTAACCCTAACCCTAACACTATCCTAGGGCTGATGCTAACCCTAACCCTAACACTATCCTAGGGCTGATGCTAACCCTAACTCTAACCCTAACACTATCCTAGGGCTGATGCCAACCCTAACCCTAACACTATCCTAGGCCTGATGCTAAACCTAACCCTAACCCTAACACTATCCTAGGACTGATGCTAACGCTAACCCTAATTCTGTCATAGGGCTGATGCTAACCCTAACCCTAACCCTAACACTCTCCTAGGGCTGAGGCTAACCCAAACCCTAACAGTATCCTAGGGCTGATGTTAAACCTAACACTAACCCTAACACTATCCTAGGGCTGATGCTAACCCTAACCCTAACACTATCGTAGGGCTAATGCTAACCATAACCCTAACACTATCCTAGCGCTGAGGCTAACCCTAACCCTAACCCTAACACTATCCAAGGGCTGATGCTGACCCAAACTCTAATACTATCCTAAGGCTGATGCTAACCGTAACGCTAACCCTAACACTATCCTAGGGCTGATGCTAACCCTAACCCTAACACTCTCCTAGGGCTGATGCTAACCCTAACCCTAACCCTAAAACTATCCTAGTGCTGATGCTAACCCTAACCCTAACAGTATCCTAGGGCTGATGCTAACCCTAACCCTAACCCTAACAGTATCCTAGGGCTGATGCTAACCCTAACCCTAACACTATCCTAGGGCTGATGCTAACCCTAACCCTAACCCTAACACTATCGTAGGGCTGATGCTAACCATAACCTGAACAGTATCCTAGGGCTGAGGCTAACCCTAACCCTAACACTAACACCATCCTAGGGCTGATGCTAACCCTAACCCTAACAGAATCCTGGGGCTGATGCTAACCTTAACCCTAACCCTAACACTATCGTAGGGCTGATGCTAACCCTAACCCTAACACTATCCTAGGGCTGATGCTAACCCTAACCCTAACCCAAACACTATCCTAGGGCTGATGCTAACCCTAATCCTAACCCTAACACTCTCCTAGGGCTGAGGATAACCCTAACCTTAACACTATCCAAGGGCTGATGCTAACCCTAACCCTAACCCAAACACTATCCTAGGGCTGATGCTAACCCTAATCGTAACACTATTCTAGGGCTGATGCTAACCCTAACCCTAACCCTAACACTATCCTAGGGCTGATGCTAACCCTAACCCTAATACTATCCTAGGGCTGATGCTAACCCTAACCCTAACCCTAACACTCTCCTAGGGCTGAGGCTAACCCTAACCCTAACACTAACCTATGGCTGATGCTAACCCTAACACTAACACTAACACTATCCTAGGGCTGATGCTTACACTAACCCTAACCCTATCCTAGGGCTGATGCTAGCCCTAACCGTAACCCTAACACTATCCTAATGCTGATGCTAACCCTAACCGTAACACTATCCTACGCCTGATGCTAACCCTAACCCTAACCCTAACACTATCCTAGGGCTGATGCTAACCCTAACCCTAACACTATCCTAGGTCTGATGCTAACACTAACCCTAACCCTAACACTATCCTAGGGCTGATGCTAACCCTCACCCTAACACTATATTAGGGCTGATGCTAACCCTCACCCTAACCCTAACAGTATCCTAGGGCTGATGCTAACCCTAACCCTAACACTATCCTAAGGCTGATGCTAACCCTAACTCTAACCCTAACACTATCCTAGGGCTGATGCCAACCCTAACCCTAACACTATCCTAGGGCTGATGCTAAACCTAAGCCTAACCCTAACACTATCCTAGGGCTGATGCTAACCCTAAACCTAATTCTATCATAGGGCTGATGCTAACCCTAACCCTAACCCTAACACTCTCCTAGTGCTGAGGCTAACCCTAACCCTAACAGTATCCTACGGCTGATGCTAACCCTAACACTAACCCTAACACTATCCTAGGGCTGATGCTAACCCTAACTCTAACACTATCGTAGGGCTGATGTTAACGATAACCCTAACACTATCCTAGCGCTGAGGCTAACCCTAACCCTAACCCTAACACTATCCAAGGGCTGATGCTGACCCTAACTCTAATACTATCCTAGGGCTGATGCTAACCGTAACGCTAAAACTAACACTATCCTAGGGCTGATGCTAACCCTAACCCTAACACTCTCCTAGGGCTGATGCTAACCCTAACACTAACCCTAACACTATCCTAGTGCTGATGCTAACCCTAACCCTAACACTATCCTAGGGCTGATGCTAACCCTAAACCTAACACTATCCTAGGGCTGATGCTAAACCTAACCCTAACCCTAACACTATCCTAAGGCTGATGCTAACCCTAACCCTAATTCTATCATAGGGCTGATGCTAACCCTAACCCTAACCCTAACACTCTCCTAGGGCTGAGGCTAACCCTAACCCTAACAGTATCCTAGGGCTGATGCTAACCCTAACCCTAACCCTAACAGTATCCTAGGGCTGATGCTAACCCTAACCCTAACACTATCCTAGGGCTGATGCTAACCATAACCCTAACCCTAACACTATCGTAGGGCTGATGCTAACCATAACCTGAACAGTGTCCTAGGGCTGAGGCTAACCCTAACCCTAACACTAACACCATCCTAGGGCTGATGCTAACCCTAACCCTAACAGAATCCTGGGGCTGATGTTAACCTTAACCCTAACCCTAACACTATCGTAGGGCTGATGCTAACCCTAACCGTAACACTATCCTAGGCTTGATGCTATCCCTAACCCTAACACTATCCTAGGGCTGATGCTAAACCTAACCCTAACCCTAACACGATCCTAGGTCTGATGCTAACCCTAACCCTAACACTATCCTAGGGCTTATGCTAACCCTAACCCTAACCCAAACACTATCCTAGGGCTGATGCTAACCCTAATCCTAACACTATTCTAGGGCTGATGCTAAACCTAACCCTAACCCTAACACTATCCTAGGGCTGATGTTAACCCTAACCCTAATACTATCCTAGGGGTGATGCTAACCCTAACCCTAACCCTAACACTCTCCTAGGGCTGAGGCTTACCCTAACCCTAACACTAAACTATGGCTGATGCTAACCCTAACACTAACACTAACACTATCCTAGGGCTGATGCTTACACTAACCCTAACACTTTCTAGGGCTGATGCTAGCCCTAACCCTAACCCTAACACTATCCTAATGCTGATGCTAACCCTAACCGTAACACTATCCTAGGCCTGATGCTAACCCTAACCCTAACCCTAACACTATCATAGGGCTGATGCTAAACCTAACCCTAACACTATCCTAGGTCTGATGCTAACACTAACCCTAACCCTAACAGTATCCTAGGGCTGATGCTAACCCTCACCCTAACACTATATTAGGGCTGATGCTAACCCTATCCCTAACCCTAACACTATCCTAGGGCTGATGCTAACCCTAACCCTAACACTATCCTAGGGCTGATGCTAACCCTAACTCTAACCCTAACACTATCCTAGGGCTGATGCCAACCCTAACCCTAACACTATCCTAGGGCTGATGCTAACCCTAACCCTAACACTATCCTAGGGCTGATGCTAACCCTAACCCTAACCCTAACACTATCGTAGGGCTGATGCTAACCATAACCCTAACAGTATAATACGGCTGAGGCTAACCCTAACCCTAACCCTAACACTATCCTAGGGCTGATGTTAACCCTAACCCTAACAGATTCCTGGGGCTGATGCTAACCTTAACCCTAACCCTAACACTATCGTAGCCCTGATGATAACCCTAACCCTAACACTATCCTAGGCTTGATGCTATCCCTAACCCTAACACTATCCTAGGGCTGATGCTAACCCTAACCCTAACCCTAACACTATCCTAGGGCTGATGCTAACCCTAACCCTAATTCTATCATAGGGCTGATGCTAACCCTAACCCTAACCCTAACACTCTCCTAGGGCTGCGGCTAACCCGAACCCTAACAGTATCCTAGGGCTGATGCTAACCCTATCGATTACCCTAACACTATCGTAGGGCTGATGCTAACCATAACCCTAACACTATCCTAGCGCTGAGGCTAACACTAACCCTAACCCTAACACTATCCAAGGGCTGATGCTGACCCTAACTCTAATACTATCCTAGGGCTGATGCTAACCGTAACGCTAACCCTAACACTATCCTAAGGCTGATGCTAACCCTAACCCTAACACTCTCCTAGGGCTGATGCTAACCCTAACCGTAACACTATCCTAGGGCTCATGCTAACCCTAACCCTAACCCTAACACTATCGTAGGGCTGATGCTAACCATAACCTGAACAGTATCCTAGGGCAGAGGCTAACCCTAACCCTAACCCTAACACTGTCCTAGGGCTGATGCTAACCCTAACCCTAACAGTATCCTAGGGCAGAGGCTAACCCTAACCCTAACCCTAACACTGTCCTAGGGCTGATGCTAACCCTGACCCTAACACTATCCTAGGTCTGATGCTAACCCTAACCCTAACACTATCCTAGGGCTTATGCTAACCCTAACCCTAACCCAAACACTATCCTAGGGCTGATGATAACCCTAATCCTAACACTATTCTAGGGCTGATGCTAAACCTAACCCTAACCCTAACACTATCCTAGGGCTGATGCTAACCCTAACCCTAATACTATCCTAGGGCTTATGCTAACCCTAACCCTAACCCTAATACTCTCCTAGGGCTGAGGCTAACCCTAACCCTAACACTAACCTATGGCTGATGCTAACCCTAACACTAACACTAACACTATCCTAGGGCTGATGCTAACACTAACACTAACACTATCCTAGGGCTGATGCTAGCCCTAACCCTAACCTTAACACTATCCTAATGCTGATGCTAACCCTAACCGTAACACTATCCTAGGCATGATGCTAACCCTAACCCTAACCCTAACACTATCCTAGGGCTGATGCTAACCCTAACCCTAACACTATCCTATGTCTGATGCTAACACTAACCCTAACCCTAACACTATCCTAGGGCTGATGCTAACCCTCACCCTAACACTATATTAGGGCTGATGCTAACCCTAACCCTAACACTATCCTAGGGCTGATGCCAACCCTAACCCTAACACTATCCTAGGGCTGATGCTAAACCTAACCCTAACCCTAACACTATCCTAGGGCTGATGCTAACCCTAACCCTAATTCTATCATAGGGCTGATACTAACCCTAACCCTAACCCTACCACTCTCCTAGGGCTGAGGCTAACCCTAACCCTAACAGTATCCTAGGGCTGATGCTAACCCTAACACTAACCCTAACACTATCCTAGGGCTGATGCTAACCCTAACCCTAACACTATCGTAGGGCTGATGCTAACCATAACCCTAACACTATCCTAGCGCTGAGGCTAACCCTAACCCTAACCCTAACACTATCCAAGGGCTGATGCTGACCCTAACTCTAATACTATCCTACGGCTGATGCTAACCGTAACGATAACCCTAACACTATCCTAGGGCTGATGCTAACCCTAACCCTAACACTCTCCTAGGGCTGATGCTAACCCTAACCCTAACCCTAACACTATCCTAGTGCTGATGCTAACCCTAACCCTAACACTATCCTAGGGCTGATGCTAACCCTAACCCTAACCCTAACACTATCCTAGGGCTGATGCTAACCCTAACCCTAACACTATCCTAGGGCTGATGCTAACCCTAACCCTAACCCTAACACTATCGTAGGGCTGATGCTAACCATAACCCTAACAGTATCATACGGCTGAGGCTAACCCTAACGCTAACCCTAACACTATCCTAGGGCTGATGCTAACCCTAACCCTAACAGAATCCTCGGGCTGATGCTAACCTTAACCCTAACCCTAACACTATCGTAGGGCTGATGCTAACCCTAACCCTAACACTATCCTAGGCTTGATGCTATCCCTAACCCTAACACTATCCTAGGGCTGTTGCTAACCCTAACCCTAACCATAACACGATCCTAGGTCTGATGCTAACCCTAACACTAACACTATCCTAGGGCTGATGCTAACCCTAACCCTAACCCAAACACTATCCTAGGGCTGATGCTAACCCTAATCCTAACACTATCCTAGGGCTGATGCTAAACCTAACCCTAAACCTAACACTATCCTAGGGCTGATGCTAACCCTAACCCTAATAATATCCTAGGGCTGATGCTAACTCTAACCCTAACCCTAACACTCTCCTAGGGCTGAGGCTAACCCTAACCCTAACATTATCCTATGGATGATGCTAACCTTAACGCTATCACTAACACTATCCTAGGGCTGATGCTAACACTAACCCTAACACTATCCTAGGGCTGATGCTAGCCCTAACCCTAACCCTAACACTATCCTAATGCTGATGCTAACCCTAACCGTAACACTATCCTAGGCCTGATGCTAACCCTAACCCTAACCCTAACACTATCCTAGGGCTGATGCTAACCCTAACCCTAACACTATCCTAGGTCTGATGCTAACACTAACCCTAACCCTAACACTATCCTAGGGCTGATGCTAACCCTCACCCTAACACTATATTAGGGCTGATGCTAACCCTAACCCTAACCCTAACACTATCCTAGGGCTGATGCTAACCCTAACCCTACCACTATCCTAGGGCTGATGCTAACCCTAACTCTAACACTAACACTATCCTAGGACTGATGCCAACCCTAACCCTAACACTATCCTAGGGCTGATGCTAAACCTAAACCTAACCCTAACACTATCCTAGGGCTGATGCTAACCCTAACCCTAATTCTATCATAGGGCTGATGCTAACCCTAACCCTAACTCTAACACTCTCCTAGGGCTGAGGCTAACCCTAACCCTAACAGTATCCTAGGGCTGATGCTAACCCTAACACTAACCCTAACAATATCCTAGGGCTGATGTTAACCCTAACCCTAACACTATCGTAGGGCTGATGCTAACCATAACCCTAACACTATCCTAGCGCTGAGGCTAACCCTAACCCTAACCCTAACACTATCCAAGGGCTGATGCTTACCCTAACTCTAATACTATCCTAGGGCTGATGCTAACCCTAAATTTAACCCTAACACTATCCTAGGGCTGATGCCAACCCTAATCCTAACACTATCCTAGGGCTGATGCTAAACCTAAACCTAACCCTAACACTATCCTAGGGCTGATGCTAACCCTAAACCTAATTCTATGATAGTGCTGATGCTAATGCTAAACCTAACCCTACCACTCTCCTAGGGCTGAGGCTAACCCTAACCCTAACAGTATCCTAGGGCTGATGCTAACCCTAACACTAACCCTAACACTATCCTAGGGCTGATGTTAACCCTAACCCTAACACTATCGTAGGGCTGATGCTAACCATAACCCTAACACTATCCTAGCGCTGAGGCTAACCCTAACCCTAACCCTAACACTATCCAAGGGCTGATGCTGACCCTAACTCTAATACTATCCTAGGGCTGATGCTAACCGTAACGCTAACCCTAACACTATCCTAGGGCTGATGCTAACCCTAACCCTAACACTCTCCTAGGGCTGATGCTAACCCTAACCCTAACCCTAACACTATCCTAGTGCTGATGCTAACCCTAACCCTAACACTATCCTAGGGCTGATGCTAACCCTAACCCTAACCCTAACACTATCCTAGGGCTGATGCTAACCCTAACCCTAACACTATCCTAGGGCTGATGCTAACCCTAACCCTAACCCTAACACTATCGTAGGGCTGATGCTAACCATAACCCTAACAGTATCCTACGGCTGAGGCTAACCCTAACCCTAACCCTAACACTATCCTAGGGCTGATGCTAACCCTAACCCTAACAGAATCCTGGGACTGATGCTAACCTTAACCCTAACCCTAACACTATCGTAGGGCAGACGCTAACCCTAACCCTAACACTATCCTAGGCTTGATGCTATCCCTAACCCTAACACTATCCTAGGGCTGATGCTAACCCTAACCCTAACCCTAACACTATCCTAGGGCTGATGCTAACCCTAACCCTAACCCTACCACTCTCCTAGGGCTGAGGCTAACCCTAACCCTAACAGTATCCTAGGGCTGATGCTAACCCTAACACTAACCCTAACACTATCCTAGGGCTGATGCTAACCCTAACCCTAACACTGTCGTAGGGCTGATGCTAACCATAACCCTAACACTATCCTAGCGCTGAGGCTAACCCTAACCCTAACCCTAACACTATCCAAGGGCTGATGCTGACCCTAACTCTAATACTATCCTAGGGCTGATGCTAACCGTAACGATAAACCCTAACATTATCCTAGGGCTGATGCTAACCCTAACCCTAACACTCTCCTAGGGCTGATGCTAACCCTAACCCTAACCCTAACCCTAACACTATCCTAGTGCTGATGCTAACCCTAACCCTAACACTATCCTAGGGCTGATGCTAACCCTAACCCTAACCCTAACACTATCCTAGGGCTGATGCTAACCCTAACCCTAACACTATCCTAGGGCTGATGCTAACCCTAACCCTAACCCTAACACTATCGTAGGGCTGATGCTAACCATAACCCTAACAGTATCATACGGCTGAGGCTAACCCTAACGCTAACCCTAACACTATCCTAGGGCTGATGCTAACCCTAACCCTAACAGAATCCTGGGGCTGATGCTAACCTTAACCCTAACCCTAACACTATCGTAGGGCTGATGCTAACCCTAACCCTAACACTCTCCTAGGGCTGATGCTAACCCTAACCCTAACCCTAACACTATCCTAGTGCTGATGCTAACCCTAACCCTAACACTATCCTAGGGCTGATGCTAACCCTAACCCTAACCCTAACACTATCCTAGGGCTGATGCTAACCCTAACCCTAACACTATCCTAGGGCTGATGCTAACCCTAACCCTACCACTATCCTAGGGCTGATGCTAACCCTAACTCTAACACTAACACTATCCTAGGGCTGATGCCAACCCTAACCCTAACACTATCCTAGGGCTGATGCTAAACCTAAACCTAACCCTAACACTATCCTAGGGCTGATGCTAACCCTCACCCTAACACTATATTAGGGCTGATGCTAACCCTAACTCTAACACTATCCTAGGGCTGATGCCAACCCTAACCCTAACACTATCCTAGGGCTGATGCTAAACCTAACCCTAACCCTAACACTATCCTAGGGCTGATGCTAACCCTAACCCTAATTCTATCATAGGGCTGATACTAACCCTAACCCTAACCCTACCACTCTCCTAGGGCTGAGGCTAACCCTAACCCTAACAGTATCCTAGGGCTGATGCTAACCCTAACACTAACCCTAACACTATCCTAGGGCTGATGCTAACCCTAACCCTAACACTATCGTAGGGCTGATGCTAACCATAACCCTAACACTATCCTAGCGCTGAGGCTAACCCTAACCCTAACCCTAACACTATCCAAGGGCTGATGCTGACCCTAACTCTAATACTATCCTAGGGCTGATGCTAACCGTAACGATAACCCTAACACTATCCTAGGGCTGATGCTAACCCTAACCCTAACACTCTCCTAGGGCTGATGCTAACCCTAACCCTAACCCTAACACTATCCTAGTGCTGATGCTAACCCTAACCCTAACACTATCCTAGGGCTGATGCTAACCCTAACCCTAACCCTAACACTATCCTAGGGCTGATGCTAACCCTAACCCTAACACTATCCTAGGGCTGATGCTAACCCTAACCCTAACCCTAACACTATCGTAGGGCTGATGCTAACCATAACCCTAACAGTATCATACGGCTGAGGCTAACCCTAACGCTAACCCTAACACTATCCTAGGGCTGATGCTAACCCTAACCCTAACAGAATCCTGGGGCTGATGCTAACCTTAACCCTAACCCTAACACTATCGTAGGGCTGATGCTAACCCTAACCCTAACACTATCCTAGGCTTGATGCTATCCCTAACCCTAACACTATCCTAGGGCTGTTGCTAACCCTAACCCTAACCCTAACACGATCCTAGGTCTGATGCTAACCCTAACCCTAACACTATCCTAGGGCTGATGCTAACCCTAACCCTAACCCAAACACTATCCTAGGGCTGATGCTAACCCTAATCCTGACACTATTCTAGGGCTGATGCTAAACCTAACCCTAACCCTAACACTATCCTAGGGCTGATGCTAACCCTAACCCTAATAATATCCTAGGGCTGATGCTAACTCTAACCCTAACCCTAACACTCTCCTAGGGCTGAGGCTAACCCTAACCCTAACATTATCCTATGGATGATGCTAACCTTAACGCTATCACTAACACTATCCTAGGGCTGATGCTAACACTAACCCTAACACTATCCTAGGGCTGATGCTAGCCCTAACCCTTACCCTAACACTATCCTAATGCTGATGCTAACCCTAACCGTAACACTATCCTAGGCCTGATGCTAACCCTAACCCTAACCCTAACACTATCCTAGGGCTGATGCTAACCCTAACCCTAACACTATCCTAGGTCTGATGCTAACACTAACCCTAACCCTAACACTATCCTAGGGCTGATGCTAACCCTCACCCTAACACTATATTAGGGCTGATGCTAACCCTAACACTAACCCTAACACTATCCTAGGGCTGATGCTAACCCTAACCCTACCACTATCCTAGGGCTGATGCTAACCCTAACTCTAACACTAACACTATCCTAGGGCTGATGCCAACCCTAACCCTAACACTATCCTAGGGCTGATGCTAAACCTAAACCTAACCCTAACACTATCCTAGGGCTGATGCTAACCCTCACCCTAACACTATATTAGGGCTGATGCTAACCCTAACTCTAACACTATCCTAGGGCTGATGCCAACCCTAACCCTAACACTATCCTAGGGCTGATGCTAAACCTAACCCTACCCCTAACACTATCCTAGGGCTGATGCTAACCCTAACCCTAATTCTATCATAGGGCTGATACTAACCCTAACCCTAACCCTACCAGTCTCCTAGGGCTGAGGCTAACCCTAACCCTAACAGTATCCTAGGGCTGATGCTAACCCTAACACTAACCCTAACACTATCCTAGGGCTGATGCTAACCCTAACCCTAACACTATCGTAGGGCTGATGCTAACCATAACCCTAACACTATCCTAGCGCTGAGGCTAACCCTAACCCTAACCCTAACACTATCCAAGGGCTGATGCTGACCCTAACTCTAATACTATCCTTGGGCTGATGCTAACCGTAACGATAACCCTAACACTATCCTAGGGCTGATGCTAACCCTAACCCTAACCCTAACACTATCCTAGTGCTGATGCTAACCCTAACCCTAACACTATCCTAGGGCTGATGCTAACCCTAACCCTAACCCTAACACTATCCTAGGGCTGATGCTAACCCTAACCCTAACAGTATCCTAGGGCTGATGCTAACCCTAACCCTAACCCTAACACTATCGTAGGGCTGATGCTAACCCTAACCCTAATAATATCGTAGGGCTGATGCTAACTCTAACCCTAACCCTAACACTTTCCTAGGGCTGAGGCTAACCCTAACCCTAACATTATCCTATGGATGATGCTAACCTTAACGCTATCACTAACACTATCCTAGGGCTGATGCTAACACTAACCCTAACACTATCCTAGGGCTGATGCTAGCCCTAACCCTAACCCTAACACTATCCTAATGCTGATGCTAACCCTAACCGTAACACTATCCTAGGCTTGATGCTAACCCTAACCCTAACCCTAACACTATCCTAGGGCTGATGCTAACCCTAACCCTAACACTATCCTAGGTCTGATGCTAACACTAACCCTAACCCTAACACTATCCTAGGGCTGATGCTAACCCTCACCCTAACACTATATTAGGGCTGATGCTAACCCTAACCCTAACCCTAACACTATCCTAGGGCTGATGCTAACCCTAACCCTACCACTATCCTAGGGCTGATGCTAACCCTAACTCTAACACTAACACTATCCTAGGGCTGATGCCAACCCTAAACCTAACACTATCCTAGGGCTGATGCTAAACCTAAACCTAACCCTAACACTATCCTAGGTCTGATGCTAACCCTAACCCTAATTCTATCATAGGGCTGATGCTAACCCTAACCCTAACTCTAACACTCTCCTAGGGCTGAGGCTAACCCTAACCCTAACAGTATCCTAGGGCTGATGCTAACCCTAACACTAACCCTAACAATATCCTAGGGCTGATGTTAACCCTAACCCTAACACTATCGTAGGGCTGATGCTAATCATAACCCTAACACTATCCTAGCGCTGAGGCTAACCCTAACCCTAACCCTAACACTATCCAAGGGCTGATGCTTACCCTAACTCTAATACTATCCTAGGACTGATGCTAACCCTAAATTTAACCCTAACACTATTCTAGGGCTGATGCCAACCCTAACCCTAACACTATCCTAGGTCTGATGCTAACACTAACCCTAACCCTAACACTATCCTAGGGCTGATGCAACCCTCACCCTAACACTATATTAGGGCTGATGCTAACCCTAACCCTAACCCTAACACTATCCTAGGGCTGATGCTAACCCTAACCCTACCAATATCCTAGGGCTGATGCTAACCCTAACTCTAACACTAACACTATCCTAGGGCTGATGCCAACCCTAACCCTAACACTATCCTAGGGCTGATGCTAAACCTAAACCTAACCCTAACACTATCCTAGGGCTGATGCTAACCCTCACCCTAACACTATATTAGGGCTGATGCTAACCCTAACTCTAACACTATCCTAGGGCTGATGCCAACCCTAACCCTAACACTATCCTAGGGCTGATGCTAAACCTAACCCTAACCCTAACACTATCCTAGGGCTGATGCTAACCCTAACCCTAATTCTATCATAGGGCTGATACTAACCCTAACCCTAACCCTACCAGTCTCCTAGGGCTGAGGCTAACCCTAACCCTAACAGTATCCTAGGGCTGATGCTAACCCTAACACTAACCCTAACACTATCCTAGGGCTGATGCTAACCCTAACCCTAACACTATCGTAGGGCTGATGCTAACCATAACCCTAACACTATCCTAGCGCTGAGGCTAACCCTAACCCTAACCCTAACACTATCCAAGGGCTGATGCTGACCCTAACTCTAATACTATCCTAGGGCTGATGCTAACCGTAACGATAACCCTAACACTATCCTAGGGCTGATGCTAACCCTAACCCTAACCCTAACACTATCCTAGTGCTGATGCTAACCCTAACCCTAACACTATCCTAGGGCTGATGCTAACCCTAACCCTAACCCTAACACTATCCTAGGGCTGATGCTAACCCTAACCCTAACAGTATCCTAGGGCTGATGCTAACCCTAACCCTAACCCTAACAATATCGTAGGGCTGATGCTAACCCTAACCCTAATAATATCGTAGGGCTGATGCTAACTCTAACCCTAACCCTAACACTCTCCTAGGGCTGAGGCTAACCCTAACCCTAACATTATCCTATGGATGATGCTAACCTTAACGCTATCACTGACACTATCCTAGGGCTGATGCTAACACTAACCCTAACACTATCCTAGGGCTGATGCTAGCCCTAACCCTAACCCTAACACTATCCTAATGCTGATGCTAACCCTAACCGTAACACTATCCTAGGCTTGATGCTAACCCTAACCCTAACCCTAACACTATCCTAGGGCTGATGCTAACCCTAACCCTAACACTATCCTAGGTCTGATGCTAACACTAACCCTAACCCTAACACTATCCTAGGGCTGATGCTAACCCTCACCCTAACACTATATTAGGGCTGATGCTAACCCTAACCCTAACCCTAACACTATCCTAGGGCTGATGCTAACCCTAACCCTACCACTATCCTAGGGCTGATGCTAACCCTAACTCTAACACTAACACTATCCTAGGGCTGATGCCAACCCTAACCCTAACACTATCCTAGGGCTGATGCTAAACCTAAACCTAACCCTAACACTATCCTAGGTCTGATGCTAACCCTAACCCTAATTCTATCATAGGGCTGATGCTAACCCTAACCCTAACTCTAACACTCTCCTAGGGCTGAGGCTAACCCTAACCCTAACAGTATCCTAGGGCTGATGCTAACCCTAACACTAACCCTAACAATATCCTAGGGCTGATGTTAACCCTAACCCTAACACTATCGTAGGGCTGATGCTAATCATAACCCTAACACTATCCTAGCGCTGAGGCTAACCCTAACCCTAACCCTAACACTATCCAAGGGCTGATGCTTACCCTAACTCTAATACTATCCTAGGACTGATGCTAACCCTAAATTTAACCCTAACACTATTCTAGGGCTGATGCCAACCCTAACCCTAACACTATCCTAGGTCTGATGCTAACACTAACCCTAACCCTAACACTATCCTAGGGCTGATGCAACCCTCACCCTAACACTATATTAGGGCTGATGCTAACCCTAACCCTAACCCTAACACTATCCTAGGGCTGATGCTAACCCTAACCCTACCAATATCCTAGGGCTGATGCTAACCCTAACTCTAACACTAACACTATCCTAGGGCTGATGCCAACCCTAACCCTAACACTATCCTAGGGCTGATGCTAAACCTAAACCTAACCCTAACACTATCCTAGGGCTGATGCTAACCCTCACCCTAACACTATATTAGGGCTGATGCTAACCCTAACTCTAACACTATCCTAGGGCTGATGCCAACCCTAACCCTAACACTATCCTAGGGCTGATGCTAAACCTAACCCTAACCCTAACACTATCCTAGGGCTGATGCTAACCCTAACCCTAATTCTATCATAGGGCTGATACTAACCCTAACCCTAACCCTACCACTCTCCTAGGGCTGAGGCTAACCCTAACCCTAACAGTATCCTAGGGCTGATGCTAACCTTAACACTAACCCTAACACTATCCTAGGGCTGATGCTAACCCTAACCCTAACACTATCGTAGGGCTGATGCTAACCATAACCCTAACACTATCCTAGCGCTGAGGCTACCCCTAACCCTAACCCTAACACTATCCAAGGGCTGATGCTGACCCTAACTCTAATACTATCCTAGGGCTGATGCTAACCGTAACGATAACCCTAACACTATCCTAGGGCTGATGCTAACCCTAACCCTAACACTCTCCTAGGGCTGATGCTAACCCTAACCCTAACCCTAACTCTATCCTAGTGCTGATGCTAACCCTAACCCTAACACTATCCTAGGGCTGATGCTAACCCTAACCCTAACCCTAACACTATCCTAGGGCTGATGCTAACCCTAACCCTAACACTATCCTAGGGCTGATGCTAACCCTAACCCTAACCCTAACACTATCGTAGGGCTGATGCTAACCATAACCCTAACAGTATCATACGGCTGAGGCTAACCCTAACGCTAACCCTAACACTATCCTAGGGCTGATGCTAACCCTAACCCTAACAGAATCCTGGGGCTGATGCTAACCTTAACCCTAACCCTAACACTATCGTAGGGCTGATGCTAACCCTAACCCTAACACTCTCCTAGGGCTGATGCTAACCCTAACCCTAACCTTAACACTATCCTAGTGCTGATGCTAACCCTAACCCTAACACTATCCTAGGGCTGATGCTAACCCTAACCCTAACTCTAACACTATCCTAGGGCTGATGCTAACCCTAACCCTAACACTATCCTAGGGCTAATGCTAACCCTAACCCTAACCCTAACCCTAACACTATCGTAGGGCTGATGCTAACCATAACCCTAACAGTATCATACGGCTGAGGCTAACCCTAACGCTAACCCTAACACTATCCTAGGGCTGATGCTAACCCTAACCCTAACAGAATCCTGGGGCTGATGCTAACCTTAACCCTAACCCTAACACTATCGTAGGGCTGATGCTAACCCTAACCCTAACACTATCCTAGGCTTGATGCTATCCCTAACCCTAACACTATCCTAGGGCTGTTGCTAACCCTAACCCTAACCCTAACACGATCCTAGGTCTGATGCTAACCCTAACCCTAACACTATCCTAGGGCTGATGCTAACCCTAACCCTAACCCAAACACTATCCTAGGGCTGATGCTAACCCTAATCCTAACACTATCCTAGGGCTGATGCTAAACCTAACCCTAACCCTAACACTATCCTAGGGCTGATGCTAACCCTAACCGTAATAATATCCTAGGGCTGATGCTAACTCTAACCCTAACCCTAACACTCTCCTAGGGCTGAGGCTAACCCTAACCCTAACATTATCCTATGGATGATGCTAACCTTAACGCTATCACTAACACTATCCTAGGACTGATGCTAACACTAACCCTAACACTATCCTAGGGCTGATGCTAGCACTAACCCTAACCCTAACACTATCCTAATGCTGATGCTAACCCTAACCGTAACACTATCCTAGGCCTGATGCTAACCCTAACCCTAACCCTATCCTAGGACTGATGCTAACCCTAACCCTAACACTATCCTACGGCTGATGCTAACCCTAACCCTAACCCTAACAGTATCCTAGGGCTAATGCTATCCCTAACCCTAACACTATCCTAGGCCTGATGCTAACCCTAACCCTAACCCTAACACTATCCTAGGGCTGATGCTAACCCTAACCCTAACACTATCCTAGGCCTGATGATAACCCTAACACTAACCCTAACACTATCCTAGGGCTGATGCTAACCCTAACCCTAACACTATCCTAGGGCTGATGCTAACCCTAACCCTAACCCTAACACTATCCTAGGCCTGATGATAACCCTAACCCTAACCCTAACACTATCCTAGGGCTGATGCTAAACCTAACCCTAACACTATCCTAGGGTGATGCTAACCCTAACCCTAACCCTAACACTATCCTAAGTCTGATGCTAACCCTAGCCCTCACACTATCCTAGGCCTGATGATAACCCTAACCCTAACCTTAACACTATCCTAGGGCTGATGCTAACCCTAACCCTAACCCTAAAACTATCCTAGAGCTGATGCTAACCCTAACCCTAACACTATCCTAGGACTGATGATAACCCTAACCCTAAACCTAACACTATCCTAGGGCTGATGATAACCCTAACCCTAACACTATCCTAGGGCTGATGCTAACCCTAACCCTAACCCTAACACTATCCTAGGGCTGATGCTAACCCTAACGCTAAGCCTAACACTATCCTTGAACTGATGCTAACCCTAACCCTAACCCTAACACTATCCTAGGCCTGATGATAACCCTAACCCTAACCCGAACACTATCCTAGGGTTTATGTTAACCCTAACCCTAACACTATCCTAGGGCTGATGCTAACACTAACCCTAACCCTAACACTATCCCAGGGCGGATGCTAACCCTAACCCTAACCCTAACACTATCCTAAGGCTGATGCTAACCCTAACACTAACACTATCCTAGGCCTGGTGCTAACCCTAACCCTAACCCTAACACTATCCTAGGGCTGATGCTAACCCTAACCCTAATACTATCCTAGGGCTGATGCTAACCCTAACCCTAACCCTAACACTATTCTAGGGCTGATGCTAACCCTATCCCTAACCCTAACACTATCCTAGGGCTGATGCTAACCCTAACCCTAACCCTAACACTATCCTAAGTCTGATGCTAACCCTAGCCCTAACACTATCCTAGGCCTGATGATAACAATAACCCTAACCTTAACACTATCCTAGGGCTGATGCTAACCCTAACCCTAACCCTAACACTATCCTAGAGCTGATGCTAACCCTAACCCTAACACTATCCTAGGCCTAATGATAACCCTATCCCTAACCCTAACACTATCCTAGGGCTGATGCTAACCCTAACCCTAACCCTAACACTATCCTAGGGCGGATGCTAACCCTAACCCTAACCCTAACACTATCCTAGGACTGATGCTAACCCTAACACTAACACTATCCTAGGGCTGATGCTAACCCTAACCCTAACCCTAACACTATCCTAGGGCTGATGCTAACCCTAACCATAACTCTAACACTATCTTAGGGCTGAGGCTAACCCTAACCCAAACACTATCCTACGGCTGATGCTAACCCTAACCCTAACCCTAACACTAACCTAAGGCTGATGCTAACCCTAACACTAACACTATCCTGGGCCTGGTGCTAACCCTAACCCTAACCCTAACACTATCCTAGGGCTGATGCTAACCCTAAGCCTAATAATATCCTAGGGCTGATGCTAACCCTAACCCTAACCCTAAAACTATCCTAGGGCTGATGCTAACCCTAACCCTAACCCTAACACTATCGTAGGGCTGATGCTAACCATAACCCTAACAGTATCATACGGCTGAGGCTAACCCTAACGCTAACCCTAACACTATCCTAGGGCTGATGCTAACCCTAACCCTAACAGAATCCTGGGGCTGATGCTAACCTTAACCCTAACCCTAACACTATCGTAGGGCTGATGCTAACCCTAACCCTAACACTATCCTAGGCTTGATGCTATCCCTAACCCTAACACTATCCTAGGGCTGTTGCTAACCCTAACCCTAACCCTAACACGATCCTAGGTCTGATGCTAACCCTAACCCTAACACTATCCTAGGGCTGATGCTAACCCTAACCCTAACACAAACACTATCCTAGGGCTGATGCTAACCCTAATCCTAACACTATCCTAGGGCTGATGCTAAACCTAACCCTAACCCTAACACTATCCTAGGGCTGATGCTAACCCTAACCCTAATAATATCCTAGGGCTGATGCTAACTCTAACCCTAACCCTAACACTCTCCTAGGGCTGAGGCTAACCCTAACCCTAACATTATCCTATGGATGATGCTAACCTTAACGCTATCACTAACACTATCCTAGGGCTGATGCTAACACTAACCCTAACACTATCCTAGGGCTGATGCTATCCCTAACCCTAACCCTAACACTATCCTAATGCTGATGCTAACCCTAACCGTAACACTATCCTAGGCCTGATGCTAACCCTAACCCTAACCCTAACACTATCCTAGGGCTGATGCTAACCCTAACCCTAACACTATCCTAGGTCTGATGCTAACACTAACCCTAACCCTAACACTATCCTAGGGCTGATGCTAACCCTCACCTTAACACTATATTAGGGCTGATGCTAACCCTAACCCTAACCCTAACACTATCCTAGGGCTGATGCTAACCCTAACCCTACCACTATCCTAGGGCTGATGCTAACCCTAACTCTAACACTAACACTATCCTAGGGCTGATGCCAACCCTAACCCTAACACTATCCTAGGGCTGACGCTAAACCTAAACCTAACCCTAACACTATCCTAGGGCTGATGCTAACCCCCACCCTAACACTATATTAGGGCTGATGCTAACCCTAACTCTAACACTATCCTAGGGCTGATGCCAACCCTAACCCTAACACTATCCTAGGGCTGATGCTAACCCTAACCCTAATTCTATCATAGGGCTGATACTAACCCTAACCCTAACCCTACCACTCTCCTAGGGCTGAGGCTAACCCTAACCCTAACAGTATCCTAGGGCTGATGCTAACCCTAACACTAACCCTAACACTATCCTAGGGCTGATGCTAACCCTAACCCTAACACTATCGTAGGGCTGATGCTAACCATAACCCTAACACTATCCTAGCGCTGAGGCTAACCCTAACCCTAACCCTAACACTATCCAAGGGCTGATGCTGACCCTAACTCCAATACTATCCTAGGGCTGATGCTAACCGTAACGATAACCCTAACACTATCCTAGGGCTGATGCTAACCCTAACCCTAACACTCTCCTAGGGCTGATGCTAACCCTAACCCTAACCCTAACACTATCCTAGTGCTGATGCTAACCCTAACACTAACACTATCCTAGGGCTGATGCTAACCCTAACCCTTACCCTAACACTATCCTAGGGCTGATGCTAACCCTAACCCTAACACTATCCTAGGGCTGATGCTAACCCTAACCCTAACCCTAACACTATCGTAGGGCTGATGCTAACCATAACCCTAACAGTATCATACGGCTGAGGCTAACCCTAACGCTAACCCTAACACTGTCCTAGGGCTGATGCTAACCCTAACCCTAACAGAATCCTGGGGCGGATGCTAACCTTAACCCTAACCCTAACACTATCGTAGGGCTGATGCTAACCCTAACCCTAACACTCTCCTAGGGCTGATGCTAACCCTAACCCTAACCCTAACACTATCCTAGTGCTGATGCTAACCCTAACCCTAACACTATCCTAGGGCTGATGCTAACCCTAACCCTAACCCTAACACTATCCTAGGGCTGATGCTAACCCTAACCCTAACACTATCCTAGGGCTGATGCTAACCCTAACCCTAACCCTAACACTATCGTAGGGCTGATGCTAACCATAACCCTAACAGTATCATACGGCTGAGGCTAACCCTAACGCTAACCCTAACACTATCCTAGGGCTGATGCTAACCCTAACCCTAACAGAATCCTGGGGCTGATGCTAACCTTAACCCTAACCCTAACACTATCGTAGGGCTGATGCTAACCCTAACCCTAACACTATCCTAGGCTTGATGCTAACCCTAACCCTAACACTATCCTAGGGCTGATGCTAACCCTAACCCTAACACAAACACTATCCTAGGGCTGATGCTAACCCTAATCCTAACACTATCCTAGGGCTGATGCTAAACCTAACCCTAACCCTAACACTATCCTAGGGCTGATGCTAACCCTAACCCTAATAATATCCTAGGGCTGATGCTAACTCTAACCCTAACCCTAACACTCTCCTAGCGCTGAGGCTAACCCTAACCCTAACATTATCCTATGGATGATGCTAACCTTAACGCTATCACTAACACTATCCTAGGGCTGATGCTAACCTTAACCCTAACACTATCCTAGGTCTGATGCTAACACTAACCCTAACCCTAACACTATCCTAGGGCTGATGCTAACCCTCACCCTAACACTATATTAGGGCTGATGCTAACCCTAACCCTAACCCTAACACTATCCTAGGGCTGATGCTAACCCTAACCCTACCACTATCCTAGGGCTGATGCTAACCCTAACTCTAACACTAACACTATCCTAGGGCTGATGCCAACCCTAACCCTAACACTATCCTAGGGCTGATGCTAAACCTAAACCTAACCCTAACACTATCCTAGGGCTGATGCTAACCCTAACCCTAATTCTATGATAGTGCTGATGCTAATGCTAACCCTAACCCTAACACTCTCCTAGGGCTGAGGCTAACCCTAACCCTAACAGTATCCTAGGGCTGATGCTAACCCTAACACTAACCCTAACACTATCCTAGGGCTGATGTTAACCCTAACCCTAACACTATCGTAGGGCTGATGCTAACCATAACCCTAACACTATCCTAGCGCTGAGGCTAACCCTAACCCTAACCCTAACACTATCCAAGGGCTGATGCTTACCCTAACTCTAATACTATCCTAGGACTGATGCTAACCCTAAATTTAACCCTAACACTATCCTAGGGCTGATGCCAACCCTAACCCTAACAGTATCCTAGGGCTGATGCTAAACCTAAACCTAACCCTAACACTATCCTAGGGCTGATGCTAACCCTAACCCTAATTCTATGATAGTGCTGATGCTAATGCTAACCCTAACCCTAACACTCTCCTAGGGCTGAGGCTAACCCTAACACTAACAGTATCCTAGGGCTGATGCTAACCCTAACACTAACCCTAACACTATCCTAGGGCTGATGTTAACCCTAACCCTAACACTATCGTAGGGCTGATGCTAACCATAACCCTAACACTATCCTAGCGCTGAGGCTAACCCTAACCCTAACCCTAACACTATCCAAGGGCTGATGCTGACCCTAACTCTAATACTATCCTAGGGCTGATGCTAACCGTAACGCTAACCAAAACACTATCATAGGGCTGATGCTAACCCTAACCCTAACACTCTCCTAGGGCTGATGCTAACCCTAACCCTAACCCTAACACTATCCTAGTGCTGATGCTAACCCTAACCCTAACACTATCCTAGGGCTGATGCTAACCCTAACCCTAACCCTAACACTATCCTAGGGCTGATGCTAACCCTAACCCTAACACTATCCTAGGGCTGATGCTAACCCTAACCCTAACCCTAACACTATCGTAGGGCTGATGCTAACCATAACCCTAACAGTATCCTACGGCTGAGGCTAACCCTAACCCTAACCCTAACACTATCCTAGGGCTGATGCTAACCCTAACCCTAACAGAATCCTGGGACTGATGCTAACCTTAACCCTAACCCTAACACTATCGTAGGGCAGACGCTAACCCTAACCCTAACACTATCCTAGGCTTGATGCTATCCCTAACCCTAACACTATCCTAGGGCTGATGCTAACCCTAACCCTAACCCTAACACTATCCTAGGTCTGAAGCTAACCCTAACCCTAACACTATCCTAGGGCTGATGCTAACCCTAACCCTAACCCAAACACTATCCTAGGGCTGATGCTAACCCTAATCCTAACACTATCCTAGGGCTGATGCTAAACCTAACCCTAACCCTAACACTATCCTAGGGCTGATGCTAACCCTAACCCTAATAATATCCTAGGGCTGATGCTAACTCTAACCCTAACCCTAACACTCTCCTAGGGCTGAGGCTAACCCTAACCCTAACATTATCCTATGGATGATGCTAACCTTAACGCTATCACTAACACTATCCTAGGGCTGATGCTAACACTAACCTTAACACTATCCTAGGGCTGATGCTAGCCCTAACCCTAACCCTAACACTATCCTAATGCTGATGCTAACCCTAACCGTAACACTATCCTAGGCCTGATGCTAACCCTAACCCTAACCCTAACACTATCCTAGGGCTGATGCTAACCCTAACCCTAACACTATCCTAGGTCTGATGCTAATACTAACCCTAACCCTAACACTATCCTAGGGCTGATGCTAACACTCACCCTAACACTATATTAGGGCTGATGCTAACCCTAACCCTAACCCTAACACTATCCTAGGGCTGATGCTAACCCTAACCCTACCACTATCCTAGGGCTGATGCTAACCCTAACTCTAACACTAACACTATCCTAGGGCTGATGCCAACCCTAACCCTAACACTATCCTAGGGCTGATGCTAAACCTAAACCTAACCCTAACACTATCCTAGGGCTGATGCTAACCCTAACCCTAATTCTATCATAGGGCTGATGCTAACCCTAACCCTAACTCTAACACTCTCCTAGGGCTGAGGCTAACCCTAACCCTAACAGTATCCTAGGGCTGATGCTAACCCTAACACTAACCCTAACAATATCCTAGGGCTGATGTTAACCCTAACCCTAACACTATCGTAGGGCTGATGCTAACCATAACCCTAACACTATCCTAGCGCTGAGGCTAACCCTAACCCTAACCCTAACACTATCCAAGGGCTGATGCTTACCCTAACTCTAATACTATCCTAGGACTGATGCTAACCCTAAATTTAACCCTAACACTATCCTAGGGCTGATGCCAACCCTAACCCTAACACTATCCAAGGGCTGATGCTAAACCTAAACCTAACCCTAACACTATCCTAGGGCTGATGCTAACCCTAACCCTAATTCTATGATAGTGCTGATGCTAATGCTAACCCTAACCCTAACACTCTCCTAGGGCTGAGGCTAACCCTAACCCTAACAGTATCCTAGGGCTGATGCTAACCCTAACACTAACCCTAACACTATCCTAGGGCTGATGTTAACCCTAACCCTAACACTATCGTAGGGCTGATGCTAACCATAACCCTAACACTATCCTAGCGCTGAGGCTAACCCTAACCCTAACCCTAACACTATCCAAGGGCTGATGCTGACCCTAACTCTAATACTATCCTAGGGCTGATGCTAACCGTAACGCTAACCAAAACACTATCATAGGGCTGATGCTAACCCTAACCCTAACACTCTCCTAGGGCTGATGCTAACCCTAACCCTAACCCTAACACTATCCTAGTGCTGATGCTAACCCTAACCCTAACACTATCCTAGGGCTGATGCTAACCCTAACCCTAACCCTAACACTATCCTAGGGCTGATGCTAACCCTAACCCTAACACTATCCTAGGGCTGATGCTAACCCTAACCCTAACCCTAACACTATCGTAGGGCTGATGCTAACCATAACCCTAACAGTATCCTACGGCTGAGGCTAACCCTAACCCTAACCCTAACACTATCCTAGGGCTGATGCTAACCCTAACCCTAACAGAATCCTGGGACTGATGCTAACCTTAACCCTAACCCTAACACTATCGTAGGGCAGACGCTAACCCTAACCCTAACACTATCCTAGGCTTGATGCTATCCCTAACCCTAACACTATCCTAGGGCTGATGCTAACCCTAACCCTAACCCTAACACTATCCTAGGGCTGATGCTAACCCTAACCCTAACACTATCCTAGGGCTGATGCTAACCCTAACTCTAACCCTAACACTATCCTAGGGCTGATGCCAACCCTAACCCTAACACTATCCTAGTGCTGATGCTAAACCTAAACCTAACCCTAACACTACCCTAGGGCTGATGCTAACCCTAACCCTAATTCTATCATAGGGCTCATGCTAACCCTAACCCTAACCCTAACACTATCCTAGGGCTGATGCTAACCCTAACCCTAACACTATCCTACGTCTGATGCTAACACTAACCCTAACCCTAACACTATCCTAGGGCTGATGCTAACCCTCACCCTAACACTATATTAGGGCTGATGCTAACCCTAACCCTAACACTATCCTAGGGCTGATGCCAACCCTAACACTAAAACTATCCTAGGGCTGATGCTAAACCTAACCCTAACCCTAACACTATCCTAGGGCTGATGCTAACCCTAACCCTAATTCTATTATAGGGCTGATACTAACCCTAACCCTAACCCTACCACTCTCCTAGGGCTGAGGCTAACCCTAACCCTAACAGTATCCTAGGGCTGATGCTAACCCTAACACTAACCCTAACACTATCCTAGGGCTGATGCTAACCCTAACCCTAACACTATCGTAGGGCTGATGCTAACCATAACCCTAACACTATCCTAGCGCTGAGGCTAACCCTAACCCTAACCCTAACACTATCCAAGGGCTGATGCTGACCCTAACTCTAATACTATCCTAGGGCTGATGCTAACCGTAACGATAACCCTAACACTATCCTAGGGCTGATGCTAACCCTAACCCTAACACTCTCCTAGGGCTGATGCTAACCCTAACCCTAACCCTAACACTATCCTAGTTCTGATGCTAACCCTAACCCTAACACTATCCTAGGGCTGATGCTAACCCTAACACTAACCCTAACACTATCCTAGGGCTGATGCTAACCCTAACCCTAACACTATCCTAGGGCTGATGCTAACCCTAACCCTAACCCTAACACTATCGTAGGGCTGATGCTAACCATAACCCTAACAGTATCATACGGCTGAGGCTAACCCTAACGCTAACCCTAACACTATCCTAGGGATGATGCTAACCCTAACCCTAACAGAATCCTGGGGCTGATGCTAACCTTAACCCTAACCCTAACACTATCGTAGGGCTGATGCTAACCCTAACCCTAACACTCTCCTAGGGCTGATGCTAACCCTAACCCTAACCCTAACACTATCCTAGTGCTGATGCTAACCCTAACCCTAAAACTATCCTAGGGCTGATGCTAACCCTAACCCTAACCCTAACACTATCCCAGGGCTGATGCTAACCCTAACCCTAACACTATCCTAGGGCTGATGCTAAACCTAACCCTAACCCTAACACTATCGTAGGGCTGATGCTAACCATAACCCTAACAGTATCATACGGCTGAGGCTAACCCTAACGCTAACCCTAACACTATCCTAGGGCTGATGCTAACCCTAACCCTAACAGAATCCTGGGGCTGATGCTAACCTTAACCCTAACCCTAACACTATCGTAGGGCTGATGCTAACCCTAACCTTAACACTATCCTAGGCTTGATGCTATCCCTAACCCTAACACTATCCTAGGGCTGTTGCTAACCCTAACCCTAACCCTAACACGATCCTAGGTTTGATGCTAACCCTAACCCTAACACTATCCTAGGGCTGATGCTAACCCTAACCCTAACCCTAACACTATCCTAGGGCTGATGCTAACCCTAACCCTAACCCAAACACTATCCTAGGGCTGATGCTAACCCTAATCCTAACACTATCCTAGGGCTGATGCTAAACCTAACCCTAACCCTAACACTATCCTAGGGCTGATGCTAACCCTAACCCTAATAATATCCTAGGGCTGATGCTAACTCTAACCCTAACCCTAACACTCTCCTAGGGCTGAGGCTAACCCTAACCCTAACATTATCCTATGGATGATGCTAACCTTAACGCTATCACTAACACTATCCTAGGGCTGATGCTAACACTAACCCTAATACTATCCTAGGGCTGATGCTAGCCCTAACCCTAACCCTAACACTACCTAATGCTGATGCTAACCCTAACCGTAACACTATCCTAGGCCTGATGCTAACCCTAACCCTAACCCTAACACTATCCTAGGGCTGATGCTAACCCTAACCCTAACACTATCCTAGGTCTGATGCTAACACTAACCCTAACCCTAACACTATCCTAGGGCTGATGCTAACCCTCACCCTAACACTATATTAGGGCTGATGCTAACCCTAACCCTAACCCTAACACTATCCTAGGGCTGATGCTAACCCTAACCCTACCACTATCCTAGGGCTGATGCTAACCCTAACTCTAACACTAACACTGTCCTAGGGCTGATGCCAACCCTAACCCTAACACTATCCTAGGGCTGATGCTAAACCTAAACCTAACCCTAACACTATCCTAGGGCTGATGCTAACCCTCACCCTAACACTATATTAGGGCTGATGCTAACCCTAACTCTAACACTATCCTAGGGCTGATGCCAACCCTAACCCTAACACTATCCTAGGGCTGATGCTAACCCTAACCCTAATTCTATCATAGGGCTGATACTAACCCTAACCCTAACCCTACCACTCTCCTAGGGCTGAGGCTAACCCTAACCCTAACAGTATCCTAGGGCTGATGCTAACCCTAACACTAACCCTAACACTATCCTAGGGCTGATGCTAACCCTAACCCTAACACTATCGTAGGGCTGATGCTAACCATAACCCTAACACTATCCTAGCGCCGAGGCTAACCCTAACCCTCACCCTAACACTATCCAAGGGCTGATGCTAACCCTAACCCTAACACTATCCTAGGGCTGATGCTAACTCTAACCCTAACCCTAACACTATCCTAGGCCTGATGATAACCCTAACCCTAACCCTAACACTATCCTAGGGCTGATGCTAAACCTAACCCTAACACTATCCTAGGGTGATGCTAACCCTAACCCTAACCCTAACACTATCCTAAGTCTGATGCTAACCCTAGCCCTCACACTATCCTAGGCCTGATGATAACCCTAACCCTAACCTTAACACTATCCTAGGGCTGATGCTAACCCTAACCCTAACCCTAAAACTATCCTAGAGCTGATGCTAACCCTAACCCTAACACTATCCTAGGACTGATTATAACCCTAACCCTAAACCTAACAGTATCCTAGGGCTGATGATAACCCTAACCCTAACACTATCCTAGGGCTGATGCTAACCCTAACCCTAACCCTAACACTATCCTAGGGCTGATGCTAACCCTAACGCTAAGCCTAACACTATCCTTGAACTGATGCTAACCCTAACCCTAACCCTAACACTATCCTAGGCCTGATGATAACCCTAACCCTAACCCGAACACTATCCTAGGGTTTATGTTAACCCTAACCCTAACACTATCCTAGGGCTGATGCTAACACTAACCCTAACCCTAACACTATCCCAGGGCGGATGCTAACCCTAACCCTAACCCTAACACTATCCTAAGGCTGATGCTAACCCTAACACTAACACTATCCTAGGCCTGGTGCTAACCCTAACCCTAACCCTAACACTATCCTAGGGCTGATGCTAACCCTAACCCTAATACTATCCTAGGGCTGATGCTAACCCTAACCCTAACCCTAACACTATTCTAGGGCTGATGCTAACCCTATCCCTAACCCTAACACTATCCTAGGGCTGATGCTAACCCTAACCCTAACCCTAACACTATCCTAAGTCTGATGCTAACCCTAGCCCTCACACTATCCTAAGCCTGATGATAACAATAACCCTAACCTTAACACTATCCTAGGGCTGATGCTAACCCTAACCCTAACCCTAACACTATCCTAGAGCTGATGCTAACCCTAACCCTAACACTATCCTAGGCCTAATGATAACCCTATCCCTAACCCTAACACTATCCTAGGGCTGATGCTAACCCTAACCCTAACCCTAACACTATCCTAGGGCGGATGCTAACCCTAACCCTAACCCTAACACTATCCTAGGACTGATGCTAACCCTAACACTAACACTATCCTAGGGCTGATGCTAACCCTAACCCTAACCCTAACACTATCCTAGGGCTGATGCTAACCCTAACCATAACTCTAACACTATCTTAGGGCTGAGGCTAACCCTAACCCAAACACTATCCTACGGCTGATGCTAACCCTAACCCTAACCCTAACACTAACCTAAGGCTGATGCTAACCCTAACACTAACACTATCCTGGGCCTGGTGCTAACCCTAACCCTAACCCTAACACTATCCTAGGGCTGATGCTAACCCTAAGCCTAATAATATCCTAGGGCTGATGCTAACCCTAACCCTAACCCTAAAACTATCCTAGGGCTGATGCTAACCCTAACCCTAACCCTAACACTATCGTAGGGCTGATGCTAACCATAACCCTAACAGTATCATACGGCTGAGGCTAACCCTAACGCTAACCCTAACACTATCCTAGGGCTGATGCTAACCCTAACCCTAACAGAATCCTGGGGCTGATGCTAACCTTAACCCTAACCCTAACACTATCGTAGGGCTGATGCTAACCCTAACCCTAACACTATCCTAGGCTTGATGCTATCCCTAACCCTAACACTATCCTAGGGCTGTTGCTAACCCTAACCCTAACCCTAACACGATCCTAGGTCTGATGCTAACCCTAACCCTAACACTATCCTAGGGCTGATGCTAACCCTAACCCTAACACAAACACTATCCTAGGGCTGATGCTAACCCTAATCCTAACACTATCCTAGGGCTGATGCTAAACCTAACCCTAACCCTAACACTATCCTAGGGCTGATGCTAACCCTAACCCTAATAATATCCTAGGGCTGATGCTAACTCTAACCCTAACCCTAACACTCTCCTAGGGCTGAGGCTAACCCTAACCCTAACATTATCCTATGGATGATGCTAACCTTAACGCTATCACTAACACTATCCTAGGGCTGATGCTAACACTAACCCTAACACTATCCTAGGGCTGATGCTATCCCTAACCCTAACCCTAACACTATCCTAATGCTGATGCTAACCCTAACCGTAACACTATCCTAGGCCTGATGCTAACCCTAACCCTAACCCTAACACTATCCTAGGGCTGATGCTAACCCTAACCCTAACACTATCCTAGGTCTGATGCTAACACTAACCCTAACCCTAACACTATCCTAGGGCTGATGCTAACCCTCACCTTAACACTATATTAGGGCTGATGCTAACCCTAACCCTAACCCTAACACTATCCTAGGGCTGATGCTAACCCTAACCCTACCACTATCCTAGGGCTGATGCTAACCCTAACTCTAACACTAACACTATCCTAGGGCTGATGCCAACCCTAACCCTAACACTATCCTAGGGCTGACGCTAAACCTAAACCTAACCCTAACACTATCCTAGGGCTGATGCTAACCCCCACCCTAACACTATATTAGGGCTGATGCTAACCCTAACTCTAACACTATCCTAGGGCTGATGCCAACCCTAACCCTAACACTATCCTAGGGCTGATGCTAACCCTAACCCTAATTCTATCATAGGGCTGATACTAACCCTAACCCTAACCCTACCACTCTCCTAGGGCTGAGGCTAACCCTAACCCTAACAGTATCCTAGGGCTGATGCTAACCCTAACACTAACCCTAACACTATCCTAGGGCTGATGCTAACCCTAACCCTAACACTATCGTAGGGCTGATGCTAACCATAACCCTAACACTATCCTAGCGCTGAGGCTAACCCTAACCCTAACCCTAACACTATCCAAGGGCTGATGCTGACCCTAACTCCAATACTATCCTAGGGCTGATGCTAACCGTAACGATAACCCTAACACTATCCTAGGGCTGATGCTAACCCTAACCCTAACACTCTCCTAGGGCTGATGCTAACCCTAACCCTAACCCTAACACTATCCTAGTGCTGATGCTAACCCTAACACTAACACTATCCTAGGGCTGATGCTAACCCTAACCCTTACCCTAACACTATCCTAGGGCTGATGCTAACCCTAACCCTAACACTATCCTAGGGCTGATGCTAACCCTAACCCTAACCCTAACACTATCGTAGGGCTGATGCTAACCATAACCCTAACAGTATCATACGGCTGAGGCTAACCCTAACGCTAACCCTAACACTGTCCTAGGGCTGATGCTAACCCTAACCCTAACAGAATCCTGGGGCGGATGCTAACCTTAACCCTAACCCTAACACTATCGTAGGGCTGATGCTAACCCTAACCCTAACACTCTCCTAGGGCTGATGCTAACCCTAACCCTAACCCTAACACTATCCTAGTGCTGATGCTAACCCTAACCCTAACACTATCCTAGGGCTGATGCTAACCCTAACCCTAACCCTAACAATATCCTAGGGCTGATGCTAACCCTAACCCTAACACTATCCTAGGGCTGATGCTAACCCTAACCCTAACCCTAACACTATCGTAGGGCTGATGCTAACCATAACCCTAACAGTATCATACGGCTGAGGCTAACCCTAACGCTAACCCTAACACTATCCTAGGGCTGATGCTAACCCTAACCCTAACAGAATCCTGGGGCTGATGCTAACCTTAACCCTAACCCTAACACTATCGTAGGGCTGATGCTAACCCTAACCCTAACACTATCCTAGGCTTGATGCTAACCCTAACCCTAACACTATCCTAGGGCTGATGCTAACCCTAACCCTAACACAAACACTATCCTAGGGCTGATGCTAACCCTAATCCTAACACTATCCTAGGGCTGATGCTAAACCTAACCCTAACCCTAACACTATCCTAGGGCTGATGCTAACCCTAACCCTAATAATATCCTAGGGCTGATGCTAACTCTAACCCTAACCCTAACACTCTCCTAGGGCTGAGGCTAACCCTAACCCTAACATTATCCTATGGATGATGCTAACCTTAACGCTATCACTAACACTATCCTAGGGCTGATGCTAACACTAACCCTAACACTATCCTAGGGCTGATGCTAGCCCTAACCCTAACCCTAACACTATCCTAATGCTGATGCTAACCCTAACCGTAACACTATCCTAGGCCTGATGCTAACCCTAACCCTAACCCTAACACTATCCTAGGGCTGATGCTAACCCTAACCCTAACACTATCCTAGGTCTGATGCTAACACTAACCCTAACCCTAACACTATCCTAGGGCTGATGCTAACCCTCACCCTAACACTATATTAGGGCTGATGCTAACCCTAACCCTAACCCTAACACTATCCTAGGGCTGATGCTAACCCTAACCCTACCACTATCCTAGGGCTGATGCTAACCCTAACTCTAACACTAACACTATCCTAGGGCTGATGCCAACCCTAACCCTAACACTATCCTAGGGCTGATGCTAAACCTAAACCTAACCCTAACACTATCCTAGGGCTGATGCTAACCCTAACCCTAATTCTATGATAGTGCTGATGCTAATGCTAACCCTAACCCTAACACTCTCCTAGGGCTGAGGCTAACCCTAACCCTAACAGTATCCTAGGGCTGATGCTAACCCTAACACTAACCCTAACACTATCCTAGGGCTGATGTTAACCCTAACCCTAACACTATCGTAGGGCTGATGCTAACCATAACCCTAACACTATCCTAGCGCTGAGGCTAACCCTAACCCTAACCCTAACACTATCCAAGGGCTGATGCTTACCCTAACTCTAATACTATCCTAGGACTGATGCTAACCCTAAATTTAACCCTAACACTATCCTAGGGCTGATGCCAACCCTAACCCTAACAGTATCCTAGGGCTGATGCTAAACCTAAACCTAACCCTAACACTATCCTAGGGCTGATGCTAACCCTAACCCTAATTCTATGATAGTGCTGATGCTAATGCTAACCCTAACCCTAACACTCTCCTAGGGCTGAGGCTAACCCTAACACTAACAGTATCCTAGGGCTGATGCTAACCCTAACACTAACCCTAACACTATCCTAGGGCTGATGTTAACCCTAACCCTAACACTATCGTAGGGCTGATGCTAACCATAACCCTAACACTATCCTAGCGCTGAGGCTAACCCTAACCCTAACCCTAACACTATCCAAGGGCTGATGCTGACCCTAACTCTAATACTATCCTAGGGCTGATGCTAACCGTAACGCTAACCAAAACACTATCATAGGGCTGATGCTAACCCTAACCCTAACACTCTCCTAGGGCTGATGCTAACCCTAACCCTAACCCTAACACTATCCTAGTGCTGATGCTAACCCTAACCCTAACACTATCCTAGGGCTGATGCTAACCCTAACCCTAACCCTAACACTATCCTAGGGCTGATGCTAACCCTAACCCTAACACTATCCTAGGGCTGATGCTAACCCTAACCCTAACCCTAACACTATCGTAGGGCTGATGCTAACCATAACCCTAACAGTATCCTACGGCTGAGGCTAACCCTAACCCTAACCCTAACACTATCCTAGGGCTGATGCTAACCCTAACCCTAACAGAATCCTGGGACTGATGCTAACCTTAACCCTAACCCTAACACTATCGTAGGGCAGACGCTAACCCTAACCCTAACACTATCCTAGGCTTGATGCTATCCCTAACCCTAACACTATCCTAGGGCTGATGCTAACCCTAACCCTAACCCTAACACTATCCTAGGTCTGAAGCTAACCCTAACCCTAACACTATCCTAGGGCTGATGCTAACCCTAACCCTAACCCAAACACTATCCTAGGGCTGATGCTAACCCTAATCCTAACACTATCCTAGGGCTGATGCTAAACCTAACCCTAACCCTAACACTACCCTAGGGCTGATGCTAACCCTAACCCTAATAATATCCTAGGGCTGATGCTAACTCTAACCCTAACCCTAACACTCTCCTAGGGCTGAGGCTAACCCTAACCCTAACATTATCCTATGGATGATGCTAACCTTAACGCTATCACTAACACTATCCTAGGGCTGATGCTAACACTAACCTTAACACTATCCTAGGGCTGATGCTAGCCCTAACCCTAACCCTAACACTATCCTAATGCTGATGCTAACCCTAACCGTAACACTATCCTAGGCCTGATGCTAACCCTAACCCTAACCCTAACACTATCCTAGGGCTGATGCTAACCCTAACCCTAACACTATCCTAGGTCTGATGCTAACACTAACCCTAACCCTAACACTATCCTAGGGCTGATGCTAACCCTCACCCTAACACTATATTAGGGCTGATGCTAACCCTAACCCTAAACCTAACACTATCCTAGGGCTGATGCTAACCCTAACCCTACCACTATCCTAGGGCTGATGCTAACCCTAACTCTAACACTAACACTATCCTAGGGCTGATGCCAACCCTAACCCTAACACTATCCTAGGGCTGATGCTAAACCTAAACCTAACCCTAACACTATCCTAGGGCTGATGCTAACCCTAACCCTAATTCTATCATAGGGCTGATGCTAACCCTAACCCTAACTCTAACACTCTCCTAGGGCTGAGGCTAACCCTAACCCTAACAGTATCCTAGGGCTGATGCTAACCCTAACACTAACCCTAACAATATCCTAGGGCTGATGTTAACCCTAACCCTAACACTATCGTAGGGCTGATGCTAACCATAACCCTAACACTATCCTAGCGCTGAGGCTAACCCTAACCCTAACCCTAACACTATCCAAGGGCTGATGCTTACCCTAACTCTAATACTATCCTAGGACTGATGCTAACCCTAAATTTAACCCTAACACTATCCTAGGGCTGATGCCAACCCTAACCCTAACACTATCCAAGGGCTGATGCTAAACCTAAACCTAACCCTAACACTATCCTAGGGCTGATGCTAACCCTAACCCTAATTCTATGATAGTGCTGATGCTAATGCTAACCCTAACCCTAACACTCTCCTAGGGCTGAGGCTAACCCTAACCCTAACAGTATCCTAGGGCTGATGCTAACCCTAACACTAACCCTAACACTATCCTAGGGCTGATGTTAACCCTAACCCTAACACTATCGTAGGGCTGATGCTAACCATAACCCTAACACTATCCTAGCGCTGAGGCTAACCCTAACCCTAACCCTAACACTATCCAAGGGCTGATGCTGACCCTAACTCTAATACTATCCTAGGGCTGATGCTAACCGTAACGCTAACCAAAACACTATCATAGGGCTGATGCTAACCCTAACCCTAACACTCTCCTAGGGCTGATGCTAACCCTAACCCTAACCCTAACACTATCCTAGTGCTGATGCTAACCCTAACCCTAACACTATCCTAGGGCTGATGCTAACCCTAACCCTAACCCTAACACTATCCTAGGGCTGATGCTAACCCTAACCCTAACACTATCCTAGGGCTGATGCTAACCCTAACCCTAACCCTAACACTATCGTAGGGCTGATGCTAACCATAACCCTAACAGTATCCTACGGCTGAGGCTAACCCTAACCCTAACCCTAACACTATCCTAGGGCTGATGCTAACCCTAACCCTAACAGAATCCTGGGACTGATGCTAACCTTAACCCTAACCCTAACAATATCGTAGGGCAGACGCTAACCCTAACCCTAACACTATCCTAGGCTTGATGCTATCCCTAACCCTAACACTATCCTAGGGCTGATGCTAACCCTAACCCTAACCCTAACACTATCCTAGGGCTGATGCTAACCCTAACCCTAACACTATCCTAGGGCTGATGCTAACCCTAACTCTAACCCTAACACTATCCTAGGGCTGATGCCAACCCTAACCCTAACACTATCCTAGTGCTGATGCTAAACCTAAACCTAACCCTAACACTACCCTAGGGCTGATGCTAACCCTAACCCTAATTCTATCATAGGGCTGATGCTAACCCTAACCCTAACCCTAACACTATCCTAGGGCTGATGCTAACCCTAACCCTAACACTATCCTACGTCTGATGCTAACACTAACCCTAACCCTAACACTATCCTAGGGCTGATGCTAACCCTCACCCTAACACTATATTAGGGCTGATGCTAACCCTAACCCTAACACTATCCTAGGGCTGATGCCAACCCTAACACTAACACTATCCTAGGGCTGATGCTAAACCTAACCCTAACCCTAACACTATCCTAGGGCTGATGCTAACCCTAACCCTAATTCTATTATAGGGCTGATACTAACCCTAACCCTAACCCTACCACTCTCCTAGGGCTGAGGCTAACCCTAACCCTAACAGTATCCTAGGGCTGATGCTAACCCTAACACTAACCCTAACACTATCCTAGGGCTGATGCTAACCCTAACCCTAACACTATCGTAGGGCTGATGCTAACCATAACCCTAACACTATCCTAGCGCTGAGGCTAACCCTAACCCTAACCCTAACACTATCCAAGGGCTGATGCTGACCCTAACTCTAATACTATCCTAGGGCTGATGCTAACCGTAACGATAACCCTAACACTATCCTAGGGCTGATGCTAACCCTAACCCTAACACTCTCCTAGGGCTGATGCTAACCCTAACCCTAACCCTAACACTATCCTAGTTCTGATGCTAACCCTAACCCTAACACTATCCTAGGGCTGATGCTAACCCTAACACTAACCCTAACACTATCCTAGGGCTGATGCTAACCCTAACCCTAACACTATCCTAGGGCTGATGCTAACCCTAACCCTAACCCTAACACTATCGTAGGGCTGATGCTAACCATAACCCTAACAGTATCATACGGCTGAGGCTAACCCTAACGCTAACCCTAACACTATCCTAGGGATGATGCTAACCCTAACCCTAACAGAATCCTGGGGCTGATGCTAACCTTAACCCTAACCCTAACACTATCGTAGGGCTGATGCTAACCCTAACCCTAACACTCTCCTAGGGCTGATGCTAACCCTAACCCTAACCCTAACACTATCCTAGTGCTGATGCTAACCCTAACCCTAAAACTATCCTAGGGCTGATGCTAACCCTAACCCTAACCCTAACACTATCCCAGGGCTGATGCTAACCCTAACCCTAACACTATCCTAGGGCTGATGCTAAACCTAACCCTAACCCTAACACTATCGTAGGGCTGATGCTAACCATAACCCTAACAGTACCATACGGCTGAGGCTAACCCTAACGCTAACCCTAACACTATCCTAGGGCTGATGCTAACCCTAACCCTAACAGAATCCTGGGGCTGATGCTAACCTTAACCCTAACCCTAACACTATCGTAGGGCTGATGCTAACCCTAACCTTAACACTATCCTAGGCTTGATGCTATCCCTAACCCTAACACTATCCTAGGGCTGTTGCTAACCCTAACCCTAACCCTAACACGATCCTAGGTTTGATGCTAACCCTAACCCTAACACTATCCTAGGGCTGATGCTAACCCTAACCCTAACCCTAACACTATCCTAGGGCTGATGCTAACCCTAACCCTAACCCAAACACTATCCTAGGGCTGATGCTAACCCTAATCCTAACACTATCCTAGGGCTGATGCTAAACCTAACCCTAACCCTAACACTATCCTAGGGCTGATGCTAACCCTAACCCTAATAATATCCTAGGGCTGATGCTAACTCTAACCCTAACCCTAACACTCTCCTAGGGCTGAGGCTAACCCTAACCCTAACATTATCCTATGGATGATGCTAACCTTAACGCTATCACTAACACTATCCTAGGGCTGATGCTAACACTAACCCTAATACTATCCTAGGGCTGATGCTAGCCCTAACCCTAACCCTAACACTACCTAATGCTGATGCTAACCCTAACCGTAACACTATCCTAGGCCTGATGCTAACCCTAACCCTAACCCTAACACTATCCTAGGCCTGATGCTAACCCTAACCCTAACACTATCCTAGGTCTGATGCTAACACTAACCCTAACCCTAACACTATCCTAGGGCTGATGCTAACCCTCACCCTAACACTATATTAGGGCTGATGCTAACCCTAACCCTAACCCTAACACTATCCTAGGGCTGATGCTAACCCTAACCCTACCACTATCCTAGGGCTGATGCTAACCCTAACTCTAACACTAACACTGTCCTAGGGCTGATGCCAACCCTAACCCTAACACTATCCTAGGGCTGATGCTAAACCTAAACCTAACCCTAACACTATCCTAGGGCTGATGCTAACCCTCACCCTAACACTATATTAGGGCTGATGCTAACCCTAACTCTAACACTATCCTAGGGCTGATGCCAACCCTAACCCTAACACTATCCTAGGGCTGATGCTAACCCTAACCCTAATTCTATCATAGGGCTGATACTAACCCTAACCCTAACCCTACCACTCTCCTAGGGCTGAGGCTAACCCTAACCCTAACAGTATCCTAGGGCTGATGCTAACCCTAACACTAACCCTAACACTATCCTAGGGCTGATGCTAACCCTAACCCTAACACTATCGTAGGGCTGATGCTAACCATAACCCTAACACTATCCTAGCGCCGAGGCTAACCCTAACCCTCACCCTAACACTATCCAAGGGCTGATGCTAACCCTAACCCTAACACTATCCTAGGGCTGATGCTAACCCTAACCCTAACCCTAACACTATCCTAGTGCTGATGCTAACCCTAACCCTAACACTATCCTAGGGCTGATGCTAACCCTAACCCTAACCCTAACACTATCCTAGGGCTGATGCTAACCCTAACCCTAACACTATCCTAGGGCTGAAGCTAACCCTAACCCTAACCCTAACACTATCGTAGGGCTGATGCTAACCATAACCCTAACAGTATCATACGGCTGAGGCTAACCCTAACGCTAACCCTAACACTATCCTAGGGCTGATGCTAACCCTAACCCTAACAGAATCCTGGGGCTGATGCTAACCTTAACCCTAACCCTAACACTATCGTAGGGCTGATGCTAACCCTAACCCTAACACTATCCTAGGCTTGATGCTATCCCTAACCCTAACACTATCCTAGGGCTGTTGCTAACCCTAAACCTAACCCTAACACGATCCTAGGTCTGATGCTAACCCTAACCCTAACACTATCCTAGGGCTGATGCTAACCCTAACCCTAACCCAAACACTATCCTAGGGCTGATGTTAACCCTAATCCTAACACTATCCTAGGGCTGATGCTAAACCTAACCCTAACCCTAACACTATCCTAGGGCTGATGCTAACCCTAACCCTAATAATATCCTAGGGCTGATGCTAACTCTAACCCTAACCCTAACACTCTCCTAGGGCTGAGGCTAACCCTAACCCTAACATTATCCTATGGATGATGCTAACCTTAACGCTATCACTAACACTATCCGAGGGCTGATGCTAACACTAACCCTAACACTATCCTAGGGCTGATGCTAGCCCTAACCCTAACCCTAACACTATCCTAATGCTGATGCTAACCCTAACCGTAACACTATCCTAGGCCTGATGCTAACACTAACCCTAACCCTATCCTAGGACTGATGCTAACCCTAACCCTAACACTATCCTACGGCCGATGCTAACCCTAACCCTAACCCTAACAGTATCCTAGGGCTAATGCTAACCCTAACCCTAACACTATCCTAGGCCTGATGCTAACCCTAACCCTAACCCTAACACTATCCTAGGGCTGATGCTAACCCTAACCGTAACACTATCCTAGTTCTGATGCTAACCCTAACCCTAACCCTAACACTATCCTAGGGCTGATGCTAACCCTAACCCTAACACTATCCTAGGCCTGATGATAACCCTAACACTAACCCTAACACTATCCTAGGGCTGATGCTAACCCTAACCCTAACACTATCCTAGGGCTGATGCTAACCCTAACCCTAACCCTAACACTATCCTAGGCCTGATGATAACCCTAACCCTAACCCTAACACGATCCTAGGGCTGATGCTAACCCTAACCCTAACACTATCCTAGGGCTGATGCTAACCCTAATCCTAAGCCTAACACTATCCTAGCGCTGATGCTAACCCTAACGCTAACCCTAACACTATCCTTGAACTGATGCTAACCGTAACCCTAACCCTAACACTATCCTAGGCCTGATGATAACCCTAACCCTAACCCTAACACTATCCTAGGGTTTATGTTAACCCTAACCCTAACACTATCCTAGGCCTGATGCTAACCCTAACCCTAACCCTAACACTATCCTAGGGCAGATGCTAACCCTAACCCTAACCCTAACACTATCCTAGGACTGATGATAACCCTAACACTAACATTCTCCTAGGGCTGATGCTAACCCTAACCCTAACACTATCCTAGGCCTGATGCTAACCCTAACCCTAACACTATCCTAAACCTGATGTTAACGCTAACCCTAACCCTAACACTATCCTAGGCCTGATGCTAACCCTGTCCCTAACCCTAACACTCTCCTAGGGCTGAGGCTAACCTTAAAACTAACGCTATCCTAGGGCTGATGCTAACCCTAACCCTAACCCTAACACTATCCTAGGGTTGATGCTAACCCTAACCCTACCACTATCCTAGGGCTGATGCTAACCCTAACCCTAACCCTAACACTATGCTAGGGCAGATGCTAAACCTAACCCTAACACTATCCTAGGGTGATGCTAACCCTAACCCTAACCCTAACACTATCCTAAGTCTGATGCTAACCCTAGCCCTCACACTATCCTAGGCCTGATGATAACCCTAACCCTAACCTTAACACTATCCTAGGGCTGATGCTAACCCTAACCCTAACCCTAACACTATCCTAGGGCTGATGCTAACCCTAACCCTAACACTATCCTAGGGCTGATGCTAACCCTAACTCTAACCCTAACACTATCCTAGGGCTGATGCCAACCCTAACCCTAACACTATCCTAGTGCTGATGCTAAACCTAAACCTAACCCTAACACTACCCTAGGGCTGATGCTAACCCTAACCCTAATTCTATCATAGGGCTGATGCTAACCCTAACCCTAACCCTAACACTATCCTAGGGCTGATGCTAACCCTAACCCTAACACTATCCTAGGTCTGATGCTAACACTAACCCTAACCCTAACACTATCCTAGGGCTGATGCTAACCCTCACCCTAACACTATATTAGGGCTGATGCTAACCCTAACCCTAACACTATCCTAGGGCTGATGCCAACCCTAACACTAACACTATCCTAGGGCTGATGCTAAACCTAACCCTAACCCTAACACTATCCTAGGGCTGATGCTAACCCTAACCCTAATTCTATCATAGGGCTGATACTAACCCTAACCCTAACCCTACCACTCTCCTAGGGCTGAGGCTAACCCTAACCCTAACAGTATCCTAGGGCTGATGCTAACCCTAACACTAACCCTAACACTATCCTAGGGCTGATGCTAACCCTAACCCTAACACTATCGTAGGGCTGATGCTAACCATAACCCTAACACTATCCTAGCGCTGAGGCTAACCCTAACCCTAACCCTAACACTATCCAAGGGCTGATGCTGACCCTAACTCTAATACTATCCTAGGGCTGATGCTAACCGTAACGATAACCCTAACACTATCCTAGGGCTGATGCTAACCCTAACCCTAACACTCTCCTAGGGCTGATGCTAACCCTAACCCTAACCCTAACACTATCCTAGTTCTGATGCTAACCCTAACCCTAACACTATCCTAGGGCTGATGCTAACCCTAACCCTAACCCTAACACTATCCTAGGGCTGATACTAACCCTAACCCTAACACTATCCTAGGGCTGATGCTAACCCTAACCCTAACCCTAACACTATCGTAGGGCTGATGCTAACCATAACCCTAACAGTATCATACGGCTGAGGCTAACCCTAACGCTAACCCTAACACTATCCTAGGGCTGATGCTAACCCTAACCCTAACAGAATCCTGGGGCTGATGCTAACCTTAACCCTAACCCTAACACTATCGTAGGGCTGATGCTAACCCTAACCCTAACACTCTCCTAGGGCTGATGCTAACCCTAACCCTAACCCTAACACTATCCTAGTGCTGATGCTAACCCTAACCCTAACACTATCCTAGGGCTGATGCTAACCCTAACCCTAACCCTAACACTATCCCAGGGCTGATGCTAACCCTAACCCTAACACTATCCTAGGGTTGATGCTAAACCTAACCCTAACCCTAACACTATCGTAGGGCTGATGCTAACCATAACCCTAACAGTATCATACGGCTGAGGCTAACCCTAACGCTAACCCTAACACTATCCTAGGGCTGATGCTAACCCTAACCCTAACAGAATCCTGGGGCTGATGCTAACCTTAACCCTAACCCTAACACTATCGTAGGGCTGATGCTAACCCTAACCTTAACACTATCCTAGGCTTGATGCTATCCCTAACCCTAACACTATCCTAGGGCTGTTGCTAACCCTAACCCTAACCCTAACACGATCCTAGGTTTGATGCTAACCCTAACCCTAACACTATCCTAGGGCTGATGCTAACCCTAACCCTAACCCTAACACTATCCTAGGGCTGATGCTAACCCTAACCCTAACCCAAACACTATCCTAGGGCTGATGCTAACCCTAATCCTAACAGTATCCTAGGGCTGATGCTAAACCTAACCCTAACCCTAACACTATCCTAGGGCTGATGCTAACCCTAACCCTAATAATATCCTAGGGCTGATGCTAACTCTAACCCTAACCCTAACACTCTCCTAGGGCTGAGGCTAACCCTAACCCTAACATTATCCTATGGATGATGCTAACCTTAATGCTATCACTAACACTATCCTAGGGCTGATGCTAACACTAACCCTAACACTATCCTAGGGCTGATGCTAGCCCTAACCCTAACCCTAACACTACCTAATGCTGATGCTAACCCTAACCGTAACACTATCCTAGGCCTGATGCTAACCCTAACCCTAACCCTAACACTATCCTAGGGCTGATGCTAACCCTAACCCTAACACTATCCTAGGTCTGATGCTAACCCTAACCCTAACCCTAACACTATCCTAGGGCTGATGCTAACCCTAACCCTACCACTATCCTAGGGCTGATGCTAACCCTAACTCTAACACTAACACTGTCCTAGGGCTGATGCCAACCCTAACCCTAACACTATCCTAGGGCTGATGCTAAACCTAAACCTAACCCTAACACTATCCTAGGGCTGATGCTAACCCTCACCCTAATACTATATTAGGGCTGATGCTAACCCTAACTCTAACACTATCCTAGGGCTGATGCCAACCCTAACCCTAACACTATCCTAGGGCTGATGCTAAACCTAACCCTAACCCTAACACTATCCTAGGGCTGATGCTAACCCTAACCCTAATTCTATCATAGGGCTGATACTAACCCTAACCCTAACCCTACCACTCTCCTAGGGCTGAGGCTAACCCTAACCCTAACAGTATCCTAGGGCTGATGCTAACCCTAACACTAACCCTAACACTATCCTAGGGCTGATGCTAACCCTAACCCTAACACTATCGTAGGGCTGATGCTAACCATAACCCTAACACTATCCTAGCGCTGAGGCTAACCCTAACCCTCACCCTAACACTATCCAAGGGCTGATGCTAACCCTAACCCTAACACTATCCTAGGGCTGATGCTAACCCTAACACTAACCCTAACACTATCCTAGTGCTGATGCTAACCCTAACCCTAACACTATCCTAGGGCTGATGCTAACCCTAACCCTAACCCTAACACTATCCTAGGGCTGATGCTAACCCTAACCCTAACACTATCCTAGGGCTGATGCTAACCCTAACCCTAACCCTAACACTATCGTAGGGCTGATGCTAACCATAACCCTAACAGTATCAAACGGCTGAGGCTAACCCTACCGCTAACCCTAACACTATCCTAGGGCTGATGCTAACCCTAACCCTAACAGAATCCTGGGGCTGATGCTAACCTTAACCCTAACCCTAACACTATCGTAGGGCTGATGCTAACCCTAACCCTAACACTATCCTAGGCTTGATGCTATCCCTAACCCTAACACTATCCTAGGGCTGTTGCTAACCCTAAACCTAACCCTAACACGATCCTAGGTCTGATGCTAACCCTAACCCTAACACTATCCTAGGGCTGATGCTAACCCTAACCCTAACCCAAACACTATCCTAGGGCTGATGCTAACCCTAATCCTAACACTATCCTAGGGCTGATGCTAAACCTAACCCTAACCCTAACACTATCCTAGGGCTGATGCTAACCCTAACCCTAATAATATCCTAGGGCTGATGCTAACTCTAACCCTAACCCTAACACTCTCCAAGGGCTGAGGCTAACCCTAACCCTAACATTATCCTATGGATGATGCTAACCTTAACGCTATCACTAACACTATCCGAGGGCTGATGCTAACACTAACTCTAACACTATCCTAGGGCTGATGCTAGCCCTAACCCTAACCCTAACACTATCCTAATGCTGATGCTAACCCTAACCATAACACTATCCTAGGCCTGATGCTAACCCTAACCCTAACCCTATCCTAGGACTGATGCTAACCCTAACCCTAACACTATCCTACGGCTTATGCTAACCCTAACCCTAACCCTAACAGTATCCTAGGGCTAATGCTAACCCTAACCCTAACACTATCCTAGGCCTGATGCTAACCCTAACCCTAACCCTAACACTATCCTAGGGCTGATGCTAACCCTAACCCTAACACTATCCTAGTTCTGATGCTAACCCTAACCGTAACCCTAACACTATCCTAGGGCTGATGCTAACCCTAACCCTAACACTATCCTAGGCCTGATGATAACCCTAACACTAACCCTAACACTATCCTAGGGCTGATGCTAACCCTAACCCTAACACTATCCTAGGGCTGATGCTAACCCTAACCCTAACCCTAACACTATCCTAGGCCTGATGATAACCCTAACCCTAACCCTAACACGATCCTAGGGCTGATGCTAACCCTAACCCTAACACTATCCTAGGGCTGATGCTAACCCTAATCCTAAGCCTAACACTATCCTAGCGCTGATGCTAACCCTAACGCTAACCCTAACACTATCCTTGAACTGATGCTAACCGTAACCCTAACCCTAACACTATCCTAGGCCTGATGATAACCCTAACACTAACCCTAACACTATCCTAGGGTTTATGTTAACCCTAACCCTAACACTATCCTAGGCCTGATGCTAACCCTAACCCTAACCCTAACACTATCCTAGGGCGGATGCTAACCCTAACCCTAACCCTAACACTATCCTAGGCCTGATGATAACCCTAACACTAACACTATCCTAGGGCTGATGCTAACCCTAACCCTAACACTATCCTAGGCCTGATGCTAACCCTAACCCTAACACTATCCTAAACCTGATGTTAACCCTAACCCTAACCCTAACACTATCCTAGGCCTGATGCTAACCCTGTCCCTAACCCTAACACTCTCCTAGGGCTGAGGCTAACCTTAAAACTAACACTATCCTAGGGCTGATGCTAACCCTAACCCTAACCCTAACACTATCCTAGGGTTGATGCTAACCCTAACCCTACCACTATCCTAGGGCTGATGCTAACCCTAACCCTAACCCTAACACTATCCTAGGGCTGATGCTAAACCTAACCCTAACACTATCCTAGGGTGATGCTAACCCTAACTTTAACCCTAACACTATCCTAAGTCTGATGCTAACCCTAGCCCTCACACTATCCTAGGCCTGATGATAACCCTAACCCTAACCTTAACACTATCCTAGGGCTGATGCTAACCCTAACCCTAACCCTAAAACTATCCTAGAGCTGATGCTAACCCTAACACTAACACTATCCTAGGGCTGATGATAACCCTAACCCTAACACTATCCTAGGGCTGATGCTAACCCTAACCCTAACCCTAACACTATCCTAGGGCTGATGCTAACCCTAACGCTAAGCCTAACACTATCCTTGAACTGATGCTAACCCTAATCCTAACAGTATCCTAGGGCTGATGCTAACCCTAACCCTAACACTATCCTAGGGCTGATGCTAACCCTAACCCTAACCCTAACACTATCCTAGGGCTGATGCTAACCCTAACCCTAACCCTAACACTATCCTAAGGCTGATGCTAACCCTAACCCTAACACTATCCTGGGCCTGGTGCTAACCCTAACCCTAACCTTAACACTATCCTAGGGCTGATGCTAACTCTAACCCTAATACTATCCTAGGGCTGATGCTAACCCTAACCCTAACCCTAACACTATCCTAGGGCTGATGTTAACCCTAACCCAAACACTATCCTACGGCTGATGCTAACCCTAACCCTAACCCTAACACTATCCTAAGGCTGATGCTAACCCTAACACTAACACTATCCTAGGCCTGGTGCTATCCCTAACCCTAACCCTAACACTATCCTAGGGCTGATGCTAACCCTAACCCTAATACTATCCTAGGGCTGATGCTAACCCTAACCCTAACCCTAACACTATCCTAGGGCTGATGCTAACCCTATCCCTAACCCTAACACTATCCTAGGGCTGATGCTAACCCTAACCCTAACCCTAACACTATCCTAAGTCTGATGCTAACCCTAGCCCTCACACTATCCTAGGCCTGATGATAACAATAACCCTAACCTTAACACTATCCTAGGGCTGAGGCTAACCCTAACCCTAACCCTAACACTATCCTAGAGCTGATGCTAACCCTAACCCTAACACTATCCTAGGCCTAATGATAACCCTAACCCTAACCCTAACACTATCCTAGGGCTGATGCTAACCCTAACCCTAACCCTAACACTATCCTAGGGGGGATGCTAACCCTAACCCTAACCCTAACACTATCCTAAGACTGATGCTAACACTAACACTAACACTATCCTAGGGCTGATGCTAACCCTAATCCTAACCCTAACACTATCCTAGGGCTGATGCTAACCCTAACCCTAACTCTAACACTATCTTAGGGCTGAGGCTAACCCTAACCCAAACACTATCCTACGGCTGATGCTAACCCTAACCCTAACAGAATCCTGGGGCAGATGCTAACATTAACCCTAACCCTAACACTATCGAAGGGCTGATGCTAACCCTAACCCTAACACTATCCTAGGGCTGATGCTAAACCTAACCCTAACCCTAACACGATCCTAGGTCTGATGCTAACCCTAACCCTAACACTATCCTAGGGCTTATGCTAACCCTAACCCTAACCCAAACACTATCCTAGGGCTGATGCTAACCCTAATCCTAACACTATTCTAGGGCTGATGCTAAACCTAACCCTAACCCTAACACTATCCTAGGGCTGATGTTAACCCTAACCCTAATACTATCCTAGGGCTGATGCTAACCCTAACCCTAACCCTAACACTCTCCTAGGGCTGAAGCTAACCCTAACCCTAACACTAACCTATGGCTGATGCTAACCCTAACACTAACACTAACACTATCCTAGGGCTGATGCTTACACTAACCCTAACACTTTCTAGGGCTGATGCTAGCCCTAACCCTAACCCTAACACTATCCTAATGCTGATGCTAACCCTAACCGTAACACTATCCTAGGCCTGATGCTAACCCTAACCCTAACCCTAACACTATCATAGGGCTGATGCTAACCCTAACCCTAACACTATCCTAGGTCTGATGCTAACACTAACCCTAACCCTAACACTATCCTAGGGCTGAGGCTAACCCTCACCCTAACACTATATTAGGACTGATGCTAACCCTAACCCTAACCCTAACACTATCCTAGGGCTGATGCTAACCCTAACCCTAACACTATCCTAGGGCTGATGCTAACCATAACTCTAACCCTAACATTATCCTAGGGCTGATGCCAACCCTAACCCTAACACTATCCTAGGGCTGATGCTAAACCTAACCCTAACAATAACACTATCCTAGGGCTGATGGTAACCCTAACCCTAATTCTATCATAGGGCTGATGATAACCCTAACCCTAACCCTAACACTCTCCTAGGGCTGAGGCTAACCCTAACCCTAACAGTATCCTAGGGCTGATGCTAACCCTAACACTAACCCCAACAATATCCTAGGGCTGATGCTAACCCTAACCCTAACACTATCGTAGGGCTGATGCTAACCATAACCCTAACACTATCCTAGCGCTGAGGCTAACCCTAACCCTAACCCTAACACTATCCAAGGGCTGATGCTGACCCTATCTCTAATACTATCCTAGGGCTATTGCTAACCGTAACGCTAACCCTAACACTATCCTAGGGCTGATGCTAACCCTAACCCTAACACTCTTCTAGGGCTGATGCTAACCCTAACCCTAACCCTAACACTATCCTAGTGCTGATGCTAACCCTAACACTAACACTATCCTAGGGCTGATGCTAACCCTAACCCTAACCCTAACACTATCCTAGGGCTGATGCTAACCCTAACCCTAACACTATCCTAGGGCTGATGCTAACCCTAACCCTAACCCTAACACTATCGTAGGGCTGATGCTAACCATAACCCTAAAAGTATCCTACGGCTGAGGCTAACCCTAACCCTAACCCTAACACTATCCTAGGGCTGATGTTAACCCTAACCCTAACAGATTCCTGGGGCTGTTGCTAACCTTAACCCTAACCCTTACATTATCGTAGGGCTGATGATAACCCTAACCCTAACACTATCCTAGGGCTGATGCTAACCCTAACCCTAATTCTATCATAGGGCTGATGCTAACCCTAACCCTAACCCTAACACTCTCCTAGGGCTGCGGCTAACCCGAACCCTAACAGTATCCTAGGGCTGATGCTAACCCTAACACTAACCCTAACACTATCCTAGGGCTGATGCTAACCCTAACCCTAACACTATCGTAGGGCTGATGCTAACCATAACCCTAACACTATCCTAGCGCTGAGGCTAACACTAACCCTAACCCTAACACTATCCAAGGGCTGATGCTGACCCTAACTCTAATACTATCCTAGGGCTGATGCTAACCGTGACGCTAACCCTAACACTATCCTAAGGCTGATGCTAACCCTAACCCTAACACTCTCCTAGGGCTGATGCTAACCCTAACCCTAACCCTAACACTATCCTAGTGCTGATGCTAACCCTAACCCTAACACTATTCTAGGGCTGATGCTAACCCTAACCCTAACCCTAACACTATCCTAGGGCTGATGCTAACCCTAACCGTAACACTATCCTAGTGCTGATGCTAACCCTAACCCTAACCCTAACACTATCGTAGGGCTGATGCTAACCATAACCTGAACAGTATCCTAGGGCTGAGGCTAACCCTAACCCTAACCCTAACACTGTCCTAGGGCTGATGCTAACACTAACCCTAACAGAATGCTGGGGCTGATGCTAACCTTAACCCTAACCCTAACACTATCGTAGGGCTGATGCTAAGCCTAACCCTAACACTATCCTAGGCTTTATGCTATCCCTAACCCTAACACTATTCTAGGGCTGATGCTAACACTAACCCTAACCCTAACACTATCCTAGGGCTGATGCTAACCCTCACCCTAACACTATATTAGGCCTGATGCTAACCCTAACTCTAACCCTAACACTATCCTTGGGCTGATGCTAACCCTAACCCTAACGCTATCCTAGGGCTGATGCTAACCCTAACTCTAACCCTAACACTATCCTAGGGCTGATGCCAACCCTAACCCTAACACTATCCTAGGCCTGATGCTAAACCTAACCCTAACCCTAACACTATCCTAGGGCTGATGCTAACCCTAACCCTAATTCTACCATAGGGCTGATGCTAACCCTAACCCTAACCCTAACACTCTCCTAGGGCTGAGGCTAACCCTAACCCTAACAGTATCCTAGGGCTGATGCTAACCCTAACACTAACCCTAACACTATTCTAGGGCTGATGCTAAACCTAACCCTAACCCTAACACTATCCTAGGGTTGATGCTAACCCTAACCCTAATACTATCCTAGGGCTGATGCTAACACTAACCCTAACCCTAACACTATCCTAGGTCTGAGGCTAACCCTAACCCTAACACTAACCTATGGCTGATGCTAACCCTAACACTAACACTAACACTATCCTAGGGCTGATGCTTACACTAACCCTAACACTATCCTAGGGTTGATGCTAGCCCTAACCCTAACCCTAACACTATCCTAATGCTGATGCTAACCCTAACGGTAACACTATCCTAGGCCTGATGCTAACCCTAACCCTAACCCTAACACTATCCTAGGGCTGATGCTAACCCTAACCCTAACACTATCCTAGGTCTGATGCTAACACTAACCCTAACCCTAACACTATCCTAGGGCTGATGCTAACCCTCACCCTAACACTATATTACGGCTGATGCTAACCGTAACCCTAACCCTAACAGTATCCTAGGGCTGATGCTAACCCTAACCCTAACACTATCCTAGGGCTGATGCTAACCCTAACTCTAACCCTAACACTATCCTAGGGCTGATGCCAACCCTAACCCTAACACTATCCTAGGGCTGATGCTAAACCTAACCCTAACCCTAACACTATCCTAGGGCTGATGCTAACCCTAACCCTAATTCTATCATAGGGCTGATGCTAACCCTAACCCTAACCCTAACACTCTCCTAGGGCTGAGGCTAACCCTAACCCTAACAGTATCCTAGGGCTGATGCTAACCCTAACACTAACCCTAACACTATCCTAGTGCTGATGCTAACCCTAACCCTAACACTATCGTAGGGCTGATGCTAACGATAACCCTAACACTATCCTAGCGCTGAGGCTAACCCTAAGCCTAACCCTAACACTATCCAAGGGCTGATGCTGACCCTAACTCTAATACTATCCTAGGGCTGATGCTAACCGTAACTCTAACGCTAACACTATCCTAGGGCTTATGCTAACCCTAACCCTAACACTCTCCTTGGGCTGATGCTAACCCTAACCCTAACCCTAACACTATCCTAGTGCTGATGCTAACCCTAACCCTAACACTATCCTAGGGCTGATGCTAACCCTAAACCTAACACTATCCTAGGGCTGATGCTAACCCTAACCCTAATTCTATCATAGGGCTGATGCTAACCCTAACCCTAACCCTAACACTCTCCTAGGGCTGAGGCTAACCCTAACCATAACAGTATCCTAGGGCTGATGCTAACCCTAACACTAACCCTAACACTATCCTAGGGCTGATGCTAACCCTAACCCTAACACTATCGTAGGGCTGATGCTAACCATAACCCTAACACTATCCTAGCGCTGAGGCTAACCCTAACCCTAACCCTAACACTATCCAAGGGCTGATGCTGACCCTAACTCTAATACTATCCTAGGGCTGATGCTAACCGTAACGCTAACCCTAACACTATCCTAGGGCTGATGCTAACCCTAACACTAACACTCTCCTAGGGCTGATGCTAACCCTAACCCTAACCCTAACACTATCCTAGTGCTGATGCTAACCCTAACCCTAACACTATCCTAGGGCTGATGCTAACCCTAACCCTAACCCTAACACTATCCTAGGGCTGATGCTAACCCTAACCCTAACACTATCCTAGGGCTGATGCTAACCCTAACTCTAACCCTAACACTATCCTAGGGCTGATGCCAACCCTAACCCTAACACTATCCTAGTGCTGATGCTAAACCTAAACCTAACCCTAACACTACCCTAGGGCTGATGCTAACCCTAACCCTAATTCTATCATAGGGCTGATGCTAACCCTAACCCTAACCCTAACACTATCCTAGGGCTGATGCTAACCCTAACCCTAACACTATCCTAGGTCTGATGCTAACACTAACCCTAACCCTAACACTATCCTAGGGCTGATGCTAACCCTCACCCTAACACTATATTAGGGCTGATGCTAACCCTAACCCTAACACTATCCTAGGGCTGATGCCAACCCTAACACTAACACTATCCTAGGGCTGATGCTAAACCTAACCCTAACCCTAACACTATCCTAGGGCTGATGCTAACCCTAACCCTAATTCTATCATAGGGCTGATACTAACCCTAACCCTAACCCTACCACTCTCCTAGGGCTGAGGCTAACCCTAACCCTAACAGTATCCTAGGGCTGATGCTAACCCTAACACTAACCCTAACACTATCCTAGGGCTGATGCTAACCCTAACCCTAACACTATCGTAGGGCTGATGCTAACCATAACCCTAACACTATCCTAGCGCTGAGGCTAACCCTAACCCTAACCCTAACACTATCCAAGGGCTGATGCTGACCCTAACTCTAATACTATCCTAGGGCTGATGCTAACCGTAACGATAACCCTAACACTATCCTAGGGCTGATGCTAACCCTAACCCTAACACTCTCCTAGGGCTGATGCTAACCCTAACCCTAACCCTAACACTATCCTAGTTCTGATGCTAACCCTAACCCTAACACTATCCTAGGGCTGATGCTAACCCTAACCCTAACCCTAACACTATCCTAGGGCTGATACTAACCCTAACCCTAACACTATCCTAGGGCTGATGCTAACCCTAACCCTAACCCTAACACTATCGTAGGGCTGATGCTAACCATAACCCTAACAGTATCATACGGCTGAGGCTAACCCTAACGCTAACCCTAACACTATCCTAGGGCTGATGCTAACCCTAACCCTAACAGAATCCTGGGGCTGATGCTAACCTTAACCCTAACCCTAACACTATCGTAGGGCTGATGCTAACCCTAACCCTAACACTCTCCTAGGGCTGATGCTAACCCTAACCCTAACCCTAACACTATCCTAGTGCTGATGCTAACCCTAACCCTAACACTATCCTAGGGCTGATGCTAACCCTAACCCTAACCCTAACACTATCCCAGGGCTGATGCTAACCCTAACCCTAACACTATCCTAGGGTTGATGCTAAACCTAACCCTAACCCTAACACTATCGTAGGGCTGATGCTAACCATAACCCTAACAGTATCATACGGCTGAGGCTAACCCTAACGCTAACCCTAACACTATCCTAGGGCTGATGCTAACCCTAACCCTAACAGAATCCTGGGGCTGATGCTAACCTTAACCCTAACCCTAACACTATCGTAGGGCTGATGCTAACCCTAACCTTAACACTATCCTAGGCTTGATGCTATCCCTAACCCTAACACTATCCTAGGGCTGTTGCTAACCCTAACCCTAACCCTAACACGATCCTAGGTTTGATGCTAACCCTAACCCTAACACTATCCTAGGGCTGATGCTAACCCTAACCCTAACCCTAACACTATCCTAGGGCTGATGCTAACCCTAACCCTAACCCAAACACTATCCTAGGGCTGATGCTAACCCTAATCCTAACAGTATCCTAGGGCTGATGCTAAACCTAACCCTAACCCTAACACTATCCTAGGGCTGATGCTAACCCTAACCCTAATAATATCCTAGGGCTGATGCTAACTCTAACCCTAACCCTAACACTCTCCTAGGGCTGAGGCTAACCCTAACCCTAACATTATCCTATGGATGATGCTAACCTTAATGCTATCACTAACACTATCCTAGGGCTGATGCTAACACTAACCCTAACACTATCCTAGGGCTGATGCTAGCCCTAACCCTAACCCTAACACTACCTAATGCTGATGCTAACCCTAACCGTAACACTATCCTAGGCCTGATGCTAACCCTAACCCTAACCCTAACACTATCCTAGGGCTGATGCTAACCCTAACCCTAACACTATCCTAGGTCTGATGCTAACCCTAACCCTAACCCTAACACTATCCTAGGGCTGATGCTAACCCTAACCCTACCACTATCCTAGGGCTGATGCTAACCCTAACTCTAACACTAACACTGTCCTAGGGCTGATGCCAACCCTAACCCTAACACTATCCTAGGGCTGATGCTAAACCTAAACCTAACCCTAACACTATCCTAGGGCTGATGCTAACCCTCACCCTAATACTATATTAGGGCTGATGCTAACCCTAACTCTAACACTATCCTAGGGCTGATGCCAACCCTAACCCTAACACTATCCTAGGGCTGATGCTAAACCTAACCCTAACCCTAACACTATCCTAGGGCTGATGCTAACCCTAACCCTAATTCTATCATAGGGCTGATACTAACCCTAACCCTAACCCTACCACTCTCCTAGGGCTGAGGCTAACCCTAACCCTAACAGTATCCTAGGGCTGATGCTAACCCTAACACTAACCCTAACACTATCCTAGGGCTGATGCTAACCCTAACCCTAACACTATCGTAGGGCTGATGCTAACCATAACCCTAACACTATCCTAGCGCTGAGGCTAACCCTAACCCTCACCCTAACACTATCCAAGGGCTGATGCTAACCCTAACCCTAACACTATCCTAGGGCTGATGCTAACCCTAACACTAACCCTAACACTATCCTAGTGCTGATGCTAACCCTAACCCTAACACTATCCTAGGGCTGATGCTAACCCTAACCCTAACCCTAACACTATCCTAGGGCTGATGCTAACCCTAACCCTAACACTATCCTAGGGCTGATGCTAACCCTAACCCTAACCCTAACACTATCGTAGGGCTGATGCTAACCATAACCCTAACAGTATCAAACGGCTGAGGCTAACCCTACCGCTAACCCTAACACTATCCTAGGGCTGATGCTAACCCTAACCCTAACAGAATCCTGGGGCTGATGCTAACCTTAACCCTAACCCTAACACTATCGTAGGGCTGATGCTAACCCTAACCCTAACACTATCCTAGGCTTGATGCTATCCCTAACCCTAACACTATCCTAGGGCTGTTGCTAACCCTAAACCTAACCCTAACACGATCCTAGGTCTGATGCTAACCCTAACCCTAACACTATCCTAGGGCTGATGCTAACCCTAACCCTAACCCAAACACTATCCTAGGGCTGATGCTAACCCTAATCCTAACACTATCCTAGGGCTGATGCTAAACCTAACCCTAACCCTAACACTATCCTAGGGCTGATGCTAACCCTAACCCTAATAATATCCTAGGGCTGATGCTAACTCTAACCCTAACCCTAACACTCTCCAAGGGCTGAGGCTAACCCTAACCCTAACATTATCCTATGGATGATGCTAACCTTAACGCTATCACTAACACTATCCGAGGGCTGATGCTAACACTAACTCTAACACTATCCTAGGGCTGATGCTAGCCCTAACCCTAACCCTAACACTATCCTAATGCTGATGCTAACCCTAACCATAACACTATCCTAGGCCTGATGCTAACCCTAACCCTAACCCTATCCTAGGACTGATGCTAACCCTAACCCTAACACTATCCTACGGCTTATGCTAACCCTAACCCTAACCCTAACAGTATCCTAGGGCTAATGCTAACCCTAACCCTAACACTATCCTAGGCCTGATGCTAACCCTAACCCTAACCCTAACACTATCCTAGGGCTGATGCTAACCCTAACCCTAACACTATCCTAGTTCTGATGCTAACCCTAACCGTAACCCTAACACTATCCTAGGGCTGATGCTAACCCTAACCCTAACACTATCCTAGGCCTGATGATAACCCTAACACTAACCCTAACACTATCCTAGGGCTGATGCTAACCCTAACCCTAACACTATCCTAGGGCTGATGCTAACCCTAACCCTAACCCTAACACTATCCTAGGCCTGATGATAACCCTAACCCTAACCCTAACACGATCCTAGGGCTGATGCTAACCCTAACCCTAACACTATCCTAGGGCTGATGCTAACCCTAATCCTAAGCCTAACACTATCCTAGCGCTGATGCTAACCCTAACGCTAACCCTAACACTATCCTTGAACTGATGCTAACCGTAACCCTAACCCTAACACTATCCTAGGCCTGATGATAACCCTAACACTAACCCTAACACTATCCTAGGGTTTATGTTAACCCTAACCCTAACACTATCCTAGGCCTGATGCTAACCCTAACCCTAACCCTAACACTATCCTAGGGCGGATGCTAACCCTAACCCTAACCCTAACACTATCCTAGGCCTGATGATAACCCTAACACTAACACTATCCTAGGGCTGATGCTAACCCTAACCCTAACACTATCCTAGGCCTGATGCTAACCCTAACCCTAACACTATCCTAAACCTGATGTTAACCCTAACCCTAACCCTAACACTATCCTAGGCCTGATGCTAACCCTGTCCCTAACCCTAACACTCTCCTAGGGCTGAGGCTAACCTTAAAACTAACACTATCCTAGGGCTGATGCTAACCCTAACCCTAACCCTAACACTATCCTAGGGTTGATGCTAACCCTAACCCTACCACTATCCTAGGGCTGATGCTAACCCTAACCCTAACCCTAACACTATCCTAGGGCTGATGCTAAACCTAACCCTAACACTATCCTAGGGTGATGCTAACCCTAACTTTAACCCTAACACTATCCTAAGTCTGATGCTAACCCTAGCCCTCACACTATCCTAGGCCTGATGATAACCCTAACCCTAACCTTAACACTATCCTAGGGCTGATGCTAACCCTAACCCTAACCCTAAAACTATCCTAGAGCTGATGCTAACCCTAACACTAACACTATCCTAGGGCTGATGATAACCCTAACCCTAACACTATCCTAGGGCTGATGCTAACCCTAACCCTAACCCTAACACTATCCTAGGGCTGATGCTAACCCTAACGCTAAGCCTAACACTATCCTTGAACTGATGCTAACCCTAATCCTAACAGTATCCTAGGGCTGATGCTAACCCTAACCCTAACACTATCCTAGGGCTGATGCTAACCCTAACCCTAACCCTAACACTATCCTAGGGCTGATGCTAACCCTAACCCTAACCCTAACACTATCCTAAGGCTGATGCTAACCCTAACCCTAACACTATCCTGGGCCTGGTGCTAACCCTAACCCTAACCTTAACACTATCCTAGGGCTGATGCTAACTCTAACCCTAATACTATCCTAGGGCTGATGCTAACCCTAACCCTAACCCTAACACTATCCTAGGGCTGATGTTAACCCTAACCCAAACACTATCCTACGGCTGATGCTAACCCTAACCCTAACCCTAACACTATCCTAAGGCTGATGCTAACCCTAACACTAACACTATCCTAGGCCTGGTGCTATCCCTAACCCTAACCCTAACACTATCCTAGGGCTGATGCTAACCCTAACCCTAATACTATCCTAGGGCTGATGCTAACCCTAACCCTAACCCTAACACTATCCTAGGGCTGATGCTAACCCTATCCCTAACCCTAACACTATCCTAGGGCTGATGCTAACCCTAACCCTAACCCTAACACTATCCTAAGTCTGATGCTAACCCTAGCCCTCACACTATCCTAGGCCTGATGATAACAATAACCCTAACCTTAACACTATCCTAGGGCTGAGGCTAACCCTAACCCTAACCCTAACACTATCCTAGAGCTGATGCTAACCCTAACCCTAACACTATCCTAGGCCTAATGATAACCCTAACCCTAACCCTAACACTATCCTAGGGCTGATGCTAACCCTAACCCTAACCCTAACACTATCCTAGGGGGGATGCTAACCCTAACCCTAACCCTAACACTATCCTAAGACTGATGCTAACACTAACACTAACACTATCCTAGGGCTGATGCTAACCCTAATCCTAACCCTAACACTATCCTAGGGCTGATGCTAACCCTAACCCTAACTCTAACACTATCTTAGGGCTGAGGCTAACCCTAACCCAAACACTATCCTACGGCTGATGCTAACCCTAACCCTAACAGAATCCTGGGGCAGATGCTAACATTAACCCTAACCCTAACACTATCGAAGGGCTGATGCTAACCCTAACCCTAACACTATCCTAGGGCTGATGCTAAACCTAACCCTAACCCTAACACGATCCTAGGTCTGATGCTAACCCTAACCCTAACACTATCCTAGGGCTTATGCTAACCCTAACCCTAACCCAAACACTATCCTAGGGCTGATGCTAACCCTAATCCTAACACTATTCTAGGGCTGATGCTAAACCTAACCCTAACCCTAACACTATCCTAGGGCTGATGTTAACCCTAACCCTAATACTATCCTAGGGCTGATGCTAACCCTAACCCTAACCCTAACACTCTCCTAGGGCTGAAGCTAACCCTAACCCTAACACTAACCTATGGCTGATGCTAACCCTAACACTAACACTAACACTATCCTAGGGCTGATGCTTACACTAACCCTAACACTTTCTAGGGCTGATGCTAGCCCTAACCCTAACCCTAACACTATCCTAATGCTGATGCTAACCCTAACCGTAACACTATCCTAGGCCTGATGCTAACCCTAACCCTAACCCTAACACTATCATAGGGCTGATGCTAACCCTAACCCTAACACTATCCTAGGTCTGATGCTAACACTAACCCTAACCCTAACACTATCCTAGGGCTGAGGCTAACCCTCACCCTAACACTATATTAGGACTGATGCTAACCCTAACCCTAACCCTAACACTATCCTAGGGCTGATGCTAACCCTAACCCTAACACTATCCTAGGGCTGATGCTAACCATAACTCTAACCCTAACATTATCCTAGGGCTGATGCCAACCCTAACCCTAACACTATCCTAGGGCTGATGCTAAACCTAACCCTAACAATAACACTATCCTAGGGCTGATGGTAACCCTAACCCTAATTCTATCATAGGGCTGATGATAACCCTAACCCTAACCCTAACACTCTCCTAGGGCTGAGGCTAACCCTAACCCTAACAGTATCCTAGGGCTGATGCTAACCCTAACACTAACCCCAACAATATCCTAGGGCTGATGCTAACCCTAACCCTAACACTATCGTAGGGCTGATGCTAACCATAACCCTAACACTATCCTAGCGCTGAGGCTAACCCTAACCCTAACCCTAACACTATCCAAGGGCTGATGCTGACCCTATCTCTAATACTATCCTAGGGCTATTGCTAACCGTAACGCTAACCCTAACACTATCCTAGGGCTGATGCTAACCCTAACCCTAACACTCTTCTAGGGCTGATGCTAACCCTAACCCTAACCCTAACACTATCCTAGTGCTGATGCTAACCCTAACACTAACACTATCCTAGGGCTGATGCTAACCCTAACCCTAACCCTAACACTATCCTAGGGCTGATGCTAACCCTAACCCTAACACTATCCTAGGGCTGATGCTAACCCTAACCCTAACCCTAACACTATCGTAGGGCTGATGCTAACCATAACCCTAAAAGTATCCTACGGCTGAGGCTAACCCTAACCCTAACCCTAACACTATCCTAGGGCTGATGTTAACCCTAACCCTAACAGATTCCTGGGGCTGTTGCTAACCTTAACCCTAACCCTTACATTATCGTAGGGCTGATGATAACCCTAACCCTAACACTATCCTAGGGCTGATGCTAACCCTAACCCTAATTCTATCATAGGGCTGATGCTAACCCTAACCCTAACCCTAACACTCTCCTAGGGCTGCGGCTAACCCGAACCCTAACAGTATCCTAGGGCTGATGCTAACCCTAACACTAACCCTAACACTATCCTAGGGCTGATGCTAACCCTAACCCTAACACTATCGTAGGGCTGATGCTAACCATAACCCTAACACTATCCTAGCGCTGAGGCTAACACTAACCCTAACCCTAACACTATCCAAGGGCTGATGCTGACCCTAACTCTAATACTATCCTAGGGCTGATGCTAACCGTGACGCTAACCCTAACACTATCCTAAGGCTGATGCTAACCCTAACCCTAACACTCTCCTAGGGCTGATGCTAACCCTAACCCTAACCCTAACACTATCCTAGTGCTGATGCTAACCCTAACCCTAACACTATTCTAGGGCTGATGCTAACCCTAACCCTAACCCTAACACTATCCTAGGGCTGATGCTAACCCTAACCGTAACACTATCCTAGTGCTGATGCTAACCCTAACCCTAACCCTAACACTATCGTAGGGCTGATGCTAACCATAACCTGAACAGTATCCTAGGGCTGAGGCTAACCCTAACCCTAACCCTAACACTGTCCTAGGGCTGATGCTAACACTAACCCTAACAGAATGCTGGGGCTGATGCTAACCTTAACCCTAACCCTAACACTATCGTAGGGCTGATGCTAAGCCTAACCCTAACACTATCCTAGGCTTTATGCTATCCCTAACCCTAACACTATTCTAGGGCTGATGCTAACACTAACCCTAACCCTAACACTATCCTAGGGCTGATGCTAACCCTCACCCTAACACTATATTAGGCCTGATGCTAACCCTAACTCTAACCCTAACACTATCCTTGGGCTGATGCTAACCCTAACCCTAACGCTATCCTAGGGCTGATGCTAACCCTAACTCTAACCCTAACACTATCCTAGGGCTGATGCCAACCCTAACCCTAACACTATCCTAGGCCTGATGCTAAACCTAACCCTAACCCTAACACTATCCTAGGGCTGATGCTAACCCTAACCCTAATTCTACCATAGGGCTGATGCTAACCCTAACCCTAACCCTAACACTCTCCTAGGGCTGAGGCTAACCCTAACCCTAACAGTATCCTAGGGCTGATGCTAACCCTAACACTAACCCTAACACTATTCTAGGGCTGATGCTAAACCTAACCCTAACCCTAACACTATCCTAGGGTTGATGCTAACCCTAACCCTAATACTATCCTAGGGCTGATGCTAACACTAACCCTAACCCTAACACTATCCTAGGTCTGAGGCTAACCCTAACCCTAACACTAACCTATGGCTGATGCTAACCCTAACACTAACACTAACACTATCCTAGGGCTGATGCTTACACTAACCCTAACACTATCCTAGGGTTGATGCTAGCCCTAACCCTAACCCTAACACTATCCTAATGCTGATGCTAACCCTAACGGTAACACTATCCTAGGCCTGATGCTAACCCTAACCCTAACCCTAACACTATCCTAGGGCTGATGCTAACCCTAACCCTAACACTATCCTAGGTCTGATGCTAACACTAACCCTAACCCTAACACTATCCTAGGGCTGATGCTAACCCTCACCCTAACACTATATTACGGCTGATGCTAACCGTAACCCTAACCCTAACAGTATCCTAGGGCTGATGCTAACCCTAACCCTAACACTATCCTAGGGCTGATGCTAACCCTAACTCTAACCCTAACACTATCCTAGGGCTGATGCCAACCCTAACCCTAACACTATCCTAGGGCTGATGCTAAACCTAACCCTAACCCTAACACTATCCTAGGGCTGATGCTAACCCTAACCCTAATTCTATCATAGGGCTGATGCTAACCCTAACCCTAACCCTAACACTCTCCTAGGGCTGAGGCTAACCCTAACCCTAACAGTATCCTAGGGCTGATGCTAACCCTAACACTAACCCTAACACTATCCTAGTGCTGATGCTAACCCTAACCCTAACACTATCGTAGGGCTGATGCTAACGATAACCCTAACACTATCCTAGCGCTGAGGCTAACCCTAAGCCTAACCCTAACACTATCCAAGGGCTGATGCTGACCCTAACTCTAATACTATCCTAGGGCTGATGCTAACCGTAACTCTAACGCTAACACTATCCTAGGGCTTATGCTAACCCTAACCCTAACACTCTCCTTGGGCTGATGCTAACCCTAACCCTAACCCTAACACTATCCTAGTGCTGATGCTAACCCTAACCCTAACACTATCCTAGGGCTGATGCTAACCCTAAACCTAACACTATCCTAGGGCTGATGCTAACCCTAACCCTAATTCTATCATAGGGCTGATGCTAACCCTAACCCTAACCCTAACACTCTCCTAGGGCTGAGGCTAACCCTAACCATAACAGTATCCTAGGGCTGATGCTAACCCTAACACTAACCCTAACACTATCCTAGGGCTGATGCTAACCCTAACCCTAACACTATCGTAGGGCTGATGCTAACCATAACCCTAACACTATCCTAGCGCTGAGGCTAACCCTAACCCTAACCCTAACACTATCCAAGGGCTGATGCTGACCCTAACTCTAATACTATCCTAGGGCTGATGCTAACCGTAACGCTAACCCTAACACTATCCTAGGGCTGATGCTAACCCTAACACTAACACTCTCCTAGGGCTGATGCTAACCCTAACCCTAACCCTAACACTATCCTAGTGCTGATGCTAACCCTAACCCTAACACTATCCTAGGGCTGATGCTAACCCTAACCCTAACCCTAACACTATCCTAGGGCTGATGCTAACCCTAACCCTAACCCTAAAACTATCGTAGGGCTGATGCTAACCGTTACCCTAACCCTAACAGTTTCGTAGGGCTGATGCTAACCATAACCTGAACAGTATCCTAGGGCTGAGGCTAACCCTATCCCTAACCCTAACACTATCCTAGGGCTGATGCTAACCCTAACCCTAACAGAATCCTGGGGCTGATGCTAACCTTAACCCTAACCCTAACACAATCCTAGGGCTGATGCTAACCCTAACCCTAACACTATCCTAGGCTTGATGCTATCCCTAACCCTAACACTATCCTAGGGCTGATGCTAACCCTAACCCTAACCCTAACACGATCCTAGATCTGATGCTAACCCTAACCCTAACACTATCCTAGGGCTTATGGTAACCCTAACCCTAACCCAAACACTATCCTAGGGCTGATGCGAACCCTAATCCTAACACTATTCTAGGGCAGATGCTAAACCTAACCCTAACCCTAACACTATCCTAGGGCTGATGTTAACCCTAACCCTAATACTATCCTAGGGCTGATGCTAACCCTAACCCTAACCCTAAAACTCTCCTAGGGCTGAGGCTAACCCTAACCCTAACACTAACCTATGGCTGATGCTAACCCTAACACTAACACTAACACTATCCTAGGGCTGATGCTTACACTAACCCTAACACTAACCTATGGCTGATGCTAGCCCTAACCCTAACCCTAACACTATCCTAATGCTGATGCTAACCCTAACCGTAACACTATCCTAGGCCTGATGCTAACCCTAACCCTAACCCTAACACTATCCTAGGGCTGATGCTAACCCTAACGCTAACACTATCCTAGGTCTGATGCTAACACTAACCCTAACCCTAACACTATCCTAGGGCTGATGCTAACCCTCATCCTAACACTATATTAGGGCTGATGCTAACCCTAACCCTAACCCTAACACTATCCTAGGGCTGATGCTAACCCTAACCCTAACCCTAACACTATCCTAGCGCTGAGGCTAACCCTAACCCTAACCCTAACACTATCCAAGGGCTGATGCTGACCCTAACTCTAATACTATCCTAGCGCTGATGCTAACCCTAACCCTAACCCTAACACTATCCTAGTGCTGATGCTAACCCTAACCCTAACACTATCCTAGGGCTGATGCTAACCCTAAACCTAACACTATCCTAGGGATGATGCTAAACCTAACCCTAACCCTAACACTATCCTAAGGCTGATGCTAACCCTAACCCTAATTCTATCATAGGGCTGATGCTAACCCTAACCCTAACCCTAACACTCTCCTAGGGCTGAGGCTAACCCTAACCCTAACAGTATCCTAGGGCTGATGCTAACCCTAACACTAACCCTAACACTATCCTAGGGCTGATGCTAACCCTAACCCTAACACTATCGTAGGGCTAATGCTAACCATAACCCTAACACTATCCTAGCGCTGAGGCTAACCCTAACCATAACCCTAACACTATCCAAAGGCTGATGCTGACCCTAACTCTAATACTATCCTAAGGCTGATGCTAGCCCTAACCCTAACCCTAACACTATCCTAATGCTGATGCTAACCCTAACCGTAACACTATCCTAGGACTGATGCTAACCCTAACCCTAACCCTAACACTATCCTAGGGCTGATGCTAACCCTAACCCTAACACTATACTAGGTCTGTTGCTAACACTAACCCTAACCCTAACACTATCCTAGGGCTGATGCTAACCCTCACCCTAACACTATATTAGGGCTGATGCTAACCCTAACCCTAACCCTAACACTATCCTAGGGCTGATGCTAACCCTAACCCTAACACTCTCCTAGGGCTGATGCTAACCCTAACTCTAACCCTAACACTATCCTAGGGCTGATGCCAACCCTATCCCAAACACTATCCTAGGCCTGATGCTAAACCTAACCCTAACCATTACACTATCCTAGGGCTGATGCTAACCCTACCCCTAATTTTATCATAGGGCTGATGCTAACCCTAACCCTAACCCTAACACTCTCCTAGGGCTGAGGCTAACCCTAACCCTAACAGTATCCTAGGGCTGATGCTAACCCTAACACTAACCCTAACACTATCCTAGGGCTGATGCTAACCCTAACGCTAACACTATCGTAGGGCTGATGCTAACCATAACCCTAACACTATCCTTGCGCTGAGGCTAACCCTAACCCTAACCCTAACACTATCCAAGGGCTGATGCTGACCCTAACTCTAATACTATCCTAGGGCTGATGCTAACCGTAACGCTAACCCTAACACTATCCTAGGGCTGATGCTAACCCTAACCCTAACACTCTCCTAGGGCTGATGCTAACCCTAACACTAACCCTAACACTATCCTAGTGCTGATGCTAACCCTAACCCTAACACTATCCTAGGGCTGATGCTAACCCTAACCCTAACCCAAACACTATCCTAGGGCTGATGCTAACCCTAATCCTAACACTATTCTAGGGCTGATGCTAAACCTAACCCTAACCCTAACACTATCCTAGGGCTGTTGCTAACCCTAACCCTAATACTATCCTAGGGCTGATGCTAACCCTAACCCTAACCCTAACACTCTCCTAGGGCTGAGGCTAACCCTAACACTAACACTATCCTAGGGCTGATGCTAACCCTAACCCTAACCCAAACACTGTCCTAAGGCTGATGCTAACCCTAATCGTAACACTATTCTAGGGCTGATGCTAACCCTAACCCTAACCCTAACACTATCCTAGGGCTGATGCTAACCCTAACCCTAATACTATCCTAGGGCTGATGCTAACCCTAACCCTAACCCTAACACTCTCCTAGGGCTGAGGCTAACCCTAACCCTAACACTAACCTATGGCTGATGCTAACCCTAACACTAACACTAACACTATCCTAGGGCTGATGCTTACACTAACCCTAACACTATCCTAGGGCTGATGCTAGCCCTAACCCTAACCCTAACACTATCCTAATGCTCATGCTAACCCTAACCGTAACACTATCCTACGCCTGATGCTAACCCTAACCCTAATCCTAACACTATCCTAGGGCTCATGCTAACCCTAACCCTAACACTATCCTAGGTCTGATGCTAACACTAACCCTAACCCTAACACTATCCTAGGGCTGATGCTAACCCTCACCCTAACACTATATTAGGGCTGATGCTAACCCTAACCCTAACCCTAACAGTATCCTAGGGCTGATGCTAACCCTAACCCTAACACTATCCTAGGGCTGATGCTAACCCTAACTCTAACACTAACACTATCCTAGGGCTGATGCCAACCCTAACCCTAACACTATCCTAGGGCTGATGCTAAACCTAACCCTAACCCTAACACTATCCTAGGGCTGATGCTAACCCTAACCCTAATTCTATCATAGGGCTGATGCTAACCCTAACCCTAACCCTAACACTCTCCTAGGGCTGAGGCTAACCCTAACCCTAACAGTATCCTAGGGCTGATGCTAACCCTAACACTAACCCTAACACTATCCTAGGGCTGATGCTAACCCTAACCCTAACACTATCGTAGGGCTGATGCTAACGATAACCCTAACACTATCCTAGCGCTGAGGCTAACCCTAACCCTAACCCTAACACTATCCAAGGGCTGATGCTGACCCTAACTCTAATACTATCCTAGGGCTGATGCTAACCGTAACGCTAACACTAACACTATCCTAGGGCTGATGCTAACCCTAACCCTAACACTCTCTTAGGGCTGATGCTAACCCTAACCCTAACCCTAACAGTATCCTAGTGCTGATGCTAACCCTAACCCTAGCACTATCCTAGGGCTGATGCTAACCCTAAACCTAACACTATCCTAGGGCTGATGCTAAACCTAACCCTAACCGTAACACTATCCTAAGGCTGATGCTAACCCTAACCCTAATTCTATCATAGGGCTGATGCTAACCCTAACCCTAACCCTAACACTCTCCTAGGGCTGAGGCTAACCCTAACCCTAACAGTATCCTAGGGCGGATGTTAAACCTAACACTAACCCTAACACTATCCTAGGGCTGATGCTAACCCTAACCCTAACACTATCGTAGGGCTAATTCTAACCATAACCCTAACACTATCCTAGCGCTGAGGCTAACCCTAACCCTAACCCTAACACTATCCAAGGGCTGATGCTGACCCAAACTCTAATACTATCCTAAGGCTGATGCTAACCGTAACGCTAACCCTAACACTATCCTAGGGCTGATGCTAACCCTAACCCTAACACTCTCCTAGGGCTGATGCTAACCCTAACCCTAACCCTAAAACTATCCTAGTGCTGATGCTAACCCTAACCCTAACAGTATCCTAGGGCTGATGCTAACCCTAACCCTAACCCTAACAGTATCCTAGGGCTGATGCTAACCCTAACCCTAACACTATCCTAGGGCTGATGCTAACCCTAACCCTAACCCTAACACTATCGTAGGGCTGATGCTAACCATAACCTGAACAGTATCCTAGGGCTGAGGCTAACCCTAACCCTAACACTAACACCATCCTAGGGCTGATGCTAACCCTAACCCTAACAGAATCCTGGGGCTGATGCTAACCTTAACCCTAACCCTAACACTATCGTAGGGCTGATGCTAACCCTAACCCTAACACTATCCTAGGCTTGATGCTATCCCTAACCCTAACACTATCCTAGGGCTGATGCTAAACCTAACACTAACCCTAACACGATCCTAGGTCTGATGCTACACCTAACCCTAACACTATCCTAGGGCTTATGCTAACCCGAACCCTAACCCAAACACTATCCTAGGGCTGATGCTAACCCTAATCCTGACGCTATTCTAGGGCTGATGCTAAACCTAACCCTAACCCTAAAACTATCCTAGGGCTGATGTTAACCCTAACCCTAATACTATCCTAGGGCTGATGCTAACCCTAACCCTAACCCTAACACTCTCCTAGGGCTGAGGCTAACCCTAACCCTAACACTAACCTATGGCTGATGCTAACCCTAACACTAACACTAACACTATCCTAGGGCTGATGCTTAAACTAACCCTAACACTTTCTAGGGCTGATGCAAGCCCTAACCCTAACCCTTACACTATCCTAATGCTGATGCTAACCCTAACCGTAACACTATCCTAGGCCTGATGCTAACCCTAACACTAACCCTAACACTATTATAGGGCTGATGCTAACCCTAACCCTAACACTATCCTAGGTCTGATGCTAACACTAACCCTAACCCTAACACTATCCTAGGGCTGATGCTAACCCTCACCCTAACACTATATTAGGGCTGATGCTGACCCTAACGCTAACCCTAACACTATCCTAGGGCTGATGCTAACCCTAACCCTAACACTATCCTAGGGCTGATGCTAACCCTAACTCTGACCCTAACATTATCCTAGGGCTGATGCCAACCCTAACCCTAACACTATCCTAGGGCTGATGCTAAACCTAACCCTAACCCTAACACTATCCTAGGGCTGATGGTAACCCTAACCCTAATTCTATCATAGGGCTGATGATAACCCTAACCCTAACCCTAACACTATCCTAGGGCTGAGGCTAACCCTAACCCTAACACTCTCCTAGCGCTGATGCTAACCCTAACCCTAACCCCTAACACTATCCTAGTGCTGATGCTAACCCTAACACTAACACTATCCTAGGGCTGATGCTAACCCTAACCCTAACCCTAACACTATCCTAGGGCTGAGGCTAACCCTAACCCTAACACTATCCTAGGGCTGATGCTAACCCTAACACTAACCCTAACACTATCGTAGGGCTCATGCTAACCATAACCCTAACAGTATCCTACGGCTGAGGCTAACCCTAACCCTAACCCTAACACTATCCTAGGGCTGATGTTAACCCTAACCCTAAAAGATTCCTGGGGCTGATGCTAACCCTAACCCTAACACTATCGTAGGGCTGATGCTAACCATAACCCTAACACTATCCTAGCGCTGAGGCTAACACTAACCCTAACCCTAACACTATCCAAGGGCTGATGCTGACCCTAACTCTAATACTATCCTAGGGCTGATGCTAACCGTAACGCCAACCCTAACACTATCCTAAGGCTGATACTAACCCTAACCCTAACACTCTCCTAGGGCTGTTGCTAACCCTAACCCTAACCCTAACACTATCCTAGTGCTGATGCTAACCCTAACCCTAACACTATTCTAGGGCTGATGCTAACCCTAACCCTAACCCTAACACTATCCTAGGGCTGATGATAACCCTAAACGTAACACTATCCTAGGGCTGATGCTAACCCTAACCCTAACCCTAACACTATCGTAGGGCTGATGCTAACCATAACCTGAACAGTATCCTAGGGCTGAGGCTAACCCTAACCCTAACCCTAACACTGTCCTAGGGCTGATGCTATCCCTAACCCTAACAGAATCCTGGGGCTGATGCTAACCTTAACCCTAACCCTAACACTATCGAAGGGCTGATGCTAACCCTAACCCTAACACTATCCTAGGCTTGATGCTATCCCTAACCCTAACACTATTCTAGGGCTGATGCTACCCCTAACACTAACCCTAACACAATCCTAGGTCTGATGCTAACCCTAACCCTAACACTCTCCTAGGGCTGATGCTAACCCTAACCCTAACCCAAACACTATCCTAGGGCTGATGATAACCCTAATCCTAACACTATTCTAGGGCTGATGCTAAACCTACAACTAACCCTGACACTATCCCAGTGCTGATGCTAACCCTAACCCTAACACTATCCTAGGGCTGATGCTAACCCTAAACCTAATACTATCCTAGGGCTGATGCTAAACCTAACCCTAACCCTAACACTATCCTAGGGCTGATGCTAACCCTAACCCTAATTCTATCATAGGGCTGATGCTAACCCTAACCCTAACCCTAACACTCTCCTAGGGCTGAGGCTAACCCTAACCCTAACAGTATCCTAGGGCTGATGCTAACCCTAACACTAATCCTAACAGTATCCTAGGGCTGATGCTAACCCTAACCCTAACACTATCGTAGGGCTGATGCTAACCAAAACCCTAACACTATCCTAGCGCTGAGGCTAACCCTAACCCTAACCCTAACACTATCCAAGGGCTGATGCTGACCCTAACTCTAATACTATCCTAGGCCTGATGCTAACCGTAACGCTAACCCTAACACTATCCTAGGGCTGATGCTAACCCTAACCCTAACACTCTCCTAGGGCTGATGCTAACCCTAACCCTAACCCTAACACTATCCTAGTGCTGATGCTAACCCTAACCCTAACACTATCCTAGGGCTGATGCTGACCCTAACCCTAACCCTAACACTATCCTAGGGCTGATGCTAACCCTAACCCTAACCCTAACACTATCCTAGGGCTGATGCTAACCCTAACCCTAACACTCTCCTAGGGCTGATGCTAACCCTAACCCTAACCCTAACACTATCCTAGTGCTGATGCTAACCCTAACCCTAACACTATCCTAGGGCTGATGCTAACCCTAACCCTAACCCTAACACTATCCTAGGGCTGATGCTAACCCTAACCCTAACCCTAACACTGTCCTAGGGCTCATGCTAACCGTTACCCTAACCCTAACAGGTTCGTAGGGCTGATGCTAACCATAACCTGAACAGTATCCTAGGGCTGAGGCTAACCCTAACCCTAACCCTAACACTATCCTAGGGCTGATGCTAACCCTAACCCTAACAGAATCCTGGGGCTGATGCTAACCTTAACCCTAACCCTAACACTATCGTAGGGCTGATGCTAACCCTAACCCTAACACTATCCTAGGCTGGATGCTATCCCTAACCCTAACACTATCCTAGGGCTGATGCTAACCCTAACCCTAACCCTAACACGATCCTAGATCTGATGCTAACCCTAACCCTAACACTATCCTAGGGCTTATGCTAACCCTAACCCTAACCCAAACACTATCCTAGGGCTGATGCGAACCCTAATCCTAACACTATTCTAGGGCAGATGCTAAACCTAACCCTAACCCTAACACTATCCTAGGGCTGATGTTAACCCTAACCCTAATACTATCCTAGGGCTGATGCTAACCCTAACCCTAACCCTAAAACTCTCCTAGGGCTGAGGCTAACCCTAACCCTAACACGAACCTATGGCTGATGCTAACCCTAACACTAACACTAACACTATCCTAGGGCTGATGCTTACACTAACCCTAACACTATCCTAGGGCTGATGCTAGCCCTAACCCTAACCCTAACACTATCCTAATGCTGATGCTAACCCTAACCGTAACACTATCCTAGGCCTGATGCTAACCCTAACCCTAACCCTAACACTATCCTAGGGCTCATGCTAACCCTAACCCTAACACTATCCTAGGTCTGATGCTAACACTAACCCTAACCCTAACACTATCCTAGGGCTGATGCTAACCCTCACCCTAACACTATATTAGGGCTGATGCTAACCCTAACCCTAACCCTAACACTATCCTAGGGCTGATGCTAACCCTAACCCTAACACTATCCTAGGGCTGATGCTAACCCTAACTCTAACCCTAACACTATCCTAGGGCTGATGCCAACCCTAACCCTAACACTATCCTAGGCCTGATGCTAAACCTAACCCTAACCCTAACACTATCCTAGGACTGATGCTAACCCTAACCCTAATTCTGTCATAGGGCTGATGCTAACCCTAACCCTAACCCTAACACTCTCCTAGGGCTGAGGCTAACCCTAACCCTAACATTATCCTAGGGCTGATGCTAACCCTAACACTAACCCTAACACTATCCTAGGGCTGATGCTAACCCTAACGCTAACACTATCGTAGGGCTGATGCTAACCATAACCCTAACACTATCCTTGCGCTGAGGCTAACCCTAACCCTAACCCTAACACTATCCAAGGGCTGATGCTGACCCTAACTCTAATACTATCCTAGGGCTGATGCTAACCGTAACTCTAACCCTAACACTATCCTAGGGCTGATGCTAACCCTAACCCCAACACTCTCCTAGGGCTGATGCTAACCCTAACCCTAACCCTAACACTATCCTAGTGCTGATGCTAACCCTAACCCTAACACTATCCTAGGGCTGATGCTAACCCTAACCCTAACCCAAACACTATCCTAGGGCTGATGCTAACCCTAATCCTAACCCTAACACTCTCCTAGGGCTGAGGATAACCCTAACCTTAACACTATCCAAGGGCTGATGCTAACCCTAACCCTAACCCAAACACTATCCTAGGGCTGATGCTAACCCTAATCGTAACACTATTCTAGGGCTGATGCTAACCCTAACCCTAACCCTAACACTATCCTAGTGCTGATGCTAACCCTAACCCTAATACTATCCTAGGGCTGATGCTAACCCTAACCCTAACCCTAACACTCTCCTAGGGCTGAGGCTAACCCTAACCCTAACACTAACCTATGGCTGATGCTAACCCTAACACTAACACTAACACTATCCTAGGGCTGATGCTTACACTAACCCTAACCCTATCCTAGGGCTGATGCTAGCCCTAACCCTAACCCTAACACTATCCTAATGCTGATGCTAACCCTAACCGTAACACTATCCTACGCCTGATGCTAACCCTAACCCTAACCCTAACACTATCCTAGGGCTGATGCTAACCCTAACCCTAACACTATCCTAGGTCTGATGCTAACACTAACCCTAACCCTAACACTATCCTAGGGCTGATGCTAACCCTCACCCTAACACTATATTAGGGCTGATGCTAACCCTCACCCTAACCCTAACAGTATCCTAGGGCTGATGCTAACCCTAACCCTAACACTATCCTAAGGCTGATGCTAACCCTAACTCTAACCCTAACACTATCCTAGGGCTGATGCCAACCCTAACCCTAACACTATCCTAGGGCTGATGCTAAACCTAAGCCTAACCCTAACACTATCCTAGGGCTGATGCTAACCCTAACCCTAATTCTATCATAGGGCTGATGCTAACCCTAACCCTAACCCTAACACTCTCCTAGTGCTGAGGCTAACCCTAACCCTAACAGTATCCTACGGCTGATGCTAACCCTAACACTAACCCTAACACTATCCTAGGGCTGATGCTAACCCTAACTCTAACACTATCGTAGGGCTGATGTTAACGATAACCCTAACACTATCCTAGCGCTGAGGCTAACCCTAACCCTAACCCTAACACTATCCAAGGGCTGATGCTGACCCTAACTCTAATACTATCCTAGGGCTGATGCTAACCGTAACGCTATAACTAACACTATCCTAGGGCTGATGCTAACCCTAACCCTAAGACTCTCCTAGGGCTGATGCTAACCCTAACACTAACCCTAACACTATCCTAGTGCTGATGCTAACCCTAACCCTAACACTGTCCTAGGGCTGATGCTAACCCTAAACCTAACACTATCCTAGGGCTGATGCTAAACCTAACCCTAACCCTAACACTATCCTAAGGCTGATGCTAACCCTAACCCTAATTCTATCATAGGGCTGATGCTAACCCTAACCCTAACCCTAACACTCTCCTAGGGCTGAGGCTAACCCTAACCCTAACAGTATCCTAGGGCTGATGCTAACCCTAACCCTAACCCTAACAGTATCCTAGGGCTGATGCTAACCCTAACCCTAACACTATCCTAGGGCTGATGCTAACCCTAACCCTAACCCTAACACTATCGTAGGGCTGATGCTAACCATAACCTGAACAGTGTCCTAGGGCTGAGGCTAACCCTAACCCTAACACTAACACCATCCTAGGGCTGATGCTAACCCTAACCCTAACAGAATCCTGGGGCTGATGCTAACCTTAACCCTAACCCTAACACTATCGTAGGGCTGATGCTAACCCTAACCGTAACACTATCCTAGGCTTGATGCTATCCCTAACCCTAACACTATCCTAGGGCTGATGCTAAACCTAACCCTAACCCTAACACGATCCTAGGTCTGATGCTAACCCTAACCCTAACACTATCCTAGGGCTTATGCTAACCCTAACCCTAACCCAAACACTATCCTAGGGCTGATGCTAACCCTAATCCTAACACTATTCTAGGGCTGATGCTAAACCTAACCCTAACCCTAACACTATCCTAGGGCTGATGTTAACCCTAACCCTAATACTATCCTAGGGGTGATGCTAACCCTAACCCTAACCCTAACACTCTCCTAGGGCTGAGGCTTACCCTAACCCTAACACTAACCTATGGCTGATGCTAACCCTAACACTAACACTAACACTATCCTAGGGCTGATGCTTACACTAACCCTAACACTTTCTAGGGCTGATGCTAGCCCTAACCCTAACCCTAACACTATCCTAATGCTGATGCTAACCCTAACCGTAACACTATCCTAGGCCTGATGCTAACCCTAACCCTAACCCTAACACTATCATAGGGCTGATGCTAAACCTAACCCTAACACTATCCTAGGTCTGATGCTAACACTAACCCTAACCCTAACAGTATCCTAGGGCTGATGCTAACCCTCACCCTAACACTATATTAGGGCTGATGCTAACCCTATCCCTAACCCTAACACTATCCTAGGGCTGATGCTAACCCTAACCCTAACACTATCCTAGGGCTGATGCTAACCCTAACTCTAACCCTAACACTATCCTAGGGCTGATGCCAACCCTAACCCTAACACTATCCTAGGGCTGATGCTAACCCTAACCCTAACACTATCCTAGGGCTGATGCTAACCCTAACCCTAACCCTAACACTATCGTAGGGCTGATGCTAACCATAACCCTAACAGTATAATACGGCTGAGGCTAACCCTAACCCTAACCCTAACACTATCCTAGGGCTGATGTTAACCCTAACCCTAACAGATTCCTGGGGCTGATGCTAACCTTAACCCTAACCCTAACACTATCGTAGGCCTGATGATAACCCTAACCCTAACACTATCCTAGGCTTGATGCTATCCCTAACCCTAACACTATCCTAGGGCTGATGCTAACCCTAACCCTTACCCTAACACTATCCTAGGGCTGATGCTAACCCTAACCCTAATTCTATCATAGGGCTGATGCTAACCCTAACCCTAACCCTAACACTCTCCTAGGGCTGCGGCTAACCCGAACCCTAACAGTATCCTAGGGCTGATGCTAACCCTATCGATTACCCTAACACTATCCTAAGGCTGATGCTAACCCTAACCCTAACACTCTCCTAGGGCTGATGCTAACCCTAACCGTAACACTATCCTAGGGCTCATGCTAACCCTAACCCTAACCCTAACACTATCGTAGGGCTGATGCTAACCATAACCTGAACAGTATCCTAGGGCAGAGGCTAACCCTAACCCTAACCCTAACACTGTCCTAGGGCTGATGCTAACCCTAACCCTAACAGTATCCTAGGGCAGAGGCTAACCCTAACCCTAACCCTAACACTGTCCTAGGGCTGATGCTAACCCTGACCCTAACACTATCCTAGGTCTGATGCTAACCCTAACCCTAACACTATCCTAGGGCTTATGCTAACCCTAACCCTAACCCAAACACTATCCTAGGGCTGATGATAACCCTAATCCTAACACTATTCTAGGGCTGATGCTAAACCTAACCCTAACCCTAACACTATCCTAGGGCTGATGCTAACCCTAACCCTAATACTATCCTAGGGCTTATGCTAACCCTAACCCTAACCCTAATACTCTCCTAGGGCTGAGGCTAACCCTAACCCTAACACTAACCTATGGCTGATGCTAACCCTAACACTAACACTAACACTATCCTAGGGCTGATGCTAACACTAACACTAACACTATCCTAGGGCTGATGCTAGCCCTAACCCTAACCTTAACACTATCCTAATGCTGATGCTAACCCTAACCGTAACACTATCCTAGGCATGATGCTAACCCTAACCCTAACCCTAAAACTATCCTAGGGCTGATGCTAACCCTAACCCTAACACTATCCTATGTCTGATGCTAACACTAACCCTAACCCTAACACTATCCTAGGGCTGATGCTAACCCTCACCCTAACACTATATTAGGGCTGATGCTAACCCTAACCCTAACACTATCCTAGGGCTGATGCCAACCCTAACCCTAACACTATCCTAGGGCTGATGCTAAACCTAACCCTAACCCTAACACTATCCTAGGGCTGATGCTAACCCTAACCCTAATTCTATCATAGGGCTGATACTAACCCTAACCCTAACCCTACCACTCTCCTAGGGCTGAGGCTAACCCTAACCCTAACAGTATCCTAGGGCTGATGCTAACCCTAACACTAACCCTAACACTATCCTAGGGCTGATGCTAACCCTAACCCTAACACTATCGTAGGGCTGATGCTAACCATAACCCTAACACTATCCTAGCGCTGAGGCTAACCCTAACCCTAACCCTAACACTATCCAAGGGCTGATGCTGACCCTAACTCTAATACTATCCTAGGGCTGATGCTAACCGTAACGATAACCCTAACACTATCCTAGGGCTGATGCTAACCCTAACCCTAACACTCTCCTAGGGCTGATGCTAACCCTAACCCTAACCCTAACACTATCCTAGTGCTGATGCTAACCCTAACCCTAACACTATCCTAGGGCTGATGCTAACCCTAACCCTAACCCTAACACTATCCTTGGGCTGATGCTAACCCTAACCCTAACACTATCCTAGGGCTGATGCTAACCCTAACCCTAACCCTAACACTATCGTAGGGCTGATGCTAACCATAACCCTAACAGTATCATACGGCTGAGGCTAACCCTAACGCTAACCCTAACACTATCCTAGGGCTGATGCTAACCCTAACCCTAACAGAATCCTCGGGCTGATGCTAACCTTAACCCTAACCCTAACACTATCGTAGGGCTGATGCTAACCCTAACCCTAACACTATCCTAGGCTTGATGCTATCCCTAACCCTAACACTATCCTAGGGCTGTTGCTAACCCTAACCCTAACCATAACACGATCCTAGGTCTGATGCTAACCCTAACCCTAACACTATCCTAGGGCTGATGCTAACCCTAACCCTAACCCAAACACTATCCTAGGGCTGATGCTAACCCTAATCCTAACACTATCCTAGGGCTGATGCTAACCCTAACCCTAACCCAAACACTATCCTAGGGCTGATGCTAACCCTAAACCTAACACTATCCTAGGGCTGATGCTAACCCTAACCCTAATAATATCCTAGGGCTGATGCTAACTCTAACCCTAACCCTAACACTCTCCTAGGGCTGAGGCTAACCCTAACCCTAACATTATCCTATGGATGATGCTAACCTTAACGCTATCACTAACACTATCCTAGGGCTGATGCTAACACTAACCCTAACACTATCCTAGGGCTGATGCTAGCCCTAACCCTAACCCTAACACTATCCTAATGCTGATGCTAACCCTAACCGTAACACTATCCTAGGCCTGATGCTAACCCTAACCCTAACCCTAACACTATCCTAGGGCTGATGCTAACCCTAACCCTAACACTATCCTAGGTCTGATGCTAACACTAACCCTAACCCTAACACTATCCTAGGGCTGATGCTAACCCTCACCCTAACACTATATTAGGGCTGATGCTAACCCTAACCCTAACCCTAACACTATCCTAGGGCTGATGCTAACCCTAACCCTACCACTATCCTAGGGCTGATGCTAACCCTAACTCTAACACTAACACTATCCTAGGACTGATGCCAACCCTAACCCTAACACTATCCTAGGGCTGATGCTAAACCTAAACCTAACCCTAACACTATCCTAGGGCTGATGCTAACCCTAAACCTAATTCTGTCATAGGGCTGATGCTAACCCTAACCCTAACTCTAACACTCTCCTAGGGCTGAGGCTAACCCTAACCCTAACAGTATCCTAGGGCTAATGCTAACCCTAACACTAACCCTAACAATATCCTAGGGCTGATGCTAACCCTAACCCTAACACTATCCTAGGGCTGATGCTAACCATAACCCTAACACTATCCTAGCGCTGAGGCTAACCCTAACCCTAACCCTAACACTATCCAAGGGCTGATGCTTACCCTAACTCTAATACTATCCTAGGGCTGATGCTAACCCTAAATTTAACCCTAACACTATCCTAGGGCTGATGCCAACCCTAACCCTAACACTATCCTAGGGCTGATGCTAAACCTAAACCTAACCCTAACACTATCCTAGGGCTGATGCTAACCCTAACCCTAATTCTATGATAGTGCTGATGCTAATGCTAACCCTAACCCTACCACTCTCCTAGGGCTGAGGCTAACCCTAACCCTAACAGTATCCTAGGGCTGATGCTAACCCTAACACTAACCCTAACACTATCCTAGGGCTGATGTTAACCCTAACCCTAACACTATCGTAGGGCTGATGCTAACCATAACCCTAACACTATCCTAGCGCTGAGGCTAACCCTAACCCTAACCCTAACACTATCCAAGGGCTGATGCTGACCCTAACTCTAATACTATCCTAGGGCTGATGCTAACCGTAACGCTAACCCTAACACTATCCTAGTCTTGATGCTAACCCTAACCCTAACACTATCCTAGGGCTGATGCTAACCCTAACCCTAACCCTAACACTATCCTAGGGCTGATGCTAACCCTAACCCTAACACTATCCTAGGGCTGATGCTAACCCTAACCCTAACCCTAACACTATCGTAGGGCTGATGCTAACCATAACCCTAACAGTATCCTACGGCTGAGGCTAACCCTAACCCTAACCCTAACACTATCCTAGGGCTGATGCTAACCCTAACCCTAACAGAATCCTGGGACTGATGCTAACCTTAACCCTAACCCTAACACTATCGTAGGGCAGACGCTAACCCTAACCCTAACACTATCCTAGGCTTGATGCTAACCCTAACCCTAACCCTAACACTATCCTAGTGCTGATGCTAACCCTAACCCTAACACTATCCTAGGGCTGATGCTAACCCTAACCCTAACCCTAACACTATCCTAGGGCTGATGCTAACCCTAACCCTAACACTATCCTAGGGCTGATGCTAACCCTAACCCTACCACTATCCTAGGGCTGATGCTAACCCTAACTCTAACACTAACACTATCCTAGGGCTGATGCCAACCCTAACACTAACACTATCCTAGGGCTGATGCTAAACCTAAACCTAACCCTAACACTATCCTAGGGCTGATGCTAACCCTCACCCTAACACTATATTAGGGCTGATGCTAACCCTAACTCTAACACTATCCTAGGGCTGATGCCAACCCTAACCCTAACACTATCCTAGGGCTGATGCTAAACCTAACCCTAACCCTAACACTATCCTAGGGCTGATGCTAACCCTAACCCTAATTCTATCATAGCGCTGATACTAACCCTAACCCTAACCCTACCAGTCTCCTAGGGCTGAGGCTAACCCTAACCCTAACAGTATCCTAGGGCTGATGCTAACCCTAACACTAACCCTAACACTATCCTAGGGCTGATGCTAACCCTAACCATAACACTATCGTAGGCCTGATGCTAACCATAACCCTAACACTATCCTAGCGCTGAGGCTAACCCTAACCCTAACCCTAACACTATCCAAGGGCTGATGCTGACCCTAACTCTAATACTATCCTAGGGCTGATGCTAACCGTAACGATAACCCTAACACTATCCTAGGGCTGATGCTAACCCTAACCCTAACACTCTCCTAGGGCTGATGCTAACCCTAACCCTAACCCTAACACTATCCTAGTGCTGATGCTAACCCTAACCCTAACACTATCCTAGGGCTGATGCTAACCCTAACCCTAACCCTAACACTATCCTAGGGCTGATGCTAACCCTAACCCTAACACTATCCTAGGGCTGATGCTAACCCTAACCCTAACCCTAACACTATCGTAGGGCTGATGCTAACCATAACACTAACAGTATCATACGGCTGAGGCTAACCCTAACGCTAACCCTAACACTATCCTAGGGCTGATGCTAACCCTAACCCTAACAGAATCCTGGGGCTGATGCTAACCTTAACCCTAACCCTAACACTATCGTAGGGCTGATGCTAACCCTAACCCTAACACTCTCCTAGGGCTGATGCTAACCCTAACCCTAACCCTAACACTATCCTAGTGCTGATGCTAACCCTAACCCTAACACTATCCTAGGGCTGATGCTAACCCTAACCCTAACACTATCCTAGGGCTGATGCTAACCCTAACCCTACCACTATCCTAGGGCTGATGCTAACCCTAACTCTAACACTAACACTATCCTAGGGCTGATGCCAACCCTAACCCTAACACTATCCTAGGGCTGATGATAAACCTAAACCTAACCCTAACACTATCCTAGGGCTGATGCTAACCCTAACCCTAATTCTATCATAGGGCTGATACTAACCCTAACCCTAACCCTACCACTCTCCTAGGGCTGAGGCTAACCCTAACCCTAACAGTATCCTAGGGCTGATGCTAACCCTAACACTAACCCTAACACTATCCTAGGGCTGATGCTAACCCTAACCCTAACACTATCGTAGGGCTGATGCTAACCATAACCCTAACACTATCCTAGCGCTGAGGCTAACCCTAACCCTAACCCTAACACTATCCAAGGGCTGAAGCTGACCCTAACTCTAATACTATCCTAGGGCTGATGCTAACCGTAACGATAACCCTAACACTATCCTAGGGCTGATGCTAACCCTAACCCTAACACTCTCCTAGGGCTGATGCTAACCCTAACCCTAACCCTAACACTATCCTAGTGCTGATGCTAACCCTAACCCTAACACTATCCTAGGGCTGATGCTAACCCTAACCCTAACCCTAACACTATCCTAGGGCTGATGCTAACCCTAACCCTAACACTATCCTAGGGCTGATGCTAACCCTAACCCTAACCCTAACACTATCGTAGGGCTGATGCTAACCATAACCCTAACAGTATCATACGGCTGAGGCTAACCCTAACGCTAACCCTAACACTATCCTAGGGCTGATGCTAACCCTAACCCTAACAGAATCCTGGGGCTGATGCTAACCTTAACCCTAACCCTAACACTATCGTAGGGCTGATGCTAACCCTAACCCTAACACTATCCTAGGCTTGATGCTATCCCTAACCCTAACACTATCCTAGGGCTGTTGCTAACCCTAACCCTAACCCTAACACGATCCTAGGTCTGATGCTAACCCTAACCCTAACACTATCCTAGGGCTGATGCTAACCCTAACCCTAACCCAAACACTATCCTAGGGCTGATGCTAACCCTAATCCTGACACTATTCTAGGGCTGATGCTAAACCTAACCCTAACCCTAACACTATCCTAGGGCTGATGCTAACCCTAACCCTAATAATATCCTAGGGCTGATGCTAACTCTAACCCTAACCCTAACACTCTCCTAGGGCTGAGGCTAACCCTAACCCTAACATTATCCTATGGATGATGCTAACCTTAACGCTATCACTAACACTATCCTAGGGCTGATGCTAACACTAACCCTAACACTATCCTAGGGCTGATGCTAGCCCTAACCCTAACCCTAACACTATCCTAATGCTGATGCTAACCCTAACCGTAACACTATCCTAGGCCTGATGCTAACCCTAACCCTAACCCTAACACTATCCTAGGGCTGATGCTAACCCTAACCCTAACACTATCCTAGGTCTGATGCTAACACTAACCCTAACCCTAACACTATCCTAGGGCTGATGCTAACCCTCACCCTAACACTATATTAGGGCTGATGCTAACCCTAACCCTAACCCTAACACTATCCTAGGGCTGATGCTAACCCTAACCCTACCACTATCCTAGGGCTGATGCTAACCCTAACTCTAACACTAACACTATCCTGGGGCTGATGCCAACCCTAACCCTAACACTATCCTAGGGCTGATGCTAAACCTAAACCTAACCCTAACACTATCCTAGGGCTGATGCTAACCCTCACCCTAACACTATATTAGGGCTGATGCTAACCCTAACTCTAACACTATCCTAGGGCTGATGCCAACCCTAACCCTAACACTATCCTAGGGCTGATGCTAAACCTAACCCTAACACTATCCTAGGGCTGATGCTAACCCTAACCCTAATTCTATCATAGGGCTGATACTAACCCTAACCCTAACCCTACCACTCTCCTAGGGCTGAGGCTAACCCTAACCCTAACAGTATCCTAGGGCTGATGCTAACCCTAACACTAACCCTAACACTATCCTAGGGCTGATGCTAACCCTAACCCTAACACTATCGTAGGGCTGATGCTAACCATAACCATAACACTATCCTAGCGCTGAGGCTAACCCTAACCCTAACCCTAACACTATCCAAGGGCTGATGCTCACCCTAACTCTAATACTATCCTAGGGCTGATGCTAACCCTAACTCTAACACTAACACTATCCTAGGGCTGATGCTAACCCTAACCCTAACACTCTCCTAGGGCTGATGCTAACCCTAACCCTAACCCTAACACTATCCTAGTGCTGATGCTAACCCTAACCCTAACACTATCCTAGGGCTGATGCTAACCCTAACCCTAACCCTAACACTCTCCTAGGGCTGATGCTAACCCTAACCCTAACACTATCCTAGGGCTGATGCTAACCCTAACCCTAACCCTAACACTATCGTAGGGCTGATGCTAACCATAACCCTAACAGTGTCATACGGCTGAGGCTAACCCTAACGCTAACCCTAACACTATCCTAGGGCTGATGCTAACCCTAACCCTAACAGAATCCAGGGGCTGATGCTAACCTTAAACCTAACCCTAACACTATCGTAGGGCTGATGCTAACCCTAACCCTAACACTCTCCTAGGGCTGATGCTAACCCTAACCCTAACACTAACACTATCCTAGTGCTGATGCTAACCCTAACCCTAACACTATCCTAGGGCTGATGCTAACCCTAACCCTAACCCTAACACTATCCTAGGGCTGATGCTAACCCTAACCCTAACACTATCCTAGGGCTGATGCTAACCCTAACCCTAACCCTAACACTATCGTAGGGCTGATGCTAACCATAACCCTAACAGTATCATACGGCTGAGGCTAACCCTAACGCTAACCCTAACACTATCCTAGGGCTGATGCTAACCCTAACCCTAACAGAATCCTGGGGCTGATGCTAACCTTAACCCTAACCCTAACACTATCGTAGGGCTGATGCTAACCGTAACCTTAACACTATCCTAGGCTTGATGCTATCCCTAACCCTAACACTATCCTAATGCTGTTGCTAACCCTAACCCTAACCCTAACACGATCCTAGGTCTGATGCTAACCCTAACCCTAACACTATCCTAGGGCTGATGCTAACCCTAACCCTAACCCAAACACTATCCTAGGGCTGATGCTAACCCTAATCCTAACACTATCCTAGGGCTGATGCTAAACCTAACCCTAACCCTAACACTATCCTAGGGCTGATGCTAACCCTAACCCTAATAATATCCTAGGGCTGATGCTAACTCTAACCCTAACCCTAACACTCTCCTAGGGCTGAGGCTAACCCTAACCCTAACATTATCCTATGGATGATGCTAACCTTAACGCTATCACTAACACTATCCTAGGGCTGATGCTAACACTAACCCTAACACTATCCTAGGGCTGATGCTAGCCCTAACCCTAACCCTAACACTATCCTAATGCTGATGCTAACCCTAACCGTAACACTATCCTAGGCCTGATGCTAACCCTAACCCTAACCCTAACACTATCCTAGGGCTGATGCTAACCCTAACCCTAACACTATCCTAGGTCTGATGCTAACCCTAACCCTAACCCTAACACTATCCTAGGGCTGATGCAACCCTCACCCTAACACTATATTAGGGCAGATGCTAACCCTAACCCTAACCCTAACACTATCCTAGGGCTGATGCTAACCCTAACCCTACCACTATCCTAGGGCTGATGCTAACCCTAACTCTAACACTAACACTATCCTAGGGCTGATGCCAACCCTAACCCTAACACTATCCTAGGGCTGATGCTAAACCTAAACCTAACCCTAACACTATCCTAGGGCTGATGCTAACCCTCACCCTAACACTATATTAGGGCTGATGCTAACCCTAACTCTAACACTATCCTAGGGCTGATGCCAACCCTAACCCTAACACTATCCTAGGGCTGATTCTAAACCTAACCCTAACCCTAACACTATCCTAGGGCTGATGCTAACCCTAACCCTAATTCTATCATAGGGCTGATACTAACCCTAACCCTAACCCTACCACTCTCCTAGGGCTGAGGCTAACCCTAACCCTAACAGTATCCTAGGGCTGATGCTAACCCTAACACTAACCCTAACACTATCCTAGGGCTGATGCTAACCCTAACCCTAACACTATCGTAGGGCTGATGCTAACCATAACCCTAACACTATCCTAGCGCTGAGGCTAACCCTAACCCTAACCCTAACACTATCCAAGGGCTGATGCTGACCCTAACTCTAATACTATCCTAGGGCTGATGCTAACCCTAACTCTAACACTAACACTCTCCTAGGGCTGATGCTAACCCTAACCCTAACACTCTCCTAGGGCTGATGCTAACCCTAACCCTAACCCTAACACTATCCTAGTGCTGATGCTAACCCTAACCCTAACACTATCCTAGGGCTGATGCTAACCCTAACCCTAACCCTAACACTCTCCTAGGGCTGATGCTAACCCTAACCCTAACACTATCCTAGGGCTGATGCTAACCCTAACCCTAACCCTAACACTATTGTAGGGCTGATGCTAACCATAACCCTAACAGTATCATACGGCTGAGGCTAACCCTAACGCTAACCCTAACACTGTCCTAGGGCTGATGCTAACCCTAACCCTAACAGAATCCTGGGGCTGATGCTAACCTTAACCCTAACCCTAACACTATCGTAGGGCTGATGCTAACCCTAACCCTAACACTCTCCTAGGACTGATGCTAACCCTAACCCTAACCCTAACACTATCCTAGTGCTGATGCTAACCCTAACCCTAACACTATCCTAGGGCTGATGCTAACCCTAACCCTAACCCTAACACTATCCTAGGGCTGATGCTAACCCTAACCCTAACACTATCCTAGGGCTGATGTAACCCTAACCCTAACCCTAACACTATCGTAGGGCTGATGCTAACCATAACCCTAACAGTATCATACGGCTGAAGCTAACCCTAACGCTAACCCTAACACTATCCTAGGGCTGATGCTAACCCTAACCCTAACAGAATCCTGGGGCTGATGCTAACCTTACCCCTAACCCTAACACTATCGTAGGGCTGATGCTAACCCTAACCCTAACACTATCCTAGGCTTGATGCTATCCCTAACCCTAACACTATCCTAGGGCTGTTGCTAACCCTAACCCTAACCCTAACACGATCCTAGGTCTGATGCTAACCCTAACCCTAACACTATCCTAGGGCTGATGCTAACCCTAACCCTAACCCAAACACTATCCTAGGGCTGATGCTAACCCTAATCCTAACACTATCCTAGGGCTGATGCTAAACCTAACCCTAACCCTAATACTATCCTAGGGCTGATGCTAACCCTAACCCTAATAATATCCTAGGGCTGATGCTAACTCTAACCCTAACCCTAACACTCTCCTAGGGCTGAGGCTAACCCTAACCCTAACATTATCCTATGGATGATGCTAACCTTAACGCTATCACTAACACTATCCTAGGGCTTATGCTAACACTAACCCTAACACTATCCTAGGGCTGATGCTAGCCCTAACCCTAACCCTAACACTATCCTAATGCTGATGCTAACCCTAACCGTAACACTATCCTAGGCCTGATGCTAACCCTAACCCTAACCCTAACACTATCCTAGGGCTGATGCTAACCCTAACCCTAACACTATCCTAGGTCTGATGCTAACACTAACCCTAACCCTAACACTATCCTAGGGCTGATGCTAACCCTCACCCTAACCTTATATTAGGGCTGATGCTAACCCTAACCCTAACCCTAACACTATCCTAGGGCTGATGCTAACCCTAACCCTACCACTATCCTAGGGCTGATGCTAACCCTAACTCTAACACTAACACTATCCTAGGGCTGATGCCAACCCTAACCCTAACACTATCCTAGGGCTGATGCTAAACCTAAACCTAACCCTAACACTATCCTAGGGCTGATGCTAACCCTAACCCTAATTCTATCATAGGGCTGATGCTAACCCTAACCCTAGCTCTAACACTCTCCTAGGGCTGAGGCTAACCCTAACCCTAACAGTATCCTAGGGCTGATGCTAACCCTAACACTAACCCTAACAATATCCTAGGGCTGATGTTAACCCTAACCCTAACACTATCGTAGGGCTGATGCTAACCATAACCCTAACACTATCCTAGCGCTGAGGCTAACCCTAACCCTAACCCTAACACTATCCAAGGGCTGATGCTTACCCTAACTCTAATACTATCCTAGGACTGATGCTAACCCTAAATTTAACCCTAACACTATCCTAGGGCTGATGCCAACCCTAACCCTAACACTATCCTAGGGCTGATGCTAAACCTAAACCTAACCCTAACACTATCCTAGGGCTGATGCTAACCCTAACCCTAATTCTATGATAGTGCCTATGCTAATGCTAACCCTAACCCTAACACTCTCCTAGGGCTGAGGCTAACCCTAACCCTAACAGTATCCTAGGGCTGATGCTAACCCTAACACTAACCCTAACACTATCCTAGGGCTGATGTTAACCCTAACCCTAACACTATCGTAGGGCTGATGCTAACCATAACCCTAACACTATCCTAGTGCTGAGGCTAACCCTAACCCTAACCCTAACACTATCCAAGGGCTGATGCTGACCCTAACTCTAATACTATCCTAGGGCTGATGCTAACCGTAACGCTAACCAAAACACTATCATAGGGCTGATGCTAACCCTAACCCTAACACTCTCCTAGGGCTGATGCTAACCCTAACCCTAACCCTAACACTATCCTAGTGCTGATGCTAACCCTAACCCTAACACTATCCTAGGGCTGATGCTAACCCTAACCCTAACCCTAACACTATCCTAGGGCTGATGCTAACCCTAACCCTAACACTATCCTAGGGCTGATGCTAACCCTAACCCTAACCCTAACACTATCGTAGGGCTGATGCTAACCATAACCCTAACAGTATCCTACGGCTGAGGCTAACCCTAACCCTAACCCTAACACTGTCCTAGGGCTGATGCTAACCCTAACCCTAACAGAATCCTGGGACTGATGCTAACCTTAACCCTAACCCTAACACTATCATAGGGCAGACGCTAACCCTAACCCTAACACTATCCTAGGCTTGATGCTATCCCTAACCCTAACACTATCCTAGGGCTGATGCTAACCCTAACCCTAACCCTAACACTATCCTAGGGCTGATGCTAACCCTAACCCTAACACTATCCTAGGGCTGATGCTAACCCTAACTCTAACCCTAACACTATCCTAGGGCTGATGCCAACCCTAACCCTAACACTATCCTAGTGCTGATGCTAAACCTAAACCTAACCCTAACACTACCCTAGGGCTGATGCTAACCCTAACCCTAATTCTATCATAGGGCTGATGCTAACCCTAACCCTAACCCTAACACTGTCCTAGGGCTGATGCTAACCCTAACCCTAACACTATCCTAGGTCTGATGCTAACACTAACCCTAACCCTAACACTATCCTAGGGCTGATGCTAACCCTCACCCTAACACTATATTAGGGCTGATGCTAACCCTAACCCTAACATTATCCTAGGGCTGATGCCAACCCTAACACTAACACTATCCTAGGGCTGATGCTAAACCTAACCCTAACCCTAACACTATCCTAGGGCTGATGCTAACCCTAACCCTAATTCTATCATAGGGCTGATACTAACCCTAACCCTAACCCTACCACTCTCCTAGGGCTGAGGCTAACCCTAACCCTAACAGTATCCTAGGGCTGATGCTAACCCTAACACTAACCCTAACACTATCCTAGGGCTGATGCTAACCCTAACCCTAACACTATCGTAGGGCTGATGCTAACCATAACCCTAACACTATCCTAGCGCTGAGGCTAACCCTAACCCTAACCCTAACACTATCCAAGGGCTGATGCTGACCCTAACTCTAATACTATCCTAGGGCTGATGCTAACCGTAACGATAACCCTAACACTATCCTAGGGCTGATGCTAACCCTAACCCTAACACTCTCCTAGGGCTGATGCTAACCCTAACCCTAACCCTAACACTATCCTAGTTCTGATGCTAACCCTAACCCTAACACTATCCTAGGGCTGATGCTAACCCTAACCCTAACCCTAAATCTATCCTAGGGCTGATGCTAACCCTAACCCTAACACTATCCTAGGGCTGATGCTAACCCTAACCCTAACCCTAACACTATCGTAGGGCTGATGCTAACCATAACCCTAACAGTATCATACGGCTGAGGCTAACCCTAACGCTAACCCTAACACTATCCTAGGGCTGATGCTAACCCTAACCCTAACAGAATCCTGGGGCTGATGCTAACCTTAACCCTAACCCTAACACTATCGTAGGGCTGATGCTAACCCTAACACTAACACTCTCCTAGGGCTGATGCTAACCCTAACCCTAACCCTAACACTATCCTAGTGCTGATGCTAACCCTAACCCTAACACTATCCTAGGGCTGATGCTAACCCTAACCCTAACCCTAACACTATCCTAGGGCTGATGCTAACCCTAACCCTAACACTATCCTAGGGCTGATGCTAACCCTAACCCTAACCCTAACACTATCGTAGGCCTGATGCTAACCATAACCCTAACAGTATCATACGGCTGAGGCTAACCCTAACGCTAACCCTAACACTATCCTAGGGCTGATGCTAACCCTAACACTAACAGAATCCTGGGGCTGATGCTAACCTTAACCCTAACCCTAACACTATTGTAGGGCTGATGCTAACCCTAACCTTAACACTATCCTAGGCTTGATGCTATCCCTAACCCTAACACTATCCTAGGGCTGTTGCTAACCCTAACCCTAACCCTAACACGATCCTAGGTTTGATGCTAACCCTAACCCTAACACTATCCTAGGGCTGATGCTAACCCTAACCCTAACCCAAACACTATCCTAGGGCTGATGCTAACCCTAATCCTAACACTATCCTAGGGCTGATGCTAAACCTAACCCTAACCCTAACACTATCCTAGGGCTGATGCTAACCCTAACCCTAATAATATCCTAGGGCTGATGCTAGCCCTAACCCTAACCCTAACACTATCCTAATGCTGATGCTAACCCTAACCGTAACACTATCCTAGGCCTGATGCTAACCCTAACCCTAACCCTAACACTATCCTAGGGCTGATGCTAACCCTAACCCTAACACTATCCTAGGTCTGATGCTAACACTAACCCTAACCCTAACACTATCCTAGGGCTGATGCTAACCCTCACCCTAACACTGTATTAGGGCTGATGCTAACCCTAACCCTAACCCTAACACTATCCTAGGGCTGATGCTAACCCTAACCCTACCACTATCCTAGGGCTGATGCTAACCCTAACTCTAACACTAACACTGTCCTAGGGCTCATGCCAACCCTAACCCTAACACTATCCTAGGGCTGATGCTAAACCTAAACCTAACCCTAACACTATCCTAGGGCTGATGCTAACCCTCACCCTAACACTATATTAGGGCTGATGCTAACCCTAACTCTAACACTATCCTACGGCTGATGCCAACCCTAACCCTAACACTATCCTAGGGCTGATGCTAAACCTAACCCTAACCCTAACACTATCCTAGGGCTGATGCTAACCCTAACCCTAATTCTATCATAGGGCTGATACTAACCCTAACCCTAACCCTACCACTCTCCTAGGGCTGAGGCTAACCCTAACCCTAACAGGATCCTAGGGCTGATGCTAACCCTAACCCTAACACTCTCCTAGGGCTGATGCTAACCCTAACCCTAACCCTAACACTATCCTAGTGCTGATGCTAACCCTAACCCTAACACTATCCTAGGGCTGATGCTAACCCTAACCCTAACCCTAACACTCTCCTAGGGCTGATGCTAACCCTAACCCTAACACTATCCTAGGGCTGATGCTAACCCTAACCCTAACCCTAACACTATCGTAGGGCTGATGCTAACCATAACCCTAACAGTATCATACGGCTGAGGCTAACCCTAACGCTAACCCTAACACTGTCCTAGGGCTGATGCTAACCCTAACCCTAACAGAATCCTGGGGCTGATGCTAACCTTAACCCTAACCCTAACACTATCGTAGGGCTGATGCTAACCCTAACCCTAACACTATCCTAGGCTTGATGCTATCCCTAACCCTAACACTATCCTAGGGCTGTTGCTAACCCTAACCCTAACCCTAACACGATCCTAGGTCTGATGCTAACCCTAACCCTAACACTATCCTAGGGCTGATGCTAACCCTAACCCTAACCCAAACACTATCCTAGGGCTGATGCTAACCCTAATCCTAACACTATCCTAGGGCTGATGCTAAACCTAACCCTAACCCTAACACTATCCTAGGGCTGATGCTAACCCTAACCCTAATAATATCCTAGGGCTGATGCTAACTCTAACCCTAACCCTAACACTCTCCTAGGGCTGAGGATAACCCTAACCCTAACATTATCCTATGGATGATGCTAACCTTAACGCTATCACTAACACTATCCTAGGGCTGATGCTAACACTAACCCTAACACTATCCTAGGGCTGATGCTAGCCCTAACCCTAACCCTAACACTATCCTAATGCTGATGCTAACCCTAACCGTAACACTATCCTAGGCCTGATGCTAACCCTAACCCTAACCCTAACACTATCCTAGGGCTGATGCTAACCCTAACCCTAACACTATCCTAGGTCTGATGCTAACACTAACCCTAACCCTAACACTATCCTAATGCTGATGCTAACCCTCACCCTAACACTATATTAGGGCTGATGCTAACCCTAACCCTAACCCTAACACTATCCTAGGGCTGATGCTAACCCTAACCCTAACACTATCCTAGGTCTGATGCTAACACTAACCCTAACCCTAACACTATCCTAGGGCTGATGCTAACCCTCACCCTAACACTGTATTAGGGCTGATGCTAACCCTAACCCTAACCCTAACACTATCCTAGGGCTGATATTAACCCTAACCCTACCACTATCCTAGGGCTGATGCTAACCCTAACTCTAACACTAACACTGTCCTAGGGCTGATGCCAACCCTAACCCTAACACTATCCTAGGGCTGATGCTAAACCTAAACCTAACCCTAACACTATCCTAGGGCTGATGCTAACCCTCACCCTAACACTATATTAGGGCTGATGCTAACCCTAACTCTAACACTATCCTAGGGCTGATGCCAACCCTAACCCTAACACTATCCTAGGGCTGATGCTAAACCTAACCCTAACCCTAACACTATCCTAGGGCTGATGCTAACCCTAACCCTAATTCTATCATAGGGCTGATACTAACCCTAACCCTAACCCTACCACTCTCCTAGGGCTGAGGCTAACCCTAACCCTAACAGTATCCTAGGGCTGATGCTAACCCTAACCCTAACACTCTCCTAGGGCTGATGCTAAACCTAACCCTAACCCTAACACTATCCTAGTGCTGATGCTAACCCTAACCCTAACACTATCCTAGGGCTGATGCTAACCCTAACCCTAACCCTAACACTCTCCTAGGGCTGATGCTAACCCTAACCCTAACACTATCCTAGGGCTGATGCTAACCCTAACCCTAACCCTAACACTATCGTAGGGCTGATGCTAACCATAACCCTAACAGTATCATACGGCTGAGGCTAACCCTAACGCTAACCCTAACACTGTCCTAGGGCTGATGCTAACCCTAACCCTAACAGAATCCTGGGGCTGATGCTAACCTTAACCCTAACCCTAACACTATCGTAGGGCTGATGCTAACCCTAACCCTAACACTCTCCTAGGACTGATGCTAACCCTAACCCTAACCCTAACACTATCCTAGTGCTGATGCTAACCCTAACCCTAACACTATCCTAGGGCTGATGCTAACCCTAACCCTAACCCTAACACTATCCTAGGGCTGATGCTAACCCTAACCCTAACACTATCCTAGGGCTGATGTAACCCTAACCCTAACCCTAACACTATCGTAGGGCTGATGCTAACCATAACCCTAACAGTATCATACGGCTGAAGCTAACCCTAACGCTAACCCTAACACTATCCTAGGGCTGATGCTAACCCTAACCCTAACAGAATCCTGGGGCTGATGCTAACCTTACCCCTAACCCTAACACTATCGTAGGGCTGATGCTAACCCTAACCCTAACACTATCCTAGGCTTGATGCTATCCCTAACCCTAACACTATCCTAGGGCTGTTGCTAACCCTAACCCTAACCCTAACACGATCCTAGGTCTGATGCTAACCCTAACCCTAACACTATCCTAGGGCTGATGCTAACCCTAACCCTAACCCAAACACTATCCTAGGGCTGATGCTAACCCTAATCCTAACACTATCCTAGGGCTGATGCTAAACCTAACCCTAACCCTAATACTATCCTAGGGCTGATGCTAACCCTAACCCTAATAATATCCTAGGGCTGATGCTAACTCTAACCCTAACCCTAACACTCTCCTAGGGCTGAGGCTAACCCTAACCCTAACATTATCCTATGGATGATGCTAACCTTAACGCTATCACTAACACTATCCTAGGGCTTATGCTAACACTAACCCTAACACTATCCTAGGGCTGATGCTAGCCCTAACCCTAACCCTAACACTATCCTAATGCTGATGCTAACCCTAACCGTAACACTATCCTAGGCCTGATGCTAACCCTAACCCTAACCCTAACACTATCCTAGGGCTGATGCTAACCCTAACCCTAACACTATCCTAGGTCTGATGCTAACACTAACCCTAACCCTAACACTATCCTAGGGCTGATGCTAACCCTCACCCTAACCTTATATTAGGGCTGATGCTAACCCTAACCCTAACCCTAACACTATCCTAGGGCTGATGCTAACCCTAACCCTACCACTATCCTAGGGCTGATGCTAACCCTAACTCTAACACTAACACTATCCTAGGGCTGATGCCAACCCTAACCCTAACACTATCCTAGGGCTGATGCTAAACCTAAACCTAACCCTAACACTATCCTAGGGCTGATGCTAACCCTAACCCTAATTCTATCATAGGGCTGATGCTAACCCTAACCCTAGCTCTAACACTCTCCTAGGGCTGAGGCTAACCCTAACCCTAACAGTATCCTAGGGCTGATGCTAACCCTAACACTAACCCTAACAATATCCTAGGGCTGATGTTAACCCTAACCCTAACACTATCGTAGGGCTGATGCTAACCATAACCCTAACACTATCCTAGCGCTGAGGCTAACCCTAACCCTAACCCTAACACTATCCAAGGGCTGATGCTTACCCTAACTCTAATACTATCCTAGGACTGATGCTAACCCTAAATTTAACCCTAACACTATCCTAGGGCTGATGCCAACCCTAACCCTAACACTATCCTAGGGCTGATGCTAAACCTAAACCTAACCCTAACACTATCCTAGGGCTGATGCTAACCCTAACCCTAATTCTATGATAGTGCCTATGCTAATGCTAACCCTAACCCTAACACTCTCCTAGGGCTGAGGCTAACCCTAACCCTAACAGTATCCTAGGGCTGATGCTAACCCTAACACTAACCCTAACACTATCCTAGGGCTGATGTTAACCCTAACCCTAACACTATCGTAGGGCTGATGCTAACCATAACCCTAACACTATCCTAGTGCTGAGGCTAACCCTAACCCTAACCCTAACACTATCCAAGGGCTGATGCTGACCCTAACTCTAATACTATCCTAGGGCTGATGCTAACCGTAACGCTAACCAAAACACTATCATAGGGCTGATGCTAACCCTAACCCTAACACTCTCCTAGGGCTGATGCTAACCCTAACCCTAACCCTAACACTATCCTAGTGCTGATGCTAACCCTAACCCTAACACTATCCTAGGGCTGATGCTAACCCTAACCCTAACCCTAACACTATCCTAGGGCTGATGCTAACCCTAACCCTAACACTATCCTAGGGCTGATGCTAACCCTAACCCTAACCCTAACACTATCGTAGGGCTGATGCTAACCATAACCCTAACAGTATCCTACGGCTGAGGCTAACCCTAACCCTAACCCTAACACTGTCCTAGGGCTGATGCTAACCCTAACCCTAACAGAATCCTGGGACTGATGCTAACCTTAACCCTAACCCTAACACTATCATAGGGCAGACGCTAACCCTAACCCTAACACTATCCTAGGCTTGATGCTATCCCTAACCCTAACACTATCCTAGGGCTGATGCTAACCCTAACCCTAACCCTAACACTATCCTAGGGCTGATGCTAACCCTAACCCTAACACTATCCTAGGGCTGATGCTAACCCTAACTCTAACCCTAACACTATCCTAGGGCTGATGCCAACCCTAACCCTAACACTATCCTAGTGCTGATGCTAAACCTAAACCTAACCCTAACACTACCCTAGGGCTGATGCTAACCCTAACCCTAATTCTATCATAGGGCTGATGCTAACCCTAACCCTAACCCTAACACTGTCCTAGGGCTGATGCTAACCCTAACCCTAACACTATCCTAGGTCTGATGCTAACACTAACCCTAACCCTAACACTATCCTAGGGCTGATGCTAACCCTCACCCTAACACTATATTAGGGCTGATGCTAACCCTAACCCTAACATTATCCTAGGGCTGATGCCAACCCTAACACTAACACTATCCTAGGGCTGATGCTAAACCTAACCCTAACCCTAACACTATCCTAGGGCTGATGCTAACCCTAACCCTAATTCTATCATAGGGCTGATACTAACCCTAACCCTAACCCTACCACTCTCCTAGGGCTGAGGCTAACCCTAACCCTAACAGTATCCTAGGGCTGATGCTAACCCTAACACTAACCCTAACACTATCCTAGGGCTGATGCTAACCCTAACCCTAACACTATCGTAGGGCTGATGCTAACCATAACCCTAACACTATCCTAGCGCTGAGGCTAACCCTAACCCTAACCCTAACACTATCCAAGGGCTGATGCTGACCCTAACTCTAATACTATCCTAGGGCTGATGCTAACCGTAACGATAACCCTAACACTATCCTAGGGCTGATGCTAACCCTAACCCTAACACTCTCCTAGGGCTGATGCTAACCCTAACCCTAACCCTAACACTATCCTAGTTCTGATGCTAACCCTAACCCTAACACTATCCTAGGGCTGATGCTAACCCTAACCCTAACCCTAAATCTATCCTAGGGCTGATGCTAACCCTAACCCTAACACTATCCTAGGGCTGATGCTAACCCTAACCCTAACCCTAACACTATCGTAGGGCTGATGCTAACCATAACCCTAACAGTATCATACGGCTGAGGCTAACCCTAACGCTAACCCTAACACTATCCTAGGGCTGATGCTAACCCTAACCCTAACAGAATCCTGGGGCTGATGCTAACCTTAACCCTAACCCTAACACTATCGTAGGGCTGATGCTAACCCTAACACTAACACTCTCCTAGGGCTGATGCTAACCCTAACCCTAACCCTAACACTATCCTAGTGCTGATGCTAACCCTAACCCTAACACTATCCTAGGGCTGATGCTAACCCTAACCCTAACCCTAACACTATCCTAGGGCTGATGCTAACCCTAACCCTAACACTATCCTAGGGCTGATGCTAACCCTAACCCTAACCCTAACACTATCGTAGGCCTGATGCTAACCATAACCCTAACAGTATCATACGGCTGAGGCTAACCCTAACGCTAACCCTAACACTATCCTAGGGCTGATGCTAACCCTAACACTAACAGAATCCTGGGGCTGATGCTAACCTTAACCCTAACCCTAACACTATTGTAGGGCTGATGCTAACCCTAACCTTAACACTATCCTAGGCTTGATGCTATCCCTAACCCTAACACTATCCTAGGGCTGTTGCTAACCCTAACCCTAACCCTAACACGATCCTAGGTTTGATGCTAACCCTAACCCTAACACTATCCTAGGGCTGATGCTAACCCTAACCCTAACCCAAACACTATCCTAGGGCTGATGCTAACCCTAATCCTAACACTATCCTAGGGCTGATGCTAAACCTAACCCTAACCCTAACACTATCCTAGGGCTGATGCTAACCCTAACCCTAATAATATCCTAGGGCTGATGCTAACTCTAACCCTAACCCTAACACTCTCCTAGGGCTGAGGCTAACCCTAACCCTAACATTATCCTATGGATGATGCTAACCTTAACGCTATCACTAACACTATCCTAGGGCTGATGCTAACACTAACCCTAACACTATCCTAGGGCTGATGCTAGCCCTAACCCTAACCCTAACACTATCCTAATGCTGATGCTAACCCTAACCGTAACACTATCCTAGGCCTGATGCTAACCCTAACCCTAACCCTAACACTATCCTAGGGCTGATGCTAACCCTAACCCTAACACTATCCTAGGTCTGATGCTAACACTAACCCTAACCCTAACACTATCCTAGGGCTGATGCTAACCCTCACCCTAACACTGTATTAGGGCTGATGCTAACCCTAACCCTAACCCTAACACTATCCTAGGGCTGATGCTAACCCTAACCCTACCACTATCCTAGGGCTGATGCTAACCCTAACTCTAACACTAACACTGTCCTAGGGCTCATGCCAACCCTAACCCTAACACTATCCTAGGGCTGATGCTAAACCTAAACCTAACCCTAACACTATCCTAGGGCTGATGCTAACCCTCACCCTAACACTATATTAGGGCTGATGCTAACCCTAACTCTAACACTATCCTACGGCTGATGCCAACCCTAACCCTAACACTATCCTAGGGCTGATGCTAAACCTAACCCTAACCCTAACACTATCCTAGGGCTGATGCTAACCCTAACCCTAATTCTATCATAGGGCTGATACTAACCCTAACCCTAACCCTACCACTCTCCTAGGGCTGAGGCTAACCCTAACCCTAACAGGATCCTAGGGCTGATGCTAACCCTAACCCTAACACTCTCCTAGGGCTGATGCTAACCCTAACCCTAACCCTAACACTATCCTAGTGCTGATGCTAACCCTAACCCTAACACTATCCTAGGGCTGATGCTAACCCTAACCCTAACCCTAACACTCTCCTAGGGCTGATGCTAACCCTAACCCTAACACTATCCTAGGGCTGATGCTAACCCTAACCCTAACCCTAACACTATCGTAGGGCTGATGCTAACCATAACCCTAACAGTATCATACGGCTGAGGCTAACCCTAACGCTAACCCTAACACTGTCCTAGGGCTGATGCTAACCCTAACCCTAACAGAATCCTGGGGCTGATGCTAACCTTAACCCTAACCCTAACACTATCGTAGGGCTGATGCTAACCCTAACCCTAACACTATCCTAGGCTTGATGCTATCCCTAACCCTAACACTATCCTAGGGCTGTTGCTAACCCTAACCCTAACCCTAACACGATCCTAGGTCTGATGCTAACCCTAACCCTAACACTATCCTAGGGCTGATGCTAACCCTAACCCTAACCCAAACACTATCCTAGGGCTGATGCTAACCCTAATCCTAACACTATCCTAGGGCTGATGCTAAACCTAACCCTAACCCTAACACTATCCTAGGGCTGATGCTAACCCTAACCCTAATAATATCCTAGGGCTGATGCTAACTCTAACCCTAACCCTAACACTCTCCTAGGGCTGAGGATAACCCTAACCCTAACATTATCCTATGGATGATGCTAACCTTAACGCTATCACTAACACTATCCTAGGGCTGATGCTAACACTAACCCTAACACTATCCTAGGGCTGATGCTAGCCCTAACCCTAACCCTAACACTATCCTAATGCTGATGCTAACCCTAACCGTAACACTATCCTAGGCCTGATGCTAACCCTAACCCTAACCCTAACACTATCCTAGGGCTGATGCTAACCCTAACCCTAACACTATCCTAGGTCTGATGCTAACACTAACCCTAACCCTAACACTATCCTAATGCTGATGCTAACCCTCACCCTAACACTATATTAGGGCTGATGCTAACCCTAACCCTAACCCTAACACTATCCTAGGGCTGATGCTAACCCTAACCCTAACACTATCCTAGGTCTGATGCTAACACTAACCCTAACCCTAACACTATCCTAGGGCTGATGCTAACCCTCACCCTAACACTGTATTAGGGCTGATGCTAACCCTAACCCTAACCCTAACACTATCCTAGGGCTGATATTAACCCTAACCCTACCACTATCCTAGGGCTGATGCTAACCCTAACTCTAACACTAACACTGTCCTAGGGCTGATGCCAACCCTAACCCTAACACTATCCTAGGGCTGATGCTAAACCTAAACCTAACCCTAACACTATCCTAGGGCTGATGCTAACCCTCACCCTAACACTATATTAGGGCTGATGCTAACCCTAACTCTAACACTATCCTAGGGCTGATGCCAACCCTAACCCTAACACTATCCTAGGGCTGATGCTAAACCTAACCCTAACCCTAACACTATCCTAGGGCTGATGCTAACCCTAACCCTAATTCTATCATAGGGCTGATACTAACCCTAACCCTAACCCTACCACTCTCCTAGGGCTGAGGCTAACCCTAACCCTAACAGTATCCTAGGGCTGATGCTAACCCTAACCCTAACACTCTCCTAGGGCTGATGCTAAACCTAACCCTAACCCTAACACTATCCTAGTGCTGATGCTAACCCTAACCCTAACACTATCCTAGGGCTGATGCTAACCCTAACCCTAACCCTAACACTCTCCTAGGGCTGATGCTAACCCTAACCCTAACACTATCCTAGGGCTGATGCTAACCCTAACCCTAACCCTAACACTATCGTAGGGCTGATGCTAACCATAACCCTAACAGTATCATACGGCTGAGGCTAACCCTAACGCTAACCCTAACACTGTCCTAGGGCTGATGCTAACCCTAACCCTAACAGAATCCTGGGGCTGATGCTAACCTTAACCCTAACCCTAACACTATCGTAGGGCTGATGCTAACCCTAACCCTAACACTCTCCTAGGGCTGATGCTAACCCTAACCCTAACCCTAACACTATCCTAGTGCTGATGCTAACCCTAACCCTAACACTATCCTAGGGCTGATGCTAACCCTAACCCTAACCCTAACACTATCCTAGGGCTGATGCTAACCCTAACCCTAACACTATCCTAGGGCTGATGCTAACCCTAACCCTAACCCTAACACTATCGTAGGGCTGATGCTAACCATAACCCTAACAGTATCATACGGCTGAGGCTAACCCTAACGCTAACCCTAACACTATCCTAGGGCTGATGCTAACCCTAACCCTAACAGAATCCTGGGGCTGATGCTAACCTTACCCCTAACCCTAACACTATCGTAGGGCTGATGCTAACCCTAACCCTAACACTATCCTAGGCTTGATGCTATCCCTAACCCTAACACTATCCTAGGGCTGTTGCTAACCCTAACCCTAACCCTAACACGATCCTAGGTCTGATGCTAACCCTAACCCTAACACTATCCTAGGGCTGATGCTAACCCTAACCCTAACCCAAACACTATCCTAGGGCTGATGCTAACCCTAATCCTAACACTATCCTAGGGCTGATGCTAAACCTAACCCTAACCCTAACACTATCCTAGGGCTGATGCTAACCCTAACCCTAATAATATCCTAGGGCTGATGCTAACTCTAACCCTAACCCTAACACTCTCCTAGGGCTGAGGGTAACCCTAACCCTAACATTATCCTATGGATGATGCTAACCTTAACGCTATCACTAACACTATCCTAGGGCTGATGCTAACACTAACCCTAACACTATCCTAGGGCTGATGCTAGCCCTAACCCTAACCCTAACACTATCCTAATGCTGATGCTAACCCTAACCGTAACACTATCCTAGGCCTGATGCTAACCCTAACCCTAACCCTAACACTATCCTAGGGCTGATGCTAACCCTAACCCTAACACTATCTTAGGTCTGATGCTAACACTACCCCTAACCCTAACACTATCCTAGGGCTGATGCTAACCCTCACCCTAACACTATATTAGGGCTGATGCTAACCCTAACCCTAACACTAACACTATCCTAGGGCTGATGCTAACCCTAACCCTACCACTATCCTAGGGCTGATGCTAACCCTAACTCTAACACTAACACTATCCTAGGGCTGATGCCAACCCTAACCCTAACACTATCCTAGGGCTGATGCTAAACCTAAACCTAACCCTAACACTATCCTAGGGCTGATGCTAACCCTAACCCTAATTCTATCACAGGGCTGATGCTAACCCTAACCCTAACTCTAACACTCTCCTAGGGCTGAGGCTAACCCTAACCCTAACAGTATCCTAGGGCTGATGCTAACCCTAACACTAACCCTAACAATATCCTAGGGCTGATGTTAACCCTAACCCTAACACTATCGTAGGGCTGATGCTAACCATAACCCTAACACTATCCTAGCGCTGAGGCTAACCCTAACCCTAACCCTAACACTATCCAAGGGCTGATGCTTACCCTAACTCTAATACTATCCTAGGACTGATGCTAACCCTAAATTTAACCCTAACACTATCCTAGGGCTGATGCCAACCCTAACCCTAACACTATCCTAGGGCTGATGCTAAACCTAAACCTAACCCTAACACTATCGTAGGGCTGATGCTAACCATAACCCTAACTGTATCCTACGGCTGAGGCTAACCCTAACCCTAACCCTAACACTATCCTAGGGCTGATGCTAACCCTAACCCTAACAGAATCCTGGGACTGATGCTAACCTTAACCCTAACCCTAACAATATCGTAGGGCAGACGCTAACCCTAACCCTAACACTATCCTAGGCTTGATGCTATCCCTAACCCTAACACTATCCTAGGGCTGATGCTAACCCTAACCCTAACCCTAACACTATCCTAGGGCTGATGCTAACCCTAACCCTAACACTATCCTAGGGCTGATGCTAACCCTAACTCTAACCCTAACACTATCCTAGGGCTGATGCCAACCCTAACCCTAACACTATCCTAGTGCTGATTCTAAACCTAAACCTAACCCTAACACTACTCTAGGGCTGATGCTAACCCTAACCCTAATTCTATCATAGGGCTGATGCTAACCCTAACCCTAACCCTAACACTATCCTAGGGCTGATGCTAACCCTAACCCTAACACTATCCTAGGTCTGATGCTAACACTAACCCTAACCCTAACACTATCCTAGGGCTGATGCTAACACTCACCCTAACACTATATTAGGGCTGATGCTAACCCTAACCCTAACACTATCCTAGGGCTGATGCCAACCCTAACACTAACACTATCCTAGGGCTGATGCTAAACCTAACCCTAACCCTAACACTATCCTAGGGCTGATGCTAACCCTAACCCTAATTCTATCATAGGGCTGATACTAACCCTAACCCTAACCCTACCACTCTCCTAGGGCTGAGGTTAACCCTAACCCTAACAGTATCCTAGGGCTGATGCTAACCCTAACACTAACCCTAACACTATCCTAGGGCTGATGCTAACCCTAACCCTAACACTATCGTAGGGCTGATGCTAACCATAACCCTAACACTATCCTAGCGCTGAGGCTAACCCTAACCCTAACCCTAACACTATCCAAGGGCTGATGCTGACCCTAACTCTAATACTATCCTAGGGCTGATGCTAACCGTAACGATAACCCTAACACTATCCTAGGGCTGATGCTAACCCTAACCCTAACACTCTCCTAGGGCTGATGCTAACCCTAACCCTAACCCTAACACTATCCTAGTTCTGATGCTAACCCTAACCCTAACACTATCCTAGGGCTGATGCTAACCCTAACCCTAACCCTAACACTATCCTAGGGCTGATGCTAACCCTAACCCTAACACTATCCTAGGGCTGATGCTAACCCTAACCCTAACCCTAACACTATCGTAGGGCTGATGCTAACCATAACCCTAACAGTATCATACGGCTGAGGCTAACCCTAACGCTAACCCTAACACTATCCTAGGGCTGATGCTAACCCTAACCCTAACAGAATCCTGGGGCTGATGCTAACCTTAACCCTAACCCTAACACTATCTTAGGGCTGATGCTAACCCTAACCCTAACACTCTCCTAGGGCTGATGCTAACCCTAACCCTAACCCTAACACTATCCTAGTGCTGATGCTAACCCTAACCCTAACACTATCCTAGGGCTGATGCTAACCCTAACCCTAACCCTAACACTATCCTAGGGCTGATGCTAACCCTAACCCTTACACTATCCTAGGGCTGATGCTAACCCTAACCCTAACCCTAACACTATCGTAGGGCTGATGCTAACCATAATCCTAACAGTATCATACGGCTGAGGCTAACCCTAACGCTAACCATAACACTATCCTAGGGCTGATGCTAACCCTAACCCTAACAGAATCCTGGGGCTGATGCTAACCTTAACCCTAACCCTAACACTATTGTAGGGCTGATGCTAACCCTAACCTTAACACTATCCTAGGCTTGATGCTATCCCTAACCCTAACACTATCCTAGGGCTGTTGCTAACCCTAACCCTAACCCTAACACGATCCTAGGTTTGATGCTAACCCTAACCCTAACACTATCCTAGGGCTGATGCTAACCCTAACCCTAACCCAAACACTATCCTAGGGCTGATGCTAACCCTAATCCTAACACTATCCTAGGGCTGATGCTAAACCTAACCCTAACCCTAACACTATCCTAGGGCTGATGCTAACCCTAACCCTAATAATATCCTAGGGCTGATGCTAACTCTAACCCTAACCCTAACACTCTCCTAGGGCTGAGGCTAACCCTAACCCTAACATTATCCTATGGATGATGCTAACCTTAACGCTATCACTAACACTATCCTAGGGCTGATGCTAACACTAACCCTAACACTATCCTAGGGCTGATGCTAGCCCTAACCCTAACCCTAACACTATCCTAATGCTGATGCTAACCCTAACCGTAACACTATCCTAGGCCTGATGCTAACCCTAACCCTAACCCTAACACTATCCTAGGGCTGATGCTAACCCTAACCCTAACACTATCCTAGGTCTGATGCTAACACTAACCCTAACCCTAACACTATCCTAGGGCTGATGCTAACCCTCACCCTAACACTGTATTAGGGCTGATGCTAACCCTAACCCTAACCCTAACACTATCCTAGGGCTGATGCTAACCCTAACCCTACCACTATCCTAGGGCTGATGCTAACCCTAACTCTAACACTAACACTGTCCTAGGGCTGATGCCAACCCTAACCCTAACACTATCCTAGGGCTGATGCTAAACCTAAACCTAACCCTAACACTATCCTAGGGCTGATGCTAACCCTCACCCTAACACTATATTAGGGCTGATGCTAACCCTAACTCTAACACTATCCTAGGGCTGAAGCCAACCCTAACCCTAACACTATCCTAGGGCTGATGCTAAACCTAACCCTAACCCTAACACTATCCTAGGGCTGATGCTAACCCTAACCCTAATTCTATCATAGGGCTGATACTAACCCTAACCCTAACCCTACCACTCTCCTAGGGCTGAGGTTAACCCTAACCCTAACAGTATCCTAGGGCTGATGCTAACCCTAACACTAACCCTAACACTATCCTAGGGCTGATGCTAACCCTAACCCTAACACTATCGTAGGGCTGATGCTAACCATAACCCTAACACTATCCTAGCGCTGAGGCTAACCCTAACCCTAACCCTAACACTATCCAAGGGCTGATGCTGACCCTAACTCTAATACTATCCTAGGGCTGATGCTAACCGTAATGATAACCCTAACACTATTCTAGGGCTGATGCTAACCCTAACCCTAACACTCTCCTAGGGCTGATGCTAACCCTAACCCTAACCCTAACACTATCCTAGTTCTGATGCTAACCCTAACCCTAACACTATCCTAGGGCTGATGCTAACCCTAACCCTAACCCTAACACTATCCTAGGGCTGATGCTAACCCTAACCCTAACACTATCCTAGGGCTGATGCTAACCCTAACCCTAACCCTAACACTATCGTAGGGCTGATGCTAACCATAACCCTAACAGTATCATACGGCTGAGGCTAACCCTAACGCTAACCCTAACACTATCCTAGGGCTGATGCTAACCCTAACCCTAACAGAATCCTGGGGCTGATGCTAACCTTAACCCTAACCCTAACACTATCGTAGGGCTGATGCTAACCCTAACCCTAACACTCTCCTAGGGCTGATGCTAACCCTAACCCTAACCCTAACACTATCCTAGTGCTGATGCTAACCCTAACCCTAACACTATCCTAGGGCTGATGCTAACCCTAACCCTAACCCTAACACTATCCTAGGGCTGATGCTAACCCTAACCCTAACACTATCCTAGGGCTGATGCTAACCCTAACCCTAACCCTAACACTATCGTAGGGCTGATGCTAACCATAATCCTGACAGTATCATACGGCTGAGGCTAACCCTAACGCTAACCCTAACACTATCCTAGGGCTGATGCTAACCCTAACCCTAACAGAATCCTGGGGCTGATGCTAACCTTAACCCTAACCCTAACACTATTGTAGGGCTGATGCTAACCCTAACCTTAACACTATCCTAGGCTTGATGCTATCCCTAACCCTAACACTATCCTAGGGCTGTTGCTAACCCTAACCCTAACCCTAACACGATCCGAGGTTTGATGCTAACCCTAACCCTAACACTATCCTAGGGCTGATGCTAACCCTAACCCTAACCCAAACACTATCCTAGGGCTGATGCTAACCCTAATCCTAACACTATCCTAGGGCTGATGCTAAACCTAACCCTAACCCTAACACTATCCTAGGGCTGATGCTAACCCTAACCCTAATAATATCCTAGGGCTGATGCTAACTCTAACCCTAACCCTAACACTCTCCTAGGGCTGAGGATAACCCTAACCCTAACATTATCCTATGGATGATGCTAACCTTAACGCTATCACTAACACTATCCTAGGGCTGATGCTAACACTAACCCTAACACTATCCTAGGGCTGATGCTAGCCCTAACCCTAACCCTAACACTATCCTAATGCTGATGCTAACCCTAACCGTAACACTATCCTAGGCCTGATGCTAACCCTAACCCTAACCCTAACACTATCCTAGGGCTGATGCTAACCCTAACCCTAACACTATCCTAGGTCTGATGCTAACACTAACCCTAACCCTAACACTATCCTAGGGCTGATGCTAACCCTCACCCTAACACTGTATTAGGGCTGATGCTAACCCTAACCCTAACCCTAACACTATCCTAGGGCTGATGCTAACCCTAACCCTACCACTATCCTAGGGCTGATGCTAACCCTAACTCTAACACTAACACTGTCCTAGGGCTGATGCCAACCCTAACCCTAACACTATCCTAGGGCTGATGCTAAACCTAAACCTAACCCTAACACTATCCTAGGGCTGATTCTAACCCTCACCCTAACACTATATTAGGGCTGATGCTAACCCTAACTCTAACAGTATCCTAGGGCTGATGCCAACCCTAACCCTAACACTATCCTAGGGCTGATGCTAAACCTAACCCTAACCCTAACACTATCCTAGGGCTGATGCTAACCCTAACCCTAATTCTATCATAGGGCTGATACTAACCCTAACCCTAACCCTACCACTCTCCTAGGGCTGAGGCTAACCCTAACCCTAACAGTATCCTAGGGCTGATGCTAACCCTAACACTAACCCTAACACTATCCTAGGGCTGATGCTAACCCTAACCCTAACACTATCGTAGGGCTGATGCTAACCCTAACCCTAACACTATCCTAGCGCTGAGGCTAACCCTAACCCTCACCCTAACACTATCCAAGGGCTGATGCTGACCCTAACTCTAATACTATCCTAGGGCAGATGCTAACCGTAACGATAACCCTAACACTATCCTAGGGCTGATGCTAACCCTAACCCTAACACTCTCCTAGGGCTGATGCTAACCCTAACCCTAACCCTAACACTATCCTAGTGCTGATGCTAACCCTAACCCTAACACTATCCTAGGGCTGATGCTAACCCTAACCCTAACCCTAACACTATCCTAGGGCTGATGCTAACCCTAACCCTAACACTAACCTAGGGCTGATGCTAACCCTAACCCTAACCCTAACACTATCCTAGGGCTGATGCTAACCATAACCCTAACAGTATCATACGGCTGAGGCTAACCCTAACGCTAACCCTAACACTATCCTAGGGCTGATGCTAACCCTAACCCTAACAGAATCCTGGGGCTGATGCTAACCTTAACCCTAACCCTAACACTATCGTAGGGCTGATGCTAACCCTAACCCTAACACTCTCCTAGGGCTGATGCTAACCCTAACCCTAACCCTAACACTATCCTAGTGCTGATGCTAACCCTAACCCTAACACTATCCTAGGGCTGATGCTAACCCTAACCCTAACCCTAACACTATCCTAGGGCTGATGCTAACCCTAACCCTAACACTATCCTAGGGCTGATGCTAACCCTAACCCTAACCCTAACACTATCGTAGGGCTGATGCTAACCATAACCCTAACAGTATCATACGGCTGAGGCTAACCCTAACGCTAACCCTAACACTATCCTAGGGCTGATGCTAACCCTAACCCTAACAGAATCCTGGGGCTGATGCTAACCTTAACCCTAACCCTAACACTATCGTAGGGCTGATGCTAACCCTAACCCTAACACTATCCTAGGCTTGATGCTATCCCTAACCCTAACACTATCCTAGGGCTGTTGCTAACCCTAACCCTAACCCTAACACGATCCTAGGTCTGATGCTAACCCTAACCCTAACACTATCCTAGGGCTGATGCTAACCCTAACCCTAACCCAAACACTATCCTAGGGCTGATGCTAACCCTAATCCTAACACTATCCTAGGGCTGATGCTAAACCTAACCCTAACCCTAACACTATCCTAGGGCTGATGCTAACCCTAACCCAAATAATATCCCAGGGCTGATGCTAACTCTAACCCTTACCCTAACACTCTCCTAGGGCTGAGGCTAACCCTAACCCTAACATTATCCTCTGGATGATGCTAACCTTAACGCTATCACTAACACTATCCTAGGGCTGATGCTAACACTAACCCTAACACTATCCTAGAGCTGATGCTAGCCCTAACCCTAACCCTAACACTATCCTAATGCTGATGCTAACCCTAACCGTAACACTATCCTAGGCCTGATGCTAACCCTAACCCTAACCCTATCCTAGGACTGATGCTAACCCTAACCCTAACACTATCCTACGGCTGATGCTAACCCTAACCCTAACCCTAACAGTATCCTAGGGCTAATGCTAACCCTAACCCTAACACTATCCTAGGCCTGATGCTAACCCTAACCCTAACCCTAACACTACCCTAGGGCTGATGCTAACCCTAACCCTAATTCTATCATAGGGCTGATGCTAACCCTAACCCTAACCCTAACACTATCCTAGGGCTGATGCTAACCCTAACCCTAACACTATCCTAGCTCTGAAGCTAACACTAACCCTAACCCTAACACTATCCTAGGGCTGATGCTAACCCTCACCCTAACACTATATTAGGGCTGATGCTAACCCTAACCCTAACACTATCCTAGGGCTGATGCCAACCCTAACACTAACACTATCCTAGGGCTGATGCTAAACCTAACCCTAACCCTAACACTATCCTAGGGCTGATGCTAACCCTAACCCTAATTCTATCATAGGGCTGATACTAACCCTAACCCTAACCCTACCACTCTCCTAGGGCTGAGGCTAACCCTAACCCTAACAGTATCCTAGGGCTGATGCTAACCCTAACACTAACCCTAACACTATCCTAGGGCTGATGCTAACCCTAACCCTAACACTATCGTAGGGCTGATGCTAACCATAACCCTAACACTATCCTAGCGCTGAGGCTAACCCTAACCCTAACCCTAACACTATCCAAGGGCTGATGCTGACCCTAACTCTAATACTATCCTAGGGCTGATGCTAACCGTAACGATAACCCTAACACTATCCTAGGGCTGATGCTAACCCTAACCCTAACACTCTCCTAGGGCTGATGCTAACCCTAACCCTAACCCTAACACTATCCTAGTTCTGATGCTAACCCTAACCCTAACACTATCCTAGGGCTGATGCTAACCCTAACCCTAACCCTAACACTATCCTAGGGCTGATGCTAACCCTAACCCTAACACTATCCTAGGGCTGATGCTAACCCTAACCCTAACCCTAACACTATCGTAGGGCTGATGCTAACCATAACCCTAACAGTATCATACGGCTGAGGCTAACCCTAACGCTAACCCTAACACTATCCTAGGGCTGATGCTAACCCTAACCCTAACAGAATCCTGGGGCTGATGCTAACCTTAACCCTAACCCTAACACTATCGTAGGGCTGATGCTAACCCTAACCCTAACACTCTCCTAGGGCTGATGCTAACCCTAACCCTAACCCTAACACTATCCTAGTGCTGATGCTAACCCTAACCCTAACACTATCCTAGGGCTGATGCTAACCCTAACCCTAACCCTAACACGATCCTAGGTTTGATGCTAACCCTAACCCTAACACTATCCTAGGGCTGATGCTAACCCTAACCCTAACCCAAACACTATCCTAGGGCTGATGCTAACCCTAATCCTAACACTATCCTAGGGCTGATGCTAAACCTAACCCTAACCCTAACACTATCCTAGGGCTGATGCTAACCCTAACCCTAATAATATCCTAGGGCTGATGATAACTCTAACCCTAACCCTAACACTCTCCTAGGGCTGAGGCTAACCCTAACCCTAACATTATCCTATGGATGATGCTAACCTTAACGCTATCACTAACACTATCCTAGGGCTGATGCTAACACTAACCCTAACACTATCCTAGGGCTGATGCTAGCCCTAACCCTAACCCTAACACTATCCTAATGCTGATGCTAACCCTAACCGTAACACTATCCTAGGCCTGATGCTAACCCTAACCCTAACCCTAACACTATCCTAGGGCTGATGCTAACCCTAACCCTAACACTATCCTAGGTCTGATGCTAACACTAACCCTAACCCTAACACTATCCTAGGGCTGATGCTAACCCTCACCCTAACACTATATTAGGGCTGATGCTAACCCTAACCCTAACCCTAACACTATCCTAGGGCTGATGCTAACCCTAACCCTACCACTATCCTAGGGCTGATGCTAACCCTAACTCTAACACTAACACTGTCCTAGGGCTGATGCCAACCCTAAACCTAACACTATCCTAGGGCTGATGCTAAACCTAAACCTAACCCTAACACTATCCTAGGGCTGATGCTAACCCTCACCCTAACACTATATTAGGGCTGATGCTAACCCTAACTCTAACACTATCCTAGGGCTGATGCCAACCCTAACCCTAACACTATCCTAGGGCTGATGCTAAACCTAACCCTAACCCTAACACTATCCTAGGGCTGATGCTAACCCTAACCCTAATTCTATCATAGGGCTGATACTAACCCTAACCCTAACCCTACCACTCTCCTAGGGCTGAGGCTAACCCTAACCCTAACAGTATCCTAGGGCTGATGCTAACCCTAACACTAACCCTAACACTATCCTAGGGCTGATGCTAACCCTAACCCTAACACTATCGTAGGGCTGATGCTAACCATAACCCTAACACTATCCTAGCGCTGAGGCTAACCCTAACCCTCACCCTAACACTATCCAAGGGCTGATGCTGACCATAACTCTAATACTATCCTAGGGCAGATGCTAACCGTAACGATAACCCTAACACTATCCTAGGGCTGATGCTAACCCTAACCCTAACACTCTACTAGGGCTGATGCTAACCCTAACCCTAACCCTAACACTATCCTAGTGCTGATGCTAACCCTAACCCTAACACTATCCTAGGGCTGATGCTAACCCTAACCCTAACCCTAACACTATCGTAGGGCTGATGCTAACCATAACCCTAACAGTATCATACGGCTGAGGCTAACCCTAACGCTAACCCTAACACTATCCTAGGGCTGATGCTAACCCTAACCCTAACAGAATCCTGGGGCTGATGCTAAACTTAACCCTAACCCTAACACTATCGTAGGGCTGATGCTAACCCTAACCCTAACACTCTCCTAGGGCTGATGCTAACCCTAACCCTAACCCTAACACTATCCTAGTGCTGATGCTAACCCTAACCCTAACACTATCCTAGGGCTGATGCTAACCCTAACCCTAACCCTAACACTATCCTAGGGCTGATGCTAACCCTAACCCTAACACTATCCTAGGGCTGATGCTAACCCTAACCCTAACCCTAACACTATCGTAGGGCTGATGCTAACCATAACCCTAACAGTATCATACGGCTGAGGCTAACCCTAACGCTAACCCTAACACTATCCTAGGGCTGATGCTAACCCTAACCCTAACAGAATCCTGGGGCTGATGCTAACCTTAACCCTAACCCTAACACTATCGTAGGGCTGATGCTAACCCTAACCCTAACACTATCCTAGGCTTGATGCTATCCCTAACCCTAACACTATCCTAGGGCTGTTGCTAACCCTAACCCTAACCCTAACACGATCCTAGGTCTGATGCTAACCCTAAACCTAACACTATCCTAGGGCTGATGCTAACCCTAACCCTAACCAAAACACTATCCTAGGGCTGATGCTAACCCTAATCCTAACACTATCCTAGGGCTGATGCTAAACCTAACCCTAACCCTAACACTATCCTAGGGCTGATGCTAACCCTAACCCTAGTAATATCCTAGGGCTGATGCTAACTCTAACCCTAACCCTAACACTCTCCTAGGGCTGAGGGTAACCCTAACCCTAACATTATCCTATGGATGATGCTAACCTTAACGCTATCACTAACACTATCCTAGGGCTGATGCTAACACTAACCCTAACACTATCCTAGGGCTGATGCTAGCCCTAACCCTAACCCTAACACTATCCTAATGCTGATGCTAACCCTAACCGTAACACTATCCTAGGCCTGATGCTAACCCTAACCCTAACCCTATCCTAGGACTGATGCTAACCCTAACCCTAACACTATCCTACGGCTGATGCTAACCCTAACCCTAACCCTAACAGTATCCTAGGGCTAATGCTAACCCTAACCCTAACACTATCCTATGCCTGATGCTAACCCTAACCCTAACCCTAACACTATCCTAGGGCTGATGCTAACCCTAACCCTAACACTATCCTAGTTCTGATGCTAACCCTAACCCTAACCCTAACACTATCCTAGGGCTGATGCTAACCCTAACCCTAACACTATCCTAGGCCTGATGATAACCCTAACACTAACCCTAACACTATCCTAGGGCTGATGCTAACCCTAACCCTAACACTATCCTAGGGCTGATGATAACCCTAACCCTAACCCTAACACTATCCTAGGGTTTATGTTAACCCTAACCCTAACACTATCCTAGGCCTGATGCTAACCCTAACCCTAACCCTAACACTATCCTAGGGCGGATGCTAACCCTAACCCTAACCGTAACACTATCCTAGGACTGATGATAACCCTAACACTAACACTCTCCTAGGGCTGATGCTAACCCTAACCCTAACACTATCCTAGGCCTGATGCTAACCCTAACCCTAACACTATCCTAAACCTGATGTTAACCCTAACCCTAACCCTAACACTATCCTAGGCCTGATGCTAACCCTGTCCCTAACCCTAACACTCTCCTAGGGCTGAGGCTAACCTTAAAACTAACACTATCCTAGGGCTGATGCTAACCCTAACCCTAACCCTAACACTATCCTAGGGTTGATGCTAACCCTAACCCTACCACTATCCTAGGGCTGATGCTAACCCTAACCCTAACCCTAACACTATCCTAGGGCTGATGCTAAACCTAACCCTAACACTATCCTAGGGTGATGCTAACCCTAACCCTAACCCTAACACTATCCTAAGTCTGATGCTAACCCTAGCCCTCACACTATCCTAGGCCTGATGATAACCCTAACCCTAACCTTAACACTATCCTACGGCTGATGCTAACCCTAACCCTAACCCTAAAACTATCCTAGAGCTGATGCTAACCCTAACCCTAACACTATCCTAGGACTGATGATAACCCTAACCCTAACACTAACACTATCCTAGGGCTGATGATAACCCTAACCCTAACACTATCCTAGGGCTGATGCTAACCCTAACCCTAACCCTAACACTATCCTAGGGCTGATGCTAACCCTAACGCTAAGCCTAACACTATCCTTGAACTGATGCTAACCCTAACCCTAACCCTAACTCTATCCTAGGCCTGATGATAACCCTAACCCTAACCCGAACACTATCCTAGGGTTTATGTTAACCCTAACCCTAACACTATCCTAGGGCTGATGCTAACCCTAACCCTAACCCTAACACTATCCTAGGGCGGATGCTAACTCTAACCCTAACCCTAACACTATCCTAGGGCTGATGCTAACCCTAACACTAACACTATCCTAGGGCTGATGCTAACCCTAACCCTAACCCTAACACTATCCTAGGGCTGATGCTAACCCTAACCCTAACACTATCCTAGGCCTGATGCTAACCCTAACCCTAACACTATCCTAAAGCTGATGCTAACCCTAACCCTAACCCTAACACTATCCTAGGCCTGATGCTAACCCTGTCCCTAACCCTAACACTCTCCTAGGGCTGAGGCTAACCCTAAACCTAACACTATCCTAGGGCTGATGCTAACCCTAACCCTAACCCTAACACTATTCTAGGGTTGATGCTAACCCTAACCCTAACACTATCCTAGGGCTGATTCTAACCTAACCCTGTCCCTAACACTATCCTAGGGCTGATGCTAAACCTAACCCTAACACTATCCTAGGGCTGATGCTAACCCTAACCCTAACCCTAACACTATCCTAAGTCTGATGCTAACCCTAGCCCTCACACTATCCTAGGCCTGATGATAACCCTAACCCTAACCTTAACACTATCCTAGGGCTGATGCTAACCCTAACCCTAACCCTAAAACTATCCTAGAGCTGATGCTAACCCTAACCCTAACACTATCCTAGGCCTGATGATAACCCTAACCCTAACACTAACACTATCCTAGGGCTGATGATAACCCTAACCCTAACACTATCCTAGGGCTGATGCTAACCCTAACCCTAACCCTAACACTATCCTAGGGCTGATGCTAACCCTAACGCTAAGCCTAACACTATCCTTGAACTGATGCTAACCCTAACCCTAACCCTAACTCTATCCTAGGCCTGATGATAACCCTAACCCTAACCCGAACACTATCCTAGGGTTTATGTTAACCCTAACCCTAACACTATCCTAGGGCTGATGCTAACCCTAACCCTAACCCTAACACTATCCTAGGGCGGATGCTAACCCTAACCCTAACCCTAACACTATCCTAGGGCTGATGCTAACCCTAACACTAACACTATCCTAGGGCTGATGCTAACCCTAACCCTAACCCTAACACTATCCTAGGGCTGATGCTAACCCTAACCCTAACACTATCCTAGGCCTGATGCTAACCCTAACCCTAACACTATCCTAAAGCTGATGCTAACCCTAACCCTAACCCTAACACTATCCTAGGCCTGATGCTAACCCTGTCCCTAACCCTAACACTCTCCTAGGGCTGAGGCTAACCCTAAACCTAACACTATCCTAGGGCTGATGCTAACCCTAACCCTAACCCTAACACTATTCTAGGGTTGATGCTAACCCTAACCCTAACACTATCCTAGGGCTGATTCTAACCTAACCCTGTCCCTAACACTATCCTAGGGCTGATGCTAAACCTAACCCTAACACTATCCTAGGGCTGATGCTAACCCTAACCCTAACCCTAACACTATCCTAAGTCTGATGCTAACCCTAGCCCTCACACTATCCTAGGCCTGATGATAACCCTAACCCTAACCTTAACACTATCCTAGGGCTGATGCTAACCCTAACCCTAACCCTAAAACTATCCTAGAGCTGATGCTAACCCTAACCCTAACACTATCCTAGGCCTGATGATAACCCTAACCCTAACCCTAACACTATCCTAGGGCTGATGCTAACCCTAACCCTAACACTATCCTAGGGCTGATGCTAACCCTAACCCTAACCCTAACACTATCCTAGGGCTGATGCTAACCCTAACGCTAAGCCTAACACTATCCTTGAACTGATGCTAACCCTAACCCTAACCCTAACACTATCCTAGGCCTGATGATAACCCTAACCCTAACCCTAACACTATCCTAGGGTTTATGTTAACCCTAACCCTAACACTATCCTAGGGCTGATGCTAACCCTAACCCTAACCCTAACACTATCCTAGGGCGGATGCTAACCCTAACCCTAACCCTAACACTATCCTAGGACTGATGCTAACCCTAACACTAACACTATCCTAGGGCTGATGCTAACCCTAACCCTAACCCTAACACTATCCTAGGGCTGATGCTAACCCTAACCCTAACTCTAACACTACCTTAGGGCTGAGGCTAACCCTAACCCAAACACTATCCTACGGCTGATGCTAACCCTAACCCTAACCCTAACACTATCCTAAGGCTGATGCTAACCCTAACCCTAACACTATCCTGGGCCTGGTGCTAACCCTAACCCTAACCTTAACACTATCCTAGGGCTGATGCTAACCCTAACCCTAATACTATCCTAGGGCTGATGCTAACCCTAACCCTAACCCTAACACTATCCTAGGGCTGATGTTAACCCTAACCCAAACACTATCCTACGGCTGATGCTAACCCTAACCCTAACCCTAACACTATCCTAGGGCTGATGCTAACCCTATCCCTAACCCTAACACTATCCTAGGGCTGATGCTAACCCTAACCCTAACCCTAACACTATCCTAAGTCTGATGCGAACCCTAGCCCTCACACTATCCTAGGCCTGATGATAACAATAACCCTAACCTTAACACTATCCTAGGGCTGATGCTAACCCTAACCCTAACCCTAACACTATCCTAGAGCTGATGCTAACCCTAACCCTAACACTATCCTAGGCCTAATGATAACCCTAACCCTAACCCTAACACTATCCTAGGGCTGATGCTAACCCTAACCCTAACCCTAAAACTATCCTAGGGGGGATGCTAACCCTAACCCTAACCCTAACACTATCCTAGGACTGATGCTAACCCTAACACTAACACTATCCTAGGGCTGATGCTAACCCTAATCCTAACCCTAACACTATCCTAGGGCTGATGCTAACCCTAACCCTAACTCTAACACTATCTTAGGGCTGAGGCTAACCCTAACCCAAACACTATCCTACGGCTGATGCTAACCCTAACCCTAACCCTAACACTAACCTAAGGCTGATGCTAACCCTAACACTAACACTATCCTGGGCCTGGTGCTAACCCTAACCCTAACCCTAACACTATCCTAGGGCTGATGCTAACCCTAAGCCTAATACTATCCTAGGGCTGATGCTAACCCTAACCCTAACCATAAAACTATCCTTGGGCTGATGCTAACCCTAACCCTAACCCTAACACTATCCTAGGGCTGATGCTAACCCTAACCCTAACACTATCCTAGGGCTGATGTTAACCCTAACCCTAACACTATCCTAGGGCTGATGCTAACCCTAACCCTAACCCTAACACTCTCCTAGGGCTGATGCTAACCCTAACCCTAACACTATCCTAGGCCTGATGCTAACCCTAACCCTAAAACTATCCTAGGCCTGATGCTAACCCTAACCCTTACCCTAACACTATCCTAGGGCTGATGCTGAACATAACCATAACCCTAACAGTATCCTAGGGCTAATGCTAACCCTAACCCTAACACTATCCTAGGCCTGATGCTAACCCTAACCCTAACCCTAACACTATCCTAGGACTGATGCTAACCCTAACCCTAACACTATCCTACGGCTGATGCTAACCCTAACCCTAACCCTAACAGTATCCTAGGGCTAATGCTAACCCTAACCCTAACACTATCCTAGGCCTGATGCTAACCCTAACCCTAACCCTAACACTATCCTAGGGCTGATGCTAACCCTAACCCTAACACTATCCTAGGGCTGATGCTAACCCTAACCCTAACCCTAACACTATCCTAGGGCTGATGCTAACCCTAACCCTAACACTATCCTAGGCCTGATGATAACCCTAACACTAACCCTAACACTATCCTAGGGCTGAGGCTAACCCTAACCCTAACACTATCCTAGGGCTGATGCTAACCCTAACCCTAACCCTAACACTATCCTAGGGCTGATGCTAACCCTAACGCTAACCCTAACACTATCCTTGAACTGATGCTAACCCTAACCCTAACCCTAACAGTATCCTAGGCCTGATGATAACCCTAACCCTAACCTTAACACTATCCTAGGGCTGATGCTAACCCTAACCCTAACCCTAAAACTATCCTAGAGCTGATGCTAACCCTAACCCTAACACTATCCTAGGCCTGATGATAACCATAACCCTAACCCTAACACTATCCTAGGCTGATGCTAACCCTAACCCTAACACTATCCTAGGGCTGATGCTAACCCTAACCCTAACCCTAACACTATCCTAGGGCTGATGCTAACCCTAACGCTAAGCCTAACACTATCGTTGAACTGATGCTAACCCTAACCCTAACCCTAACACTATCCTAGGCCTGATGATAACCCTAACCCTAACCCTAACACTATCCTAGGGTTTATGTTAACCCTAACCCTAACACTATCCTAGGGCTGATGCTAACCCTAACCCTAACCCTAACACTATCCTAGGGCGGATGCTAACCCTAACCCTAACCCTAACACTATCCTAGGGCTGATGCTAACCCTAACACTAACACTATCCTAGGGCTGATGCTAACCCTAACCCTAACCCTAACACTATCCTAGGGCTGATGCTAACCCTAAGCCTATCACTATCCTAGGCCTGATGCTAACCCTAACCCTAACACTATCCTAAAGCTGATGCTAACCCTAACCCTAACCCTAACACTATCCTAGGCCTGATGCTAACCCTTTCCCTAACCCTAACACTCTCCTAGGGCTGAGGCTAACCCTAAACCTAACACTATCCTAGGGCTGATGCTAACCCTAACCCTAACCCTAACAGTATCCTAGGGTTGATGCTAACCCTAACCCTAACACTATCCTAGGGCTGATGCTAACCCTAACCCTAACCCTAACACTATCCTAGGGCTGATGCTAAACCTAACCCTAACACTATCTTAGGGCTGATGCTAACCCTAACCCTAACCCTAACACTATCCTAAGTCTGATGCTAACCCTAGCCCTCACACTATCCTAGGCCTGATGATAACCCTAACCCTAACCTTAACACTATCCTAGGGCTGATGCTAACCCTAACCCTAACCCTAAAACTATCCTAGAGCTGATGCTAACCCTAACCCTAACACTATCCTAGGCCTGATGATAACCCTAACCCTAACCCTAACACTATCCTAGGGCTGATGCTAACCCTAACCCTAACACTATCCTAGGGCTGATGCTAACCCTAACCCTAACCCTAACACTATCCTAGGGCTGATGCTAACCCTAACGCTAAGCCTAACACTATCCTTGAACTGATGCTAACCCTAACCCTAACCCTAACACTATCCTAGGCCTGATGATAACCCTAACCCTAACCCTAACACTATCCTAGGGTTTATGTTAACCCTAACCCTAACACTATCCTAGGGCTGATGCTAACCCTAACCCTAACCCAAACACTATCCTAGGGCGGATGCTAACCCTAACCCTAACCCTAACACTATCCTAGGGCTGATGCTAACCCTAACACTAACACTATCCTAGGGCTGATGCTAACCCTAACCCTAACCCTAACACTATCCTAGGGCTGATGCTAACCCTAACCCTAACTCTAACACTATCTTAGGGCTGAGGCTAACCCTAACCCAAACAGTATCCTACGGCTGATGCTAACCCTAACCCTAACCCTAACACTATCCTAAGGCTGATGCTAACCCTAACACTAACACTATCCTGGGCCTGGTGCTAACCCTAACCCTAACCTTAACACTATCCTAGGGCTGATGCTAACCCTAACCCTAATACTATCATAGGGCTGATGCTAACCCTAACCCTAACCCTAACACTATCCTTGGGCTGATGTTAACCCTAACCCTAACACTATCCTACGGCTGATGCTAACCCTAACCCTAACCCTAACACTATCCTAAGGCTGATGCTAACCCTAACACTAACACTATCCTAGGCCTGGTGCTAACCCTAACCCTAACCCTAACACTATCCTAGGCTAATGCTAACCCTAACCCTAACCCTAACACTATCCTAAGTCTGATGCTAACCCTAGCCCTCACACTATCCTAGGCCTGATGATAACAATAACCCTAACCTTAACACTATCCTAGAGCTGATGCTAACCCTAACCCTAACACTATCCTAGGCCTAATGATAACCTTAACCCTAACCCTAACACTATCCTAGGGCTGATGCTAACCCTAACCCTAACCCTAACACTATCCTAGGGCGGATGCTAACCCTAACCCTAACCCTAACACTATCCTAGGACTGATGCTAACCCTAACACTAACACTATCCTAGTGCAGATGCTAACCCTAACCCTAACCCTAACACTATCCTAGGGCTGATGCTAACCCTAACCCTAACTCTAACACTATCTTAGGGCTGAGGCTAACCCTAACCCAAACACTATCCTACGGCTGATGCTAACCCTAACCCTAACCCTAACACTAACCTAATGCTGATGCTAACCCTAACACTAACACTATCCTGGGCCTGGTGCTAACCCTAACCCTAACCCTAACACTATCCTGGGCCTGGTGCTAACCATAACTCTAACCCTAACACTATCCTAGGGCTGATGCTAACCCTAAGCCTAATACTATCCTAGGGCTGATTCTAACCCTAACCCTAACACTAACACTATCCTAGGGCTGATGCTAACCCTAACCCTAACCCTAACACTATCCTAGGGCTGATGCTAACCCTAACCCTAACACTATCCTAGGGCTGATGTTAACCCTAACCCTAACACTATCCTAGGGCTGATGCTAACCCTAACCCTAACCCTAACACTCTCCTAGGGCTGATGCTAACCCTAACCCTAACACTATCCTAGGCCTGATGCTAACCCTAACCCTAACACTATCCTAGGCCTGATGCTAACCCTAACCCTTACCCTAACACTATCCTAGGGCTGATGCTGAACCTAACCATAACCCTAACAGTATCCTAGGGCTAATGCTAACCCTAACCCTAACACTATCCTAGGCCTGATGCTAACCCTAACCCTAACCCTAACACTATCCTAGGACTGATGCTAACCCTAACCCTAACACTATCCTAGGGCGGATGCTAACCCTAACCCTAACCCTAACACTATCCTAGGACTGATGATAACCCTAACACTAACACTCTCCTAGAGCTGATGCTAACCCTAACCCTAACACTATCCTAGGCCTGATGCTAACCCTAACCCTAACACTATCCTAAACCTGATGTTAACCCTAACCCTAACCCTAACACTATCCTAGGCCTGATGCTAACCCTGTCCCTAACTCTAACACTCTCCTAGGGCTGAGGCTAACCTTAAAACTAACACTATCCTAGGGCTGATGCTAACCCTAACCCTAACCCTAACACTATCCTAGGGTTGATGCTAACCCTAACCCTACCACTATCCTAGGGCTGATGCTAACCCTAACCCTAACCCTAACACTATCCTAGGGCTGATGCTAAACCTAACCCTAACACTATCCTAGGGTGATGCTAACCCTAACCCTAACCCTAACAATATCCTAAGTCTGATGCTAACCCTAGCCCTCACACTATCCTAGGCCTGATGATAACCCTAACCCTAACCTTAACACTATCCTAGGGCTGATGCTAACCCTAACCCTAACCCTAAAACTATCCTAGAGCTGATGCTAACCCTAACCCTAACACTATCCTAGGACTGATGATAACCCTAACCCTAACACTAACACTATCCTAGGGCTGATGATAACCCTAACCCTAACACTATCCTAGGGCTGATGCTAAGCCTAACCCTAACCCTAACACTATCCTAGGGCTGATGCTAACCCTAACGCTAAGCCTAACACTATCCTTGAACTGATGCTAACCCTAACCCTAACCCTAACTCTATCCTAGGCCTGATGATAACCCTAACCCTAACCCGAACACTATCCTAGGGTTTATGTTAACCCTAACCCTAACACTATCCTAAGGCTGATGCTAACCCTAACCCTAACACTATCCTGGGCCTGGTGCTAACCTTAACCCTAACCTTAACACTATCCTAGGGCTGATGCTAACCCTAACCCTAATACTATCCTAGGGCTGATGCTAACCCTAACCCTAACCCTAACACTATCCTAGGGCTGATGTTAACCCTAACCCAAACACTATCCTACGGCTGATGCTAACCCTAACCCTAACCCTAACACTATCCTAAGGCTGATGCTAACCCTAACACTAACACTATCCTAGGCCTGGTGCTAACCCTAACCTTAACCCTAACACTATCCTAGGGCTGATGCTAACCCTAACCCTAATACTATCCTAGGGCTGATGCTAACCCTAACCCTAACCCTAACACTATCCTAGGGCTGATGCTAACCCTATCCCTAACCCTAACACTATCCTAGGGCTGATGCTAACCCTAACCCTAACCCTAACACTATCCTAAGTCTGATGCTAACCCTAGCCCTCACACTATCCTAGGCCTGATGATAACAATAACCCTAACCTTAACACTATCCTAGGGCTGATGCTAACCCTAACCCTAACCCTAACACTATCCTAGAGCTGATGCTAACCCTAACCCTAACACTATCCTAGGCCTAATGATAACCCTAACCCTAACCCTAACACTATCCTAGGGCTGATGCTAACCCTAACCCTAACCCTAAAACTATCCTAGGGGGGATGCTAACCCTAACCCTAACCCTAACACTATCCTAGGACTGATGCTAACCCTAACACTAACACTATCCTAGGGCTGATGCTAACCCTAATCCTAACCCTAACACTATCCTAGGGCTGATGCTAACCCTAACCCTAACTCTAACACTATCTTAGGGCTGAGGCTAACCCTAACCCAAACACTATCCTACGGCTGATGCTAACCCTAACCCTAACCCTAACACTAACCTAAGGCTGATGCTAACCCTAACACTAACACTATCCTGGGCCTGGTGCTAACCCTAACCCTAACCCTAACACTATCCTAGGGCTGATGCTAACCCTAAGCCTAATACTATCCTAGGGCTGATGCTAACCCTAACCCTAACCATAAAACTATCCTTGGGCTGATGCTAACCCTAACCCTAACCCTAACACTATCCTAGGGCTGATGCTAACCCTAACCCTAACACTATCCTAGGGCTGATGTTAACCCTAACCCTAACACTATCCTAGGGCTGATGCTAACCCTAACCCTAACCCTAACACTCTCCTAGGGCTGATGCTAACCCTAACCCTAACACTATCCTAGGCCTGATGCTAACCCTAACCCTAACACTATCCTAGGCCTGATGCTAACCCTAACCCTTACCCTAACACTATCCTAGGGCTGATGCTGAACATAACCATAACCCTAACAGTATCCTAGGGCTAATGCTAACCCTAACCCTAACACTATCCTAGGCCTGATGCTAACCCTAACCCTAACCCTAACACTATCCTAGGACTGATGCTAACCCTAACCCTAACACTATCCTACGGCTGATGCTAACCCTAACCCTAACCCTAACAGTATCCTAGGGCTAATGCTAACCCTAACCCTAACACTATCCTAGGCCTGATGCTAACCCTAACCCTAACCCTAACACTATCCTAGGGCTGATGCTAACCCTAACCCTAACACTATCCTAGGGCTGATGCTAACCCTAACCCTAACCCTAACACTATCCTAGGGCTGATGCTAACCCTAACCCTAACACTATCCTAGGCCTGATGATAACCCTAACACTAACCCTAACACTATCCTAGGGCTGAGGCTAACCCTAACCCTAACACTATCCTAGGGCTGATGCTAACCCTAACCCTAACCCTAACACTATCCTAGGGCTGATGCTAACCCTAACGCTAACCCTAACACTATCCTTGAACTGATGCTAACCCTAACCCTAACCCTAACAGTATCCTAGGCCTGATGATAACCCTAACCCTAACCTTAACACTATCCTAGGGCTGATGCTAACCCTAACCCTAACCCTAAAACTATCCTAGAGCTGATGCTAACCCTAACCCTAACACTATCCTAGGCCTGATGATAACCATAACCCTAACCCTAACACTATCCTAGGCTGATGCTAACCCTAACCCTAACACTATCCTAGGGCTGATGCTAACCCTAACCCTAACCCTAACACTATCCTAGGGCTGATGCTGACCCTAACGCTAAGCCTAACACTATCGTTGAACTGATGCTAACCCTAACCCTAACCCTAACACTATCCTAGGCCTGATGATAACCCTAACCCTAACCCTAACACTATCCTAGGGTTTATTTTAACCCTAACCCTAACACTATCCTAGGGCTGATGCTAACCCTAACCCTAACCCTAACACTATCCTAGGGCGGATGCTAACCCTAACCCTAACCCTAACACTATCCTAGGGCTGATGCTAACCCTAACACTAACACTATCCTAGGGCTGATGCTAACCCTAACCCTAACCCTAACACTATCCTAGGGCTGATGCTAACCCTAAGCCTAACACTATCCTAGGCCTGATGCTAACCCTAACCCTAACACTATCCTAAAGCTGATGCTAACCCTAACCCTAACCCTAACACTATCCTAGGCCTGATGCTAACCCTTTCCCTAACCCTAACACTCTCCTAGGGCTGAGGCTAACCCTAAACCTAACACTATCCTAGGGCTGATGCTAACCCTAACCCTAACCCTAACACTATCCTAGGGTTGATGCTAACCCTAACCCTAACACTATCCTAGCGCTGATGCTAACCCTAACCCTAACCCTAACACTATCCTAGGGCTGATGCTAAACCTAACCCTAACACTATCTTAGGGCTGATGCTAACCCTAACCCTAACCCTAACACTATCCTAAGTCTGATGCTAACCCTAGCCCTCACACTATCCTAGGCCTGATGATAACCCTAACCCTAACCTTAACACTATCCTAGGGCTGATGCTAACCCTAACCCTAACCCTAAAACTATCCTAGAGCTGATGCTAACCCTAACCCTAACACTATCCTAGGCCTAATGATAACCCTAACCCTAACCCTAACACTATCCTAGGGCTGATGCTAACCCTAACCCTAACACTATCCTAGGGCTGATGCTAACCCTAACCCTAACCCTAACACTATCCTAGGGCTGATGCTAACCCTAACGCTAAGCCTAACACTATCCTTGAACTGATGCTAACCCTAACCCTAACCCTAACACTATCCTAGGCCTGATGATAACCCTAACCCTAACCCTAACACTATCCTAGGGTTTATGTTAACCCTAACCCTAACACTATCCTAGGGCTGATGCTAACCCTAACCCTAACCCAAACACTATCCTAGGGCGGATGCTAACCCTAACCCTAACCCTAACACTATCCTAGGGCTGATGCTAACCCTAACACTAACACTATCCTAGGGCTGATGCTAACCCTAACCCTAACCCTAACACTATCCTAGGGCTGATGCTAACCCTAACCCTAACTCTAACACTATCTTAGGGCTGAGGCTAACCCTAACCCAAACAGTATCCTACGGCTGATGCTAACCCTAACCCTAACCCTAACACTATCCTAAGGCTGATGCTAACCCTAACACTAACACTATCCTGGGCCTGGTGCTAACCCTAACCCTAACCTTAACACTATCCTAGGGCTGATGCTAACCCTAACCCTAATACTATCATAGGGCTGATGCTAACCCTAACCCTAACCCTAACACTATCCTTGGGCTGATGTTAACCCTAACCCTAACACTATCCTACGGCTGATGCTAACCCTAACCCTAACCCTAACACTATCCTAAGGCTGATGCTAACCCTAACACTAACACTATCCTAGGCCTGGTGCTAACCCTAACCCTAACCCTAACACTATCCTAGGCTAATGCTAACCCTAACCCTAACCCTAACACTATCCTAAGTCTGATGCTAACCCTAGCCCTCACACTATCCTAGGCCTGATGATAACAATAACCCTAACCTTAACACTATCCTAGAGCTGATGCTAACCCTAACCCTAACACTATCCTAGGCCTAATGATAACCTTAACCCTAACCCTAACACTATCCTAGGGCTGATGCTAACCCTAACCCTAACCCTAACACTATCCTAGGGCGGATGCTAACCCTAACCCTAACCCTAACACTATCCTAGGACTGATGCTAACCCTAACACTAACACTATCCTAGGGCAGATGCTAACCCTAACCCTAACCCTAACACTATCCTAGGGCTGATGCTAACCCTAACCCTAACTCTAACACTATCTTAGGGCTGAGGCTAACCCTAACCCAAACACTATCCTACGGCTGATGCTAACCCTAACCCTAACCCTAACCCTAACACTAACCTAAGGCTGATGCTAACCCTAACACTAACACTATCCTGGGCCTGGTGCTAACCCTAACCCTAACCCTAACACTATCCTGGGCCTGGTGCTAACCATAACTCTAACCCTAACACTATCCTAGGGCTGATGCTAACCCTAAGCCTAATACTATCCTAGGGCTGATTCTAACCCTAACCCTAACACTAACACTATCCTAGGGCTGATGCTAACCCTAACCCTAACCCTAACACTATCCTAGGGCTGATGCTAACCCTAACCCTAACACTATCCTAGGGCTGATGTTAACCCTAACCCTAACACTATCCTAGGGCTGATGCTAACCCTAACCCTAACCCTAACACTCTCCTAGGGCTGATGCTAACCCTAACCCTAACACTATCCTAGGCCTGATGCTAACCCTAACCCTAACACTATCCTAGGCCTGATGCTAACCCTAACCCTTACCCTAACACTATCCTAGGGCTGATGCTGAACCTAACCATAACCCTAACAGTATCCTAGGGCTAATGCTAACCCTAACCCTAACACTATCCTAGGCCTGATGCTAACCCTAACCCTAACCCTAACACTATCCTAGGACTGATGCTAACCCTAACCCTAACACTATCCTAGGGCGGATGCTAACCCTAACCCTAACCCTAACACTATCCTAGGACTGATGATAACCCTAACACTAACACTCTCCTAGGGCTGATGCTAACCCTAACCCTAACACTATCCTAGGCCTGATGCTAACCCTAACCCTAACACTATCCTAAACCAGATGTTAACCCTAACCCTAACCCTAACACTATCCTAGGCCTGATGCTAACCCTGTCCCTAACCCTAACACTCTCCTAGGGCTGAGGCTAACCTTAAAACTAACACTATCCTAGGGCTGATGCTAACCCTAACCCTAACCCTAACACTATCCTAGGGTTGATGCTAACCCTAACCCTACCACTATCCTAGGGCTGATGCTAACCCTAACCCTAACCCTAACACTATCCTAGGGCTGATGCTAAACCTAACCCTAACACTATCCTAGGGTGATGCTAACCCTAACCCTAACCCTAACACTATCCTAAGTCTGATGCTAACCCTAGCCCTCACACTATCCTAGGCCTGATGATAACCCTAACCCTAACCTTAACACTATCCTAGGGCTGATGCTAACCCTAACCCTAACCATAAAACTATCCTAGAGCTGATGCTAACCCTAACCCTAACACTATCCTAGGACTGATGATAACCCTAACCCTAACACTAACACTATCCTAGGGCTGATGATAACCCTAACCCTAACACTATCCTAGGGCTGATGCTAAGCCTAACCCTAACCCTAACACTATCCTAGGGCTGATGCTAACCCTAACGCTAAGCCTAACACTATCCTTGAACTGATGCTAACCCTAACCCTAACCCTAACTCTATCCTAGGCCTGATGATAACCCTAACCCTAACCCGAACACTATCCTAGGGTTTATGTTAACCCTAACCCTAACACTATCCTAGGGCTGATGCTAACCCTAACCCTAACCCTAACACTATCCTAGGGCGGATGCTAACCCTAACCCTAACCCTAACACTATCCTAGGGCTGATGCTAACCCTAACACTAACACTATCCTAGGGCTGATGCTAACCCTAACCCTAACCCTAACACTATCCTAGGGCTGATGCTAACCCTAACCCTAACACTATCCTAGGCCTGATGCTAACCCTAACCCTAACACTATCCTAAAGCTGATGCTAACCCTAACCCTAACCCTAACACTATCCTAGGCCTGATGCTAACCCTGTCCCTAACCCTAACACTCTCCTAGGGCTGAGGCTAACCCTAAACCTAACACTATCCTAGGGCTGATGCTAACCCTAACCCTAACCCTAACACTATTCTAGGGTTGATGCTAACCCTAACCCTAACACTATCCTAGGGCTGATTCTAACCTAACCCTATCCCTAACACTATCCTAGGGCTGATGCTAAACCTAACCCTAACACTATCCTAGGGCTGATGCTAACCCTAACCCTAACCCTAACACTATCCTAAGTCTGATGCTAACCCTAGCCCTCACACTATCCTAGGCCTGATGATAACCCTAACCCTAACCTTAACACTATCCTAGGGCTGATGCTAACCCTAACCCTAACCCTAAAACTATCCTAGAGCTGATGCTAACCCTAACCCTAACACTATCCTAGGCCTGATGATAACCCTAACCCTAACCCTAACACTATCCTAGGGCTGATGCTAACCCTAACCCTAACACTATCCTAGGGCTGATGCTAACCCTAACCCTAACCCTAACACTATCCTAGGGCTGATGCTAACCCTAACGCTAAGCCTAACACTATCCTTGAACTGATGCTAACCCTAACCCTAACCCTAACACTATCCTAGGCCTGATGATAACCCTAACCCTAACCCTAACACTATCCTAGGGTTTATGTTAACCCTAACCCTAACACTATCCTAGGGCTGATGCTAACCCTAACCCTAACCCTAACACTATCCTAGGCGGATGCTAACCCTAACCCTAACCCTAACACTATCCTAGGACTGATGCTAACCCTAACACTAACACTATCCTAGGGCTGATGCTAACCCTAACCCTAACCCTAACACTATCCTAGGGCTGATGCTAACCCTAACCCTAACTCTAACACTATCTTAGGGCTGAGGCTAACCCTAACCCAAACACTATCCTACGGCTGATGCTAACCCTAACCCTAACCCTAATACTATCCTAAGGCTGATGCTAACCCTAACCCTAACACTATCCTGGGCCTGGTGCTAACCCTAACCCTAACCTTAACACTATCCTAGGGCTGATGCTAACCCTAACCCTAATACTATCCTAGGGCTGATGCTAACCCTAACCCTAACCCTAACACTATCCTAGGGCTGATGTTAACCCTAACCCAAACACTATCCTACGGCTGATGCTAACCCTAACCCTAACCCTAACACTATCCTAAGGCTGATGCTAACCCTAACACTAACACTATCCTAGGCCTGGTGCTAACCCTAACCCTAACCCTAACACTATCCTAGGGCTGATGCTAACCCTAACCCTAATACTATCCTAGGGCTGATGCTAACCCTAACCCTAACCCTAACACTATCCTAGGGCTGATGCTAACCCTATCCCTAACCCTAACACTATCCTAGGGCTGATGCTAACCCTAACCCTAACCCTAACACTATCCTAAGTCTGATGCTAACCCTAGCCCTCACACTATCCTAGGCCTGATGATAACAATAACCCTAACCTTAACACTATCCTAGGGCTGATGCTAACCCTAACCCTAACCCTAACACTATCCTAGAGCTGATGCTAACCCTAACCCTAACACGATCCTAGGCCTAATGATAACCCTAACCCTAACCCTAACACTATCCTAGGGCTGATGCTAACCCTAACCCTAACCCTAAAACTATCCTAGGGGGGATGCTAACCCTAACCCTAACTCTAACACTATCTTAGGGCTGAGGCTAACCCTAACCCAAACACTATCCTACGGCTGATGCTAACCCTAACCCTAACCCTAACACTAACCTAAGGCTGATGCTAACCCTAACACTAACACTATCCTGGGCCTGGTGCTAACCCTAACCCTAACCCTAACACTATCCTAGGGCTGATGCTAACCCTAAGCCTAATACTATCCTAGGGCTGATGCTAACCCTAACCCTAACCATAAAACTATCCTTGGGCTGATGCTAACCCTAACCCTAACCCTAACACTATCCTAGGGCTGATGCTAACCCTAACCCTAACCCTAACACTCTCCTAGGGCTGATGCTAACCCTAACCCTAACACTATCCAAGGCCTGATGCTAACCCTAACCCTAACACTATCCTAGGCCTGATGCTAACCCTAACCCTTACCCTAACACTATCCTAGGGCTGATGCTGAACATAACCATAACAATAACAGTATCCTAGGGCTAATGGTAACCCTAACCCTAACACTATCCTAGGCCTGATGCTAACCCTAACCCTAACCCTAACACTATCCTAAGGCTGATGCTAACCCTAACCCTAACACTATCCTGGGCCTGGTGCTAACCCTAACCCTAACCTTAACACTATCCTAGGGCTGATGCTAACCCTAACCCTAATACTATCCTAGGGCTGATGCTAACCCTAACCCTAACCCTAACACTATCCTAGGGCTGATGTTAACCCTAACCCAAACCCTAACACTATCCTAAGGCTGATGCTAACCCTAACACTAACACTATCCTAGGGCTGATGCTAACCCTAACCCTAACCCTAACACTATCCTAAGGCTGATGCTAACCCTAACACTAACACTATCCTAGGCCTGGTGCTAACCCTAACCCTAACCCTAACACTATCCTAGGGCTGATGCTAACCCTAACCCTAATACTATCCTAGGGCTGATGCTAACCCTAACCCTAACCCTAACACTATCCTAGGGCTGATGCTAACCCTATCCCTAACCCTAACACTATCCTAGGGCTGATGCTAACCCTAACCCTAACCCTAACACTATCCTAAGTCTGATGCTAACCCTAGCCCTCACACTATCCTAGGCCTGATGATAACAATAACCCTAACCTTAACACTATCCTAGGGCTGATGCTAACCCTAACCCTAACCCTAACACTATCCTAGAGCTGATGCTAACCCTAACCCTAACACTATCCTAGGCCTAATGATAACCCTAACCCTAACCCTAACACTATCCTAGGGCTGATGCTAACCCTAACCCTAACCCTAAAACTATCCTAGGGGGGATGCTAACCCTAACCCTAACCCTAACACTATCCTAGGACTGATGCTAACCCTAACACTAACACGATCCTAGGGCTGATGCTAACCCTAATCCTAACCCTAACACTATCCTAGGGCTGATGCTAACCCTAACCCTAACTCTAACACTATCTTAGGGCTGAGGCTAACCCTAACCCAAACACTATCCTACGGCTGATGCTAACCCTAACCCTAACCCTAACACTAACCTAAGGCTGATGCTAACCCTAACACTAACACTATCCTGGGCCTGGTGCTAACCCTAACCCTAACCCTAACACTATCCTAGGGCTGATGCTAACCCTAAGCCTAATACTATCCTAGGGCTGATGCTAACCCTAACCCTAACCATAAAACTATCCTTGGGCTGATGCTAACCCTAACCCTAACCCTAACACTATCCTAGGGCTGATGCTAACCCTAAACCTAACACTATCCTAGGGCTGATGTTAACCCTAACCCTAACACTATCCTAGGGCTGATGCTAACCCTAACCCTAACCCTAACACTCTCCTAGGGCTGATGCTAACCCTAACCCTAACACTATCCTAGGCCTGATGCTAACCCTAACCCTAACACTATCCTAGGCCTGATGCTAACCCTAACCCTTACCCTAACACTATCCTAGGGCTGATGCTGAACATAACCATAACCCTAACAGTATCCTAGGGCTAATGCTAACCCTAACCCTAACACTATCCTAGGCCTGATGCTAACCCTAACCCTAACCCTAACACTATCCTAGGACTGATGCTAACCCTAACCCTAACACTATCCTACGGCTGATGCTAACCCTAACCCTAACCCTAACAGTATCCTAGGGCTAATGCTAACCCTAACCCTAACACTATCCTAGGCCTGATGCTAACCCTAACCCTAACCCTAACACTATCCTAGGGCTGATGCTAACCCTAACCCTAACACTATCCTAGGGCTGATGCTAACCCTAACCCTAACCCTAACACTATCCTAGGGCTGATGCTAACCCTAACCCTAACACTATCCTAGGCCTGATGATAACCCTAACACTAACCCTAACACTATCCTAGGGCTGATGCTAACCCTAACCCTAACACTATCCTAGGCCTGATGCTAACCCTGTCCCTAACCCTAACACTCTCCTAGGGCTGAGGCTAACCCTAAACCTAACACTATCCTAGGGCTGATGCTAACCCTAACCCTAACCCTAACACTATTCTAGGGTTGATGCTAACCCTAACCCTAACACTATCCTAGGGCTGATTCTAACCTAACCCTATCCCTAACACTATCCTAGGGCTGATGCTAAACCTAACCCTAACACTATCCTAGGGCTGATGCTAACCCTAACCCTAACCCTAACACTATCCTAAGTCTGATGCTAACCCTAGCCCTCACACTATCCTAGGCCTGATGATAACCCTAACCCTAACCTTAACACTATCCTAGGGCTGATGCTAACCCTAACCCTAACCCTAAAACTATCCTAGAGCTGATGCTAACCCTAACCCTAACACTATCCTAGGCCTGATGATAACCCTAACCCTAACCCTAACACTATCCTAGGGCTGATGCTAACCCTAACCCTAACACTATCCTAGGGCTGATGCTAACCCTAACCCTAACCCTAACACTATCCTAGGGCTGATGCTAACCCTAACGCTAAGCCTAACACTATCCTTGAACTGATGCTAACCCTAACCCTAACCCTAACACTATCCTAGGCCTGATGATAACCCTAACCCTAACCCTAACACTATCCTAGGGTTTATGTTAACCCTAACCCTAACACTATCCTAGGGCTGATGCTAACCCTAACCCTAACCCTAACACTATCCTAGGGCGGATGCTAACCCTAACCCTAACCCTAACACTATCCTAGGACTGATGCTAACCCTAACACTAACACTATCCTAGGGCTGATGCTAACCCTAACCCTAACCCTAACACTATCCTAGGGCTGATGCTAACCCTAACCCTAACTCTAACACTATCTTAGGGCTGAGGCTAACCCTAACCCAAACACTATCCTACGGCTGATGCTAACCCTAACCCTAACCCTAATACTATCCTAAGGCTGATGCTAACCCTAACCCTAACACTATCCTGGGCCTGGTGCTAACCCTAACCCTAACCTTAACACTATCCTAGGGCTGATGCTAACCCTAACCCTAATACTATCCTAGGGCTGATGCTAACCCTAACCCTAACCCTAACACTATCCTAGGGCTGATGTTAACCCTAACCCAAACACTATCCTACGGCTGATGCTAACCCTAACCCTAACCCTAACACTATCCTAAGGCTGATGCTAACCCTAACACTAACACTATCCTAGGCCTGGTGCTAACCCTAACCCTAACCCTAACACTATCCTAGGGCTGATGCTAACCCTAACCCTAATACTATCCTAGGGCTGATGCTAACCCTAACCCTAACCCTAACACTATCCTAGGGCTGATGCTAACCCTATCCCTAACCCTAACACTATCCTAGGGCTGATGCTAACCCTAACCCTAACCCTAACACTATCCTAAGTCTGATGCTAACCCTAGCCCTCACACTATCCTAGGCCTGATGATAACAATAACCCTAACCTTAACACTATCCTAGGGCTGATGCTAACCCTAACCCTAACCCTAACACTATCCTAGAGCTGATGCTAACCCTAACCCTAACACTATCCTAGGCCTAATGATAACCCTAACCCTAACCCTAACACTATCCTAGGGCTGATGCTAACCCTAACCCTAACCCTAAAACTATCCTAGGGGGGATGCTAACCCTAACCCTAACTCTAACACTATCTTAGGGCTGAGGCTAACCCTAACCCAAACACTATCCTACGGCTGATGCTAACCCTAACCCTAACCCTAACACTAACCTAAGGCTGATGCTAACCCTAACACTAACACTATCCTGGGCCTGGTGCTAACCCTAACCCTAACCCTAACACTATCCTAGGGCTGATGCTAACCATAAGCCTAATACTATCCTAGGGCTGATGCTAACCCTAACCCTAACCATAAAACTATCCTTGGGCTGATGCTAACCCTAACCCTAACCCTAACACTATCCTAGGGCTGATGCTAACCCTAAACCTAACACTATCCTAGGGCTGATGTTAACCCTAACCCTAACACTATCCTAGGGCTGATGCTAACCCTAACCCTAACCCTAACACTCTCCTAGGGCTGATGCTAACCCTAACCCTAACACTATCCAAGGCCTGATGCTAACCCTAACCCTAACACTATCCTAGGCCTGATGCTAACCCTAACCCTTACCCTAACACTATCCTAGGGCTGATGCTGAACATAACCATAACCCTAACAGTATCCTAGGGCTAATGCTAACCCTAACCCTAACACTATCCTAGGCCTGATGCTAACCCTAACCCTAACCCTAACACTATCCTAAGGCTGATGCTAACCCTAACCCTAACACTATCCTGGGCCTGGTGCTAACCCTAACCCTAACCTTAACACTATCCTAGGGCTGATGCTAACCCTAACCCTAATACTATCCTAGGGCTGATGCTAACCCTAACCCTAACCCTAACACTATCCTAGGGCTGATATTAACCCTAACCCAAACCCTAACACTATCCTAAGGCTGATGCTAACCCTAACACTAACACTATCCTAGGGCTGATGCTAACCCTAACCCTAACCCTAACACTATCCTAAGGCTGATGCTAACCCTAACACTAACACTATCCTAGGCCTGGTGCTAACCCTAACCCTAACCCTAACACTATCCTAGGGCTGATGCTAACCCTAACCCTAATACTATCCTAGGGCTGATGCTAACCCTAACCCTAACCCTAACACTATCCTAGGGCTGATGCTAACCCTATCCCTAACCCTAACACTATCCTAGGGCTGATGCTAACCCTAACCCTAACCCTAACACTATCCTAAGTCTGATGATAACCCTAGCCCTCACACTATCCTAGGCCTGATGATAACAATAACCCTAACCTTAACACTATCCTAGGGCTGATGCTAACCCTAACCCTAACCCTAACACTATCCTAGAGCTGATGCTAACCCTAACCCTAACACTATCCTAGGCCTAATGATAACCCTAACCCTAACCCTAACACTATCCTAGGGCTGATGCTAACCCTAACCCTAACCCTAAAACTATCCTAGGGGGGATGCTAACCCTAACCCTAACCCTAACACTATCCTAGGACTGATGCTAACCCTAACACTAACACGATCCTAGGGCTGATGCTAACCCTAATCCTAACCCTAACACTATCCTAGGGCTGATGCTAACCCTAACCCTAACTCTAACACTATCTTAGGGCTGAGGCTAACCCTAACCCAAACACTATCCTACGGCTGATGCTAACCCTAACCCTAACCCTAACACTAACCTAAGGCTGATGCTAACCCTAACACTAACACTATCCTGGGCCTGGTGCTAACCCTAACCCTAACCCTAACACTATCCTAGGGCTGATGCTAACCCTAAGCCTAATACTATCCTAGTGCTGATGCTAACCCTAACCCTAACCATAAAACTATCCTTGGGCTGATGCTAACCCTAACCCTAACCCTAACACTATCCTAGGGCTGATGCTAACCCTAAACCTAACACTATCCTAGGGCTGATGTTAACCCTAACCCTAACACTATCCTAGGGCTGATGCTAACCCTAACCCTAACCCTAACACTCTCCTAGGGCTGATGCTAACCCTAACCCTAACACTATCCTAGGCCTGATGCTAACCCTAACCCTAACACTATCCTAGGCCTGATGCTAACCCTAACCCTTACCCTAACACTATCCTAGGGCTGATGCTGAACATAACCATAACCCTAACAGTATCCTAGGGCTAATGCTAACCCTAACCCTAACACTATCCTAGGCCTGATGCTAACCCTAACCCTAACCCTAACACTATCCTAGGACTGATGCTAACCCTAACCCTAACACTATCCTACGGCTGATGCTAACCCTATCCCTAACCCTAACAGTATCCTAGGGCTAATGCTAACCCTAACCCTAACACTATCCTAGGCCTGATGCTAACCCTAACCCTAACCCTAACACTATCCTAGGGCTGATGCTAACCCTAACCCTAACACTATCCTAGGGCTGATGCTAACCCTAACCCTAACCCTAACACTATCCTAGGGCTGATGCTAACCCTAACCCTAACACTATCCTAGGCCTGATGATAACCCTAACACTAACCCTAACACTATCCTAGGGCTGATGCTAACCCTAACCCTAACACTATCCTAGGGCTGATGCTAACCCTAACCCTAACACTATCCTAGGGCTGATGCTAACCCTAACCCTAACCCTAACACTATCCTAGGGCTGATGCTAACCCTAACCCTAACACTATCCTAGGGCTGATGCTAACCCTAACCCTAACCCTAACACTATCCTAGGGCTGATGCTAACCCTAACGCTAAGCCTAACACTATCGTTGAACTGATGCTAACCCTAACCCTAACCCTAACACTATCCTAGGCCTGATGATAACCCTAACACTAACCCTAACACTATCCTAGGGTTTATGTTAACCCTAACCCTAACACTATCCTAGGGCTGATGCTAACCCTAACCCTAACCCTAACACTATCCTAGGGCGGATGCTAACCCTAACCCTAACCCTAACACTATCCTAGGGCTGATGCTAACCCTAACACTAACACTATCCTAGGGCTGATGCTAACCCTAACCCTAACCCTAACACTATCCTAGGGCTGATGCTAACCCTAAGCCTAACACTATCCTAGGCCTGATGCTAACCCTAACCCTAACACTATCCTAAAGCTGATGCTAACCCTAACCCTAACCCTAACACTATCCTAGGCCTGATGCTAACCCTTTCCCTAACCCTAACACTCTCCTAGGGCTGAGGCTAACCCTAAACCTAACACTATCCTAGGGCTGATGCTAACCCTAACCCTAACCCTAACACTATCCTAGGGTTGATGCTAACCCTAACCCTAACACTATCCTAGGGCTGATGCTAACTCTAACCCTAACCCTAACACTATCCTAGGGCTGATGCTAAACCTAACCCTAACACTATCTTAGGGCTGATGCTAACCCTAACCCTAACCCTAACACTATCCTAAGTCTGATGCTAACCCTAGCCCTCACACTATCCTAGGCCTGATGATAACCCTAACCCTAACCTTAACACTATCCTAGGGCTGATGCTAACCCTAACCCTAACCCTAAAACTATCCTAGAGCTGATGCTAACCCTAACCCTAACACTATCCTAGGCCTGATGATAACCCTAACCCTAACCCTAACACTATCCTAGGGCTGATGCTAACCCTAACCCTAACACTATCCTAGGGCTGATGCTAACCCTAACCCTAACCCTAACACTATCCTAGGGCTGATGCTAACCCAAACGCTAAGCCTAACACTATCCTTGAACTGATGCTAACCCTAACCCTAACCCTAACACTATCCTAGGCCTGATGATAACCCTAACCCTAACCCTAACACTATCCTAGGGTTTATGTTAACCCTAACCCTAACACTATCCTAGGGCTGATGCTAACCCTAACCCTAACCCAAACACTATCCTAGGGCGGATGCTAACCCTAACCCTAACCCTAACACTATCCTAGGGCTGATGCTAACCCTAACACTAACACTATCCTAGGGCTGATGCTAACCCTAACCCTAACCCTAACACTATCCTAGGGCTGATGCTAACCCTAACCCTAACTCTAACACTATCTTAGGGCTGAGGCTAACCCTAACCCAAACAGTATCCTACGGCTGATGCTAACCCTAACCCTAACCCTAACACTATCCTAAGGCTGATGCTAACCCTAACACTAACACTATCCTGGGCCTGGTGCTAACCCTAACCCTAACCTTAACACTATCCTAGGGCTGATGCTAACCCTAACCCTAATACTATCATAGGGCTGATGCTAACCCTAACCCTAACCCTAACACTATCCTTGGGCTGATGTTAACCCTAACCCTAACACTATCCTACGGCTGATGCTAACCCTAACCCTAACCCTAACACTATCCTAAGGCTGATGCTAACCCTAACACTAACACTATCCTAGGCCTGGTGCTAACCCTAACCCTAACCCTAACACTATCCTAGGCTAATGCTAACCCTAACCCTAACCCTAACACTATCCTAAGTCTGATGCTAACCCTAGCCCTCACACTATCCTAGGCCTGATGATAACAATAACCCTAACCTTAACACTATCCTAGAGCTGATGCTAACCCTAACCCTAACACTATCCTAGGCCTAATGATAACATTAACCCTAACCCTAACACTATCCTAGGGCTGATGCTAACCCTAACCCTAACCCTAACACTATCCTAGGGCGGATGCTAACCCTAACTCTAACCCTAACACTATCCTAGGACTGATGCTAACCCTAACACTAACACTATCCTAGGGCAGATGCTAACCCTAACCCTAACCCTAACACTATCCTAGGGCTGATGCTAACCCTAACCCTAACTCTAACACTATCTTAGGGCTGAGGCTAACCCTAACCCAAACACTATCCTACGGCTGATGGTAACCCTAACACTAACCCTAACACTAACCTAAGGCTGATGCTAACCCTAACACTAACACTATCCTGGGCCTGGTGCTAACCCTAACCCTAACCCTAACACTATCCTGGGCCTGGTGCTAACCATAACTCTAACCCTAACACTATCCTAGGGCTGATGCTAACCCTAAGCCTAATACTATCCTAGGGCTGATGCTAACCCTAACCCTAACACTAACACTATCCTAGGGCTGATGCTAACCCTAACCCTAACCCTAACACTATCCTAGGGCTGATGCTAACCCTAACCCTAACCCTATCCTAGGGCTGATGTTAACCCTAACCCTAACACTATCCTAGGGCTGATGCTAACCCTAACCCTAACCCTAACACTCTCCTAGGGCTGATGCTAACCCTAACCCTAACACTATCCTAGGCCTGATGCTAACCCTAACCCTAACACTATCCTAGGCCTGATGCTAACCCTAACCCTTACCCTAACACTATCCTAGGGCTGATGCTGAACCTAACCATAACCCTAACAGTATCCTAGGGCTAATGCTAACCCTAACCCTAACACTATCCTAGGCCTGATGCTAACCCTAACCCTAACCCTAACACTATCCTAGGACTGATGCTAACCCTAACCCTAACACTATCCTACGGCTGATGCTAACCCTAACCCTAACCCTAACAGTATCCTAGGGCTAATGCTAACCCTAACCCTAACACTATCCTAGGCCTGATGCTAACCCTAACCCTAACCCTAACACTATCCTAGGGCTGATGCTAACCCTAACCCTAACACTATCGTAGTTCTGATGCTAACCCTAACACTAACGCTAACACTATCCTAGGGCTGATGCTAACCCTAACCCTAACACTATCCTAGGCCTGATGATAACCCTAACACTAACCCTAACACTATCCTAGGGCTGATGCTAACCCTAACCCTAACCCTAACACTATCCTAAGGCTGATGCTAACCCTAACACTAACACTATCCTAGGCCTGGTGCTAACCCTAACCCTAACCCTAACACTATCCTAGGGCTGATGCTAACCCTAACCCTAATACTATCCTAGGGCTGATGCTAACCCTAACCCTAACCCTAACACTATCCTAGGGCTGATGCTAACCCTATCCCTAACCCTAACACTATCCAAGGGCTGATGCTAACCCTAACCCTAACCCTAACACTATCCTAAGTCTGATGCTAACCCTAGCCCTCACACTATCCTAGGCCTGATGATAACAATAACCCTAACCTTAACACTATCCTAGGGCTGATGCTAACCCTAACCCTAACCCTAACACTATCCTAGGGCTGATGCTAACCCTAACGCTAAGCCTAACACTATCGTTGAACTGATGCTAACCCTATCCCTAACCCTAACACTATCCTAGGCCTGATGATAACCCTAACCCTAACCCTAACACTATCCTAGGGTTTATGTTAACCCTAACCCTAACACTATCCTAGGGCTGATGCTAACCCTAACCCTAACCCTAACACTATCCTAGGGCGGATGCTAACCCTAACCCTAACCCTAACACTATCCTAGGGCTGATGCTAACCCTAACACTAACACTATCCTAGGGCTGATGCTAACCCTAACCCTAACCCTAACACTATCCTAGGGCTGATGCTAACCCTAAGCCTAACACTATCCTAGGCCTGATGCTAACCCTAACCCTAACACTATCCTAAAGCTGATGCTAACCCTAACCCTAACCCTAACACTATCCTAGGCCTGATGCTAACCCTTTCCCTAACCCTAACACTCTCCTAGGGCTGAGGCTATCCCTAAACCTAACACTATCCTAGGGCTGATGCTAACCCTAACCCTAACCCTAACACTATCCTAGGGTTGATGCTAACCCTAACCCTAACACTATCCTAGGGCTGATGCTAACCCTAACCCTAACCCTAACACTATCCTAGGGCTGATGCTAAACCTAACCCTAACACTATCTTAGGGCTGATGCTAACCCTAACCCTAACCCTAACACTATCCTAAGTCTGATGCTAACCCTAGCCCTCACACTATCCTAGGCCTGATGATAACCCTAACCCTAACCTTAACACTATCCTAGGGCTGATGCTAACCCTAACCCTAACCCTAAAACTATCCTAGAGCTGATGCTAACCCTAACCCTAACACTATCCTAGGCCTGATGATAACCCTAACCCTAACCCTAACACTATCCTAGGGCTGATGCTAACCCTAACCCTAACACTATCCTAGGGCTGATGCTAACCCTAACCCTAACCCTAACACTATCCTAGGGCTGATGCTAACCCAAACGCTAAGCCTAACACTATCCTTGAACTGATGCTAACCCTAACCCTAACCCTAACACTATCCTAGGCCTGATGATAACCCTAACCCTAACCCTAACACTATCCTAGGGTTTATGTTAACCCTAACCCTAACACTATCCTAGGGCTGATGCTAACCCTAACCCTAACCCAAACACTATCCTAGGGCGGATGCTAACCCTAACCCTAACCCTAACACTATCCTAGGGCTGATGCTAACCCTAACACTAACACTATCCTAGGGCTGATGCTAACCCTAACCCTAACCCTAACACTATCCTAGGGCTGATGCTAACCCTAACCCTAACTCTAACACTATCTTAGGGCTGAGGCTAACCCTAACCCAAACAGTATCCTACGGCTGATGCTAACCCTAACCCTAACCCTAACACTATCCTAAGGCTGATGCTAACCCTAACACTAACACTATCCTGGGCCTGGTGCTAACCCTAACCCTAACCTTAACACTATCCTAGGGCTGATGCTAACCCTAACCCTAATACTATCATAGGGCTGATGCTAACCCTAACCCTAACCCTAACACTATCCTTGGGCTGATGTTAACCCTAACCCTAACACTATCCTACGGCTGATGCTAACCCTAACCCTAACCCTAACACTATCCTAAGGCTGATGCTAACCCTAACACTAACACTATCCTAGGCCTGGTGCTAACCCTAACCCTAACCCTAACACTATCCTAGGCTAATGCTAACCCTAACCCTAACCCTAACACTATCCTAAGTCTGATGCTAACCCTAGCCCTCACACTATCCTAGGCCTGATGATAACAATAACCCTAACCTTAACACTATCCTAGAGCTGATGCTAACCCTAACCCTAACACTATCCTAGGCCTAATGATAACATTAACCCTAACCCTAACACTATCCTAGGGCTGATGCTAACCCTAACCCTAACCCTAACACTATCCTAGGGCGGATGCTAACCCTAACCCTAACCCTAACACTATCCTAGGACTGATGCTAACCCTAACACTAACACTATCCTAGGGCAGATGCTAACCCTAACCCTAACCCTAACACTATCCTAGGGCTGATGCTAACCCTAACCCTAACTCTAACACTATCTTAGGGCTGAGGCTAACCCTAACCCAAACACTATCCTACGGCTGATGCTAACCCTAACCCTAACCCTAACACTAACCTAAGGCTGATGCTAACCCTAACACTAACACTATCCTGGGCCTGGTGCTAACCCTAACCCTAACCCTAACACTATCCTGGGCCTGGTGCTAACCATAACTCTAACCCTAACACTATCCTAGGGCTGATGCTAACCCTAAGCCTAATACTATCCTAGGGCTGATGCTAACCCTAACCCTAACACTAACACTATCCTAGGGCTGATGCTAACCCTAACCCTAACCCTAACACTATCCTAGGGCTGATGCTAACCCTAACCCTAACCCTATCCTAGGGCTGATGTTAACCCTAACCCTAACACTATCCTAGGGCTGATGCTAACCCTAACCCTAACCCTAACACTCTCCTAGGGCTGATGCTAACCCTAACCCTAACACTATCCTAGGCCTGATGCTAACCCTAACCCTAACACTATCCTAGGCCTGATGCTAACCCTAACCCTTACCCTAACACTATCCTAGGGCTGATGCTGAACCTAACCATAACCCTAACAGTATCCTAGGGCTAATGCTAACCCTAACCCTAACACTATCCTAGGCCTGATGCTAACCCTAACCCTAACCCTAACACTATCCTAGGACTGATGCTAACCCTAACCCTAACACTATCCTACGGCTGATGCTAACCCTAACCCTAACCCTAACAGTATCCTAGGGCTAATGCTAACCCTAACCCTAACACTATCCTAGGCCTGATGCTAACCCTAACCCTAACCCTAACACTATCCTAGGGCTGATGCTAACCCTAACCCTAACACTATCGTAGTTCTGATGCTAACCCTAACCCTAACGCTAACACTATCCTAGGGCTGATGCTAACCCTAACCCTAACACTATCCTAGGCCTGATGATAACCCTAACACTAACCCTAACACTATCCTAGGGCTGATGCTAACCCTAACCCTAACCCTAACACTATCCTAAGGCTGATGCTAACCCTAACACTAACACTATCCTAGGCCTGGTGCTAACCCTAACCCTAACCCTAACACTATCCTAGGGCTGATGCTAACCCTAACCCTAATACTATCCTAGGGCTGATGCTAACCCTAACCCTAACCCTAACACTATCCTAGGGCTGATGCTAACCCTATCCCTAACCCTAACACTATCCTAGGGCTGATGCTAACCCTAACCCTAACCCTAACACTATCCTAAGTCTGATGCTAACCCTAGCCCTCACACTATCCTAGGCCTGATGATAACAATAACCCTAACCTTAACACTATCCTAGGGCTGATGCTAACCCTAACCCTAACCCTAACACTATCCTAGAGCTGATGCTAACCCTAACCCTAACACTATCCTAGGCCTAATGATAACCCTAACCCTAACACTAACACTATCCTAGGGCTGATGCTAACCCTAACCCTAACCCTAAAACTATCCTAGGGGGGATGCTAACCCTAACCCTAACCCTAACACTATCCTAGGACTGATGCTAACCCTAACACTAACACGATCCTAGGGCTGATGCTAACCCTAATCCTAACCCTAACACTATCCTAGGGCTGATGCTAACCCTAACCCTAACTCTAACACTATCTTAGGGCTGAGGCTAACCCTAACCCAAACACTATCCTACGGCTGATGCTAACCCTAACCCTAACCCTAACACTAACCTAAGGCTGATGCTAACCCTAACACTAACACTATCCTGGGCCTGGTGCTAACCCTAACCCTAACCCTAACACTATCCTAGGGCTGATGCTAACCCTAAGCCTAATAGTATCCTAGGGCTGATGCTAACCCTAACCCTAACCATAAAACTATCCTTGGGCTGATGCTAACCCTATCCCTAACCCTAACACTATCCTAGGGCTGATGCTAACCCTAAACCTAACACTATCCTAGGGCTGATGTTAACCCTAACCCTAACACTATCCTAGGGCTGATGCTAACCCTAACCCTAACCCTAACACTCTCCTAGGGCTGATGCTAACCCTAACCCTAACACTATCCTAGGCCTGATGCTAACCCTAACCCTAACACTATCCTAGGCCTGATGCTAACCCTAACCCTTACCCTAACACTATCCTAGGGCTGATGCTGAACATAACCATAACCCTAACAGTATCCTAGGGCTAATGCTAACCCTAACCCTAACACTATCCTAGGCCTGATGCTAACCCTAACCCTAACCCTAACACTATCCTAGGACTGATGCTAACCCTAACGCTAACACTATCCTACGGCTGATGCTAACCCTAACCCTAACCCTAACAGTATCCTAGGGCTAATGCTAACCCTAACCCTAACACTATCCTAGGCCTGATGCTAACCCTAACCCTAACCCTAACACTATCCTAGGGCTGATGCTAACCCTAACCCTAACACTATCCTAGGGCTGATGCTAACCCTAACCCTAACCCTAACACTATCCTAGGGCTGATGCTAACCCTAACCCTAACACTATCCTAGGCCTGATGATAACCCTAACACTAACCCTAACACTATCCTAGGGCTGATGCTAACCCTAACCCTAACACTATCCTAGGGCTGATGCTAACCCTAACCCTAACCCTAACACTATCCTAGGGCTGATGCTAACCCTAACGCTAACCCTAACACTATCCTTGAACTGATGCTAACCCTAACCCTAACCCTAACACTATCCTAGGCCTGATGATAACCCTAACCCTAACCTTAACACTATCCTAGGGCTGATGCTAACCCTAACCCTAACCCTAAAACTATCCTAGAGCTGATGCTAACCCTAACCCTAACACTATCCTAGGCCTGATGATAACCATAACCCTAACCCTAACACTATCCTAGGCTGATGCTAACCCTAACCCTAACACTATCCTAGGGCTGATGCTAACCCTAACCCTAACCCTAACACTATCCTAGGGCTGATGCTAACCCTAACGCTAAGCCTAACACTATCGTTGAACTGATGCTAACCCTAACCCTAACCCTAACACTATCCTAGGCCTGATGATAACCCTAACCCTAACCCTAACACTATCCTAGGGTTTATGTTAACCCTAACCCTAACACTATCCTAGGGCTGATGCTAACCCTAACCCTAACCCTAACACTATCCTAGGGCGGATGCTAACCCTAACCCTAACCCTAACACTATCCTAGGGCTGATGCTAACCCTAACACTAACACTATCCTAGGGCTGATGCTAACCCTAACCCTAACCCTAACACTATCCTAGGGCTGATGCTAACCCTAAGCCTAACACTATCCTAGGCCTGATGCTAACCCTAACCCTAACACTATCCTAAAGCTGATGCTAACCCTAACCCTAACCCTAACACTATCCTAGGGCTGATGCTAAACCTAACCCTAACACTATCTTAGGGCTGATGCCAACCCTAACCCTAACCCTAACACTATCCTAAGTCTGATGCTAACCCTAGCCCTCAAACTATCCTAGGCCTGATGATAACCCTAACCCTAACCTTAACACTATCCTAGGGCTGATGCTAACCCTAACCCTAACCCTAAAACTATCCTAGAGCTGATGCTAACCCTAACCCTAACACTATCCTAGGCCTGATGATAACCCTAACCCTAACCCTAACACTATCCTAGGGCTGATGCTAACCCTAACCCTAACACTATCCTAGGGCTGATGCTAACCCTAACCCTAACCCTAACACTATCCTAGGGCTGATGCTAACCCAAACGCTAAGCCTAACACTATCCTTGAACTGATGCTAACCCTAACCCTAACCCTAACACTATCCTAGGCCTGATGATAACCCTAACCCTAACCCTAACACTATCCTAGGGTTTATGTTAACCCTAACCCTAACACTATCCTAGGGCTGATGCTAACCCTAACCCTAACCCAAACACTATCCTAGGGCGGATGCTAACCCTAACCCTAACCCTAACACTATCCTAGGGCTGATGCTAACCCTAACACTAACACTATCCTAGGGCTGATGCTAACCCTAACCCTAACCCTAACACTATCCTAGGGCTGATGCTAACCCTAACCCTAACTCTAACACTATCTTAGGGCTGAGGCTAACCCTAACCCAAACAGTATCCTACGGCTGATGCTAACCCTAACCCTAACCCTAACACTATCCTAAGGCTGATGCTAACCCTAACACTAACACTATCCTGGGCCTGGTGCTAACCCTAACCCTAACCTTAACACTATCCTAGGGCTGATGCTAACCCTAACCCTAATACTATCATAGGGCTGATGCTAACCCTAACCCTAACCCTAACACTATCCTTGGGCTGATGTTAACCCTAACCCTAACACTATCCTACGGCTGATGCTAACCCTAACCCTAACCCTAACACTATCCTAAGGCTGATGCTAACCCTAACACTAACACTATCCTAGGCCTGGTGCTAACCCTAACCCTAACCCTAACACTATCCTAGGCTAATGCTAACCCTAACCCTAACCCTAACACTATCCTAAGTCTGATGCTAACCCTAGCCCTCACACTATCCTAGGCCTGATGATAACAATAACCCTAACCTTAACACTATCCTAGAGCTGATGCTAACCCTAACCCTAACACTATCCTAGGCCTAATGATAACATTAACCCTAACCCTAACACTATCCTAGGGCTGATGCTAACCCTAACCCTAACCCTAACACTATCCTAGGGCGGATGCTAACCCTAACCCTAACCCTAACACTATCCTAGGACTGATGCTAACCCTAACACTAACACTATCCTAGGGCAGATGCTAACCCTAACCCTAACCCTAACACTATCCTAGGGCTGATGCTAACCCTAACCCTAACTCTAACACTATCTTAGGGCTGAGGCTAACCCTAACCCAAACACTATCCTACGGCTGATGCTAACCCTAACCCTAACCCTAACACTAACCTAAGGCTGATGCTAACCCTAACACTAACACTATCCTGGGCCTGGTGCTAACCCTAACCCTAACCCTAACACTATCCTGGGCCTGGTGCTAACCATAACTCTAACCCTAACACTATCCTAGGGCTGATGCTAACCCTAAGCCTAATACTATCCTAGGGCTGATGCTAACCCTAACCCTAACACTAACACTATCCTAGGGCTGATGCTAACCCTAACCCTAACCCTAACACTATCCTAGGGCTGATGCTAACCCTAACCCTAACCCTATCCTAGGGCTGATGTTAACCCTAACCCTAACACTATCCTAGGGCTGATGCTAACCCTAACCCTAACCCTAACACTCTCCTAGGGCTGATGCTAACCCTAACCCTAACACTATCCTAGGCCTGATGCTAACCCTAACCCTAACACTATCCTAGGCCTGATGCTAACCCTAACCCTTACCCTAACACTATCCTAGGGCTGATGCTGAACCTAACCATAACCCTAACAGTATCCTAGGGCTAATGCTAACCCTAACCCTAACACTATCCTAGGCCTGATGCTAACCCTAACCCTAACCCTAACACTATCCTAGGACTGATGCTAACCCTAACCCTAACACTATCCTACGGCTGATGCTAACCCTAACCCTAACCCTAACAGTATCCTAGGGCTAATGCTAACCCTAACCCTAACACTATCCTAGGCCTGATGCTAACCCTAACCCTAACCCTAACACTATCCTAGGGCTGATGCTAACCCTAACCCTAACACTATCGTAGTTCTGATGCTAACCCTAACCCTAACGCTAACACTATCCTAGGGCTGATGCTAACCCTAACCCTAACACTATCCTAGGCCTGATGATAACCCTAACACTAACCCTAAAACTATCCTAGGGCTGATGCTAACCCTAACCCTAACACTATCCTAGGGCTGATGCTAACCCTAAACCTAACCCTAACACTATCCTAGGCCTGATGATAACCCTAACCCTAACCCTAACACGATCCTAGGGCTGATGCTAACCCTAACCCTAACACTATCCTAGGGCTGAGGCTAACCCTAATCCTAAGCCTAACACTATCCTAGGGCTGATGCTAACCCTAACGCTAACCCTAACACTATCCTTGAACTGATGCTAACACTAACCCTAACCCTAACACTATCCTAGGCCTGATGATAACCCTAACCCTAACCCTAACACTATCCTAGGGTTTATGTTAACCCTAACCCTAACACTATCCTAGGCCTGATGCTAACCCTAACCCTAACCCTAACACTATCCTAGGGCGAATGCTAACCCTAACCCTAACCCTAACACTATCCTAGGACTGATGCTAACCCTAACACTAACACTCTCCTAGGGCTGATGCTAACCCTAACCCTAACACTATCCTAGGCCTGATGCTAACCCTAACCCTAACACTATCCTAAACCTGATGCTAACCCTAACCCTAACCCTAACACTATCCTAGGCCTGATGCTAACCCTGTCCCTAACCCTAACACTCTCCTAGGGCTGAGGCTAACCTTAAACCTAACACTATCCTAGGGCTGATGCTAACCCTAACGCTAAGCCTAACACTATCCTTGAACTGATGCTAACCCTAACCCTAACCCTAACACTATCCTAGGCCTGATGCTAACCCTGTCCCTAACCCTAACACTCTCCTAGGGCTGAGGCTAACCTTAAACCTAACACTATCCTAAGTCTGATGCTAACCCTAGCCCTCACACTATCCTAGGCCTGATGATAACCCTAACCCTAACCTTAACACTATCCTAGGGCTGATGCTAACCCTAACCCTAACCCTAAAACTATCCTAGAGCTGATGCTAACCCTAACCCTAACACTATCCTAGGCCTGATGATAACCCTAACCCTAACCCTAACACTATCCTAGGGCTGATGATAACCCTAACCCTAACACTATCCTAGGGCTGATGCTAACCCTAACCCTAACCCTAACACTACCCTAGGGCTGATGCTAACCCTAACGCTAAGCCTAACACTATCCTTGAACTGATGCTAACCCTAACCCTAACCCTAACACTATCCTAGGCCTGATGATAACCCTAACCCTAACCCGAACACTATCCTAGGGTTTATGTTAACCCTAACCCTTACACTATCCTAGGGCTGATGCTAACCCTAACCCTAACCCTGACACTATCCTAGGGCGGATGCTAACCCTAACCCTAACCCTAACACTATCCTAGGGCTGATGCTAACCCTAACACTAACACTATCCTAGGGCTGATGCTAACCCTAACCCTAAGCCTAACACTATCCTAGGGCTGATGCTAACCCTAACCCTAACACTATCCTAGGCCTGATGCTAACCCTAACACTAACACTATCCTAGGGCTGATGCTAACCCTAACCCTAACCCTAACACTATCCTAGGGCTGATGCTAACCCTAACCCTAACTCTAACACTATCTTAGGGCTGAGGCTAACCCTAACCCAAACACTATCCTACGGCTGATGCTAACCCTAACACTAACCCTAACACTATCCTAGGGCTGATGCTAACCCTAACCCTAACACTATCCTAGGCCTGATGATAACCCTAACACTAACCCTAACACTATCCTAGGGCTGATGCTAACCCTAACCCTAACACTATCCTAGGGCTGATGCTAACCCTAACCCTAACCCTAACACTATCCTAGGCCTGATGATAACCCTAACCCTAACCCTAATACGATCCTAGGGCTGATGCTAACCCTAACCCTAACACTATCCTAGGGCTGATGCTAACCCTAATCCTAAGCCTAACACTATCCTAGGGCTGATGCTAACCCTAACGCTAACCCTAACACTATCCTTGAACTGATGCTAACCCTAACCCTAACCCTAACACTATCCTAGGCCTGATTATAACCCTAACCCTAACCCTAACACTATCCTAGGGTTTATGTTAACCCTAACCCTAACACTATCCTAGGCCTGATGCTAACCCTAACCCTAACCCTAACACTATCCTAGGGCGGATGCTAACCCTAACCCTAACCCTAACACTATCCTAGGACTGATGATAACCCTAACACTAACACTCTCCTAGGGCTGATGCTAACCCTAACCCTAACACTATCCTAGGCCTGATGCTAACCCTAACCCTAACACTATCCTAAACCTGATGTTAACCCTAACCCTAACCCTAACACTATCCTAGGCCTGATGCTAACCCTGTCCCTAACCCTAACACTCTCCTAGGGCTGAGGCTAACCCTAAACCTTACACTATCCTAGGGCTGATGCTAACCCTAACCCTAACCCTAACACTATCCTAGGGTTGATGCTAACCCTAACCCTACCACTATCCTAGGGCTGATGCTAACCCTAACCCTAACCCTAACACTATCCTAGGGCTGATGCTAAACCTAACCCTAACACTATCCTAGGGTGATGCTAACCCTAACCCTAACCCTAACACTATCCTAAGTCTGATGCTAACCCTAGCCCTCACACTATCCTAGGCCTGATGATAACCCTAACCCTAACCTTAACACTATCCTAGGGCTGATGCTAACCCTAACCCTAACCCTAAAACTATCCTAGAGCTGATGCTAACACTAACCCTAACACTATCCTAGGACTGATGATAACCCTAACCCTAACCCTAACACTATCCTAGGGCTGATGATAACCCTAACCTTAACACTATCCTAGGGCTGATGCTAACCCTAACCCTAACCCTAACACTATCCTAGGGCTGATGCTAAACCTAACGCTAAGCCTAACACTATCCTTGAACTGATGCTAACCCTAACCCTAACCCTAACACTATCCTAGGCCTGATGATAACCCTAACCCTAACCCGAACACTATCCTAGGGTTTATGTTAACCCTAACCCTAACACTATCCTAGGGCTGATGCTAACCCTAACCCTAACCCTAACACTATCCTAGGGCGGATGCTAACCCTAACCCTAACCCTAACACTATCCTAGGGCTGATGCTAACCCTAACACTAACACTATCCTAGGGCTGATGCTAACCCTAACCCTAACCCTAACACTATCCTAGGGCTGATGCTAACCCTAACCCTAACACTATCCTAGGCCTGATGCTAACCCTAACCCTAACACTATCCTAAAGCTGATGCTAACCCTAACCCTAACCCTAACACTATCCTAGGCCTGATGCTAACCCTGTACCTAACCCTAACACTCTCCTAGGGCTGAGGCTAACCCTAAACCTAACACTATCCTAGGGCTGATGCTAACCCTAACCCTAACCCTAACACTATTCTAGGGTTGATGCTAACCCTAACACTAACACTATCCCAGGGCTGATTCTAACCTAACCCTAACCCTAACACTATCCTAGGGCTGATGCTAAACCTAACCCTAACACTATCCTAGGGCTGATGCTAACCCTAACCCTAACCCTAACACTATCCTAAGTCTGATGCTAACCCTAGCCCTCACACTATCCTAGGCCTGATGATAACCCTAACCCTAACCTTAACACTATCCTAGGGCTGATGCTAACCCTAACCCTAACCCTAAAACTATCCTAGAGCTGATGCTAACCCTAACCCTAACACTATCCTAGGCCTGATGATAACCCTAACCCTAACCCTAACACTATCCTAGGGCTGATGCTAACCCTAACCCTAACACTATCCTAGGGCTGATGCTAACCCTAAGCCTAACCCTAACACTATCCTAGGGCTGATGCTAACCCTAACGCTAAGCCTAACACTATCCTTGAACTGATGCTAACCCTAACCCTAACCCTAACACTATCCTAGGCCTGATGATAACCCTAACCCTAACCCTAACACTATCCTAGGGTTTATGTTAACCCTAACCCTAACACTATCCTAGGCCTGATGCTAACCCTAACCCTAACCCTAACACTATCCTAGGGCGGATGCTAAACCTAACCCTAACACTATCCTAGGGTGATGCTAACCCTAACCCTAACCCTAACACTATCCTAAGTCTGATGCTAACCCTAGCCCTCACACTATCCTAGGCCTGATGATAACCCTAACCATAACCTTAACACTATCCTAGGGCTGATGCTAACCCTAACCCTAACCCTAAAACTATCCTAGAGCTGATGATAACCCTAACCCTAACACTATCCTAGGCCTGATGATAACCCTAACCCTATCCCTAACACTATCCTAGGGCTGATGATAACCCTAACCCTAACACTATCCTAGGGCTGATGCTAACCCTAACCCTAACCCTAACACTATCCTAGGGCTGATGCTAACCCTAACGCTAAGCCTAACACTATCCTTGAACTGATGCTAACCCTAACCCTAACCCTAACACTATCCTAGGCCTGATGATAACCCTAACCCTAACCCGAACACTATCCTAGGGTTTATGTTAACCCTAACCCTTACACTATCCTAGGGCTGATGCTAACCCTAACCCTAACCCTGACACTATCCTAGGGCGGATGCTAACCCTAACCCTAACCCTAACACTATCCTAGGGCTGATGCTAACCCTAACACTAACACTATCCTAGGGCTGATGCTAACCCTAACCCTAACCCTAACACTATCCTAGGGCTGATGCTAACCCTAACCCTAACACTATCCTAGGCCTGATGCTAACCCTAACCCTAACACTATCCTAAAGCTGATGCTAACCCTAACCCTAACCCTAACACTATCCTAGGGCGGATGCTAACCCTAACCCTAACCTTAACACTATCCTAGGGCTGATGCTAACCCTAACACTAACACTATCCTAGGGCTGATGCTAACCCTAACCCTAACCCTAACACTATCCTAGGGCTGATGCTAACCCTAACCCTAACTCTAACACTATCTTAGGGCTGAGGCTAACCCTAACCCAAACACTATCCTACGGCTGATGCTAACCCTAACACTAACCCTAACACTATCCTAGGGCTGATGCTAACCCTAACGCTAACACTATCCTAGGCCTGATGATAACCCTAACACTAACCCTAACACTATCCTAGGGCTGATGCTAACCCTAACCCTAACACTATCCTAGGGCTGATGCTAACCCTAACCCTAACACTATCCTAGGGCTGATGCTAACCCTAATCCTAAGCCTAACACTATCCTAGGGCTGATGCTAACCCTAACGCTAACCCTAACACTATCCTTGAACTGATGCTAACCCTAACCCTAACCCTAACACTATCCTAGGCCTGATTATAACCCTAACCCTAACCCTAACACTATCCTAGGGTTTATGTTAACCCTAACCCTAACACTATCCTAGGCCTGATGCTAACCCTAACCCTAACCCTAACACTATCCTAGGGCGGATGCTAACCCTAACCCTAACCCTAACACTATCCTAGGACTGATGATAACCCTAACACTAACACTATCCTAGGGCTGATGCTAACCCTAACCCTAACACTATCCTAGGCCTGATGCTAACCCTAACCCTAACACTATCCTAAACCTGATGTTAACCCTAACCCTAACCCTAACACTATCCTAGGCCTGATGCTAACCCTGTCCCTAACCCTAACACTCTCCTAGGGCTGAGGCTAACCTTAAACCTAACACTATCCTAGGGCTGATGCTAACCCTAACCCTAACCCTAACACTATCCTAGGGCTGATGCTAAACCTAACCCTAACACTATCCTAGGGCTGATGCTAACCCTAAGCCTAATACTATCCTAGGGCTGATGCTAACCCTAACCCTAACACTAACACTATCCTAGGGCTGATGCTAACCCTAACCCTAACCCTAACACTATCCTAGGGCTGATGCTAACCCTAACCCTAACCCTATCCTAGGGCTGATGTTAACCCTAACCCTAACACTATCCTAGGGCTGATGCTAACCCTAACCCTAACCCTAACACTCTCCTAGGGCTGATGCTAACCCTAACCCTAACACTATCCTAGGCCTGATGCTAACCCTAACCCTAACACTATCCTAGGCCTGATGCTAACCCTAACCCTTACCCTAACACTATCCTAGGGCTGATGCTGAACCTAACCATAACCCTAACAGTATCCTAGGGCTAATGCTAACCCTAACCCTAACACTATCCTAGGCCTGATGCTACCCCTAACCCTAACCCTAACACTATCCTAGGACTGATGCTAACCCTAACCCTAACACTATCCTACGGCTGATGCTAACCCTAACCCTAACCCTAACAGTATCCTAGGGCTAATGCTAACCCTAACCCTAACACTATCCTAGGCCTGATGCTAACCCTAACCCTAACCCTAACACTATCCTAGGGCTGATGCTAACCCTAACCCTAACACTATCGTAGTTCTGATGCTAACCCTAACCCTAACGCTAACACTATCCTAGGGCTGATGCTAACCCTAACCCTAACACTATCCTAGGCCTGATGATAACCCTAACACTAACCCTAACACTATCCTAGGGCTGATGCTAACCCTAACCCTAACACTATCCTAGGGCTGATGCTAACCCTAAACCTAACCCTAACACTATCCTAGGCCTGATGATAACCCTAACCCTAACCCTAACACGATCCTAGGGCTGATGCTAACCCTAACCCTAACACTATCCTAGGGCTGAGGCTAACCCTAATCCTAAGCCTAACACTATCCTAGGGCTGATGCTAACCCTAACGCTAACCCTAACACTATCCTTGAACTGATGCTAACACTAACCCTAACCCTAACACTATCCTAGGCCTGATGATAACCCTAACCCTAACCCTAACACTATCCTAGGGTTTATGTTAACCCTAACCCTAACACTATCCTAGGCCTGATGCTAACCCTAACCCTAACCCTAACACTATCCTAGGGCGAATGCTAACCCTAACCCTAACCCTAACACTATCCTAGGACTGATGCTAACCCTAACACTAACACTCTCCTAGGGCTGATGCTAACCCTAACTCTAACACTATCCTAGGCCTGATGCTAACCCTAACCCTAACACTATCCTAAACCTGATGCTAACCCTAACCCTAACCCTAACACTATCCTAGGCCTGATGCTAACCCTGTCCCTAACCCTAACACTCTCCTAGGGCTGAGGCTAACCTTAAACCTAACACTATCCTAGGGCTGATGCTAACCCTAACCCTAACCCTAACACTATCCTAGGGTTGATGCTAACCCTAACCCTACCACTATCCTAGGGCTGATGCTAACCCTAACCCTAACCCTAACACTATCCTAGGGCTGATGCTAAACCTAACCCTAACACTATCCTAGGGTGATGCTAACCCTAACCCTAACCCTAACACTATCCTAAGTCTGATGCTAACCCTAGCCCTCACACTATCCTAGGCCTGATGATAACCCTAACCCTAACCTTAACACTATCCTAGGGCTGATGCTAACCCTAACCCTAACCCTAAAACTATCCTAGAGCTGATGCTAACCCTAACCCTAACACTATCCTAGGCCTGATGATAACCCTAACCCTAACCCTAACACTATCCTAGGGCTGATGATAACCCTAACCCTAACACTATCCTAGGGCTGATGCTAACCCTAACCCTAACCCTAACACTATCCTAGGGCTGATGCTAACCCTAACGCTAAGCCTAACACTATCCTTGAACTGATGCTAACCCTAACCCTAACCCTAACACTATCCTAGGCCTGATGATAACCCTAACCCTAACCCGAACACTATCCTAGGGTTTATGTTAACCCTAACCCTTACACTATCCTAGGGCTGATGCTAACCCTAACCCTAACCCTGACACTATCCTAGGGCGGATGCTAACCCTAACCCTAACCCTAACACTATCCTAGGGCTGATGCTAACCCTAACACTAACACTATCCTAGGGCTGATGCTAACCCTAACCCTAAGCCTAACACTATCCTAGGGCTGATGCTAACCCTAACCCTAACACTATCCTAGGCCTGATGCTAACCCTAACCCTAACACTATCCTAAAGCTGATGCTAACCCTAACCCTAACCCTAACACTATCCTAGGGCGGATGCTAACCCTAACCCTAACCCTAACACTATCCTAGGGCTGATGCTAACCCTAACACTAACACTATCCTAGGGCTGATGCTAACCCTAACCCTAACCCTAACACTATCCTAGGGCTGATGCTAACCCTAACCCTAACTCTAACACTATCTTAGGGCTGAGGCTAACCCTAACCCAAACACTATCCTACGGCTGATGCTAACCCTAACACTAACCCTAACACTATCCTAGGGCTGATGCTAACCCTAACCCTAACACTATCCTAGGCCTGATGATAACCCCAACACTAACCCTAACACTATCCTAGGGCTGATGCTAACCCTAACCCTAACACTATCCTAGGGCTGATGCTAACCCTAACCCTAACCCTAACACTATCCTAGGCCTGATGATAACCCTAACCCTAACCCTAACACGATCCTAGGGCTGATGCTAACCCTAACCCTAACACTATCCTAGGGCTGATGCTAACCCTAATCCTAAGCCTAACACTATCCTAGGGCTGATGCTAACCCTAACGCTAACCCTAACACTATCCTTGAACTGATGCTAACCCTAACCCTAACCCTAACACTATCCTAGGCCTGATTATAACCCTAACCCTAACCCTAACACTATCCTAGGGTTTATGTTAACCCTAACCCTAACACTATCCTAGGCCTGATGCTAACCCTAACCCTAACCCTAACACTATCCTAGGGCGGATGCTAACCCTAACCCTAACCCTAACACTATCCTAGGACTGATGATAACCCTAACACTAACACTCTCGTAGGGCTGATGCTAACCCTAACCCTAACACTATCCTAGGCCTGATGCTAACCCTAACCCTAACACTATCCTAAACCTGATGTTAACCCTAACCCTAACCCTAACACTATCCTAGGCCTGATGCTAACCCTGTCCCTAACCCTAACACTCTCCTAGGGCTGAGGCTAACCCTAACCCTACCACTATCCTAGGGCTGATGCTAACCCTAACCCTAACCCTAACACTATCCTAGGGCTGATGCTAAACCTAACCCTAACACTATCCTAGGGTGATGCTAACCCTAACCCTAACCCTAACACTATCCTAAGTCTGATGCTAACCCTAGCCCTCACACTATCCTAGGCCTGATGATAACCCTAACCCTAACCTTAACACTATCCTAGGGCTGATGCTAACCCTAACCCTAACCCTAAAACTATCCTAGAGCTGATGCTAACCCTAACCCTAACACTATCCTAGGCCTGATGATAACCCTAACCCTAACCCTAACACTATCCTAGTGCTGATGATAACCCTAACCCTAACACTATCCTAGGGCTGATGCTAACCCTAACCCTAACCCTAACACTATCCTAGGTCTGATGCTAACCCTAACGCTAAGCCTAACACTATCCTTGAACTGATGCTAACCCTAACCCTAACCCTAACACTATCCTAGGCCTGATGATAACCCTAACCCTAACCCGAACACTATCCTAGGGTTTATGTTAACCCTAACCCTTACACTATCCTAGGGCTGATGCTAACCCTAACCCTAACCCTGACACTATCCTAGGGCGGATGCTAACCCTAACCCTAACCCTAACACTATCCTAGGGCTCATGCTAACCCTAACACTAACACTATCCTAGGGCTGATGCTAACCCTAACCCTAACCCTAACACTATCCTAGGGCTGATGCTAACCCTAACCCTAACACTATCCTAGGCCTGATGCTAACCCTAACCCTAACACTATCCTAAAGCTGATGCTAACCCTAACCCTAACCCTAACACTATCCTAGGGCGGATGCTAACCCTAACCCTAACCCTAACACTATCCTAGGGCTGATGCTAACCCTAACACTAACACTATCCTAGGGCTGATGCTAACCCTAACCCTAACCCTAACACTATCCTAGGGCTGATGCTAACCCTAACCCTAACTCTAACACTATCTTAGGGCTGAGGCTAACCCTAACCCAAACACTATCCTACGGCTGATGCTAACCCTAACACTAACCCTAACACTATCCTAGGGCTGATGCTAACCCTAACGCTAACACTATCCTAGGCCTGATGATAACCCTAACACTAACCCTAACACTATCCTAGGGCTGATGCTAACCCTAACCCTAACACTATCCTAGGGCTGATGCTAACCCTAACCCTAACACTATCCTAGGGCTGATGCTAACCCTAATCCTAAGCCTACCACTATCCTAGGGCTGATGCTAACCCTAACGCTAACCCTAACACTATCCTTGAACTGATGCTAACCCTAACCCTAACCCTAACACTATCCTAGGCCTGATTATAACCCTAACCCTAACCCTAACACTATCCTAGGGTTTATGTTAACCCTAACCCTAACACTATCCTAGGCCTGATGCTAACCCTAACCCTAACCCTAACACTATCCTAGGGCGGATGCTAACCCTAACCCTAACCCTAACACTATCCTAGGACTGATGATAACCCTAACACTAACACTATCCTAGGGCTGATGCTAACCCTAACCCTAACACTATCCTAGGCCTGATGCTAACCCTAACCCTAACACTATCCTAAACCTGATGTTAACCCTAACCCTAACCCTAACACTATCCTAGGCCTGATGCTAACCCTGTCCCTAACCCTAACACTCTCCTAGGGCTGAGGCTAACCTTAAACCTAACACTATCCTAGGGCTGATGCTAACCCTAACCCTAACCCTAACACTATCCTAGGGCTGATGCTAAACCTAACCCTAACACTATCCTAGGGCTGATGCTAACCCTAAGCCTAATACTATCCTAGGGCTGATGCTAACCCTAACCCTAACACTAACACTATCCTAGGGCTGATGCTAACCCTAACCCTAACCCTAACACTATCCTAGGGCTGATGCTAACCCTAACCCTAACCCTATCCTAGGGCTGATGTTAACCCTAACCCTAACACTATCCTAGGGCTGATGCTAACCCTAACCCTAACCCTAACACTCTCCTAGGGCTGATGCTAACCCTAACCCTAACACTATCCTAGGCCTGATGCTAACCCTAACCCTAACACTATCCTAGGCCTGATGCTAACCCTAACCCTTACCCTAACACTATCCTAGGGCTGATGCTGAACCTAACCATAACCCTAACAGTATCCTAGGGCTAATGCTAACCCTAACCCTAACACTATCCTAGGCCTGATGCTAACCCTAACCCTAACCCTAACACTATCCTAGGACTGATGCTAACCCTAACCCTAACACTATCCTACGGCTGATGCTAACCCTAACCCTAACCCTAACAGTATCCTAGGGCTAATGCTAACCCTAACCCTAACACTATCCTAGGCCTGATGCTAACCCTAACCCTAACCCTAACACTATCCTAGGGCTGATGCTAACCCTAACCCTAACACTATCGTAGTTCTGATGCTAACCCTAACCCTAACGCTAACACTATCCTAGGGCTGATGCTAACCCTAACCCTAACACTATCCTAGGCCTGATGATAACCCTAACACTAACCCTAACACTATCCTAGGGCTGATGCTAACCCTAACCCTAACACTATCCTAGGGCTGATGCTAACCCTAAACCTAACCCTAACACTATCCTAGGCCTGATGATAACCCTAACCCTAACCCTAACACGATCCTAGGGCTGATGCTAACCCTAACCCTAACACTATCCTAGGGCTGAGGCTAACCCTAATCCTAAGCCTAACACTATCCTAGGGCTGATGCTAACCCTAACGCTAACCCTAACACTATCCTTGAACTGATGCTAACACTAACCCTAACCCTAACACTATCCTAGGCCTGATGATAACCCTAACCCTAACCCTAACACTATCCTAGGGTTTATGTTAACCCTAACCCTAACACTATCCTAGGCCTGATGCTAACCCTAACCCTAACCCTAACACTATCCTAGGGCGAATGCTAACCCTAACCCTAACCCTAACACTATCCTAGGACTGATGCTAACCCTAACACTAACACTCTCCTAGGGCTGATGCTAACCCTAACTCTAACACTATCCTAGGCCTGATGCTAACCCTAACCCTAACACTATCCTAAACCTGATGCTAACCCTAACCCTAACCCTAACACTATCCTAGGCCTGATGCTAACCCTGTCCCTAACCCTAACACTCTCCTAGGGCTGAGGCTAACCTTAAACCTAACACTATCCTAGGGCTGATGCTAACCCTAACCCTAACCCTAACACTATCCTAGGGTTGATGCTAACCCTAACCCTACCACTATCCTAGGGCTGATGCTAACCCTAACCCTAACCCTAACACTATCCTAGGGCTGATGCTAAACCTAACCCTAACACTATCCTAGGGTGATGCTAACCCTAACCCTAACCCTAACACTATCCTAGGGCTGATGCTAACCCTAACCCTAACACTATCGTAGTTCTGATGCTAACCCTAACCCTAACGCTAACACTATCCTAGGGCTGATGCTAACCCTAACCCTAACACTATCCTAGGCCTGATGATAACCCTAACACTAACCCTAACACTATCCTAGGGCTGATGCTAACCCTAACCCTAACACTATCCTAGGGCTGATGCTAACCCTAAACCTAACCCTAACACTATCCTAGGCCTGATGATAACCCTAACCCTAACCCTAACACGATCCTAGGGCTGATGCTAACCCTAACCCTAACACTATCCTAGGGCTGAGGCTAACCCTAATCCTAAGCCTAACACTATCCTAGGGCTGATGCTAACCCTAACGCTAACCCTAACACTATCCTTGAACTGATGCTAACACTAACCCTAACCCTAACACTATCCTAGGCCTGATGATAACCCTAACCCTAACCCTAACACTATCCTAGGGTTTATGTTAACCCTAACCCTAACACTATCCTAGGCCTGATGCTAACCCTAACCCTAACCCTAACACTATCCTAGGGCGAATGCTAACCCTAACCCTAACCCTAACACTATCCTAGGACTGATGCTAACCCTAACACTAACACTCTCCTAGGGCTGATGCTAACCCTAACTCTAACACTATCCTAGGCCTGATGCTAACCCTAACCCTAACACTATCCTAAACCTGATGCTAACCCTAACCCTAACCCTAACACTATCCTAGGCCTGATGCTAACCCTGTCCCTAACCATAACACTCTCCTAGGGCTGAGGCTAACCTTAAACCTAACACTATCCTAGGGCTGATGCTAACCCTAACCCTAACCCTAACACTATCCTAGGGTTGATGCTAACCCTAACCCTACCACTATCCTAGGGCTGATGCTAACCCTAACCCTAACCCTAACACTATCCTAGGGCTGATGCTAAACCTAACCCTAACACTATCCTAGGGTGATGCTAACCCTAACCCTAACCCTAACACTATCCTAAGTCTGATGCTAACCCTAGCCCTCACACTATCCTAGGCCTGATGATAACCCTAACCCTAACCTTAACACTATCCTAGGGCTGATGCTAACCCTAACCCTAACCCTAAAACTATCCTAGAGCTGATGCTAACCCTAACCCTAACACTATCCTAGGCCTGATGATAACCCTAACCCTAACCCTAACACTATCCTAGGGCTGATGATAACCCTAACCCTAACACTATCCTAGGGCTGATGCTAACCCTAACCCTAACCCTAACACTATCCTAGGGCTGATGCTAACCCTAACGCTAAGCCTAACACTATCCTTGAACTGATGCTAACCCTAACCCTAACCCTAACACTATCCTAGGCCTGATGATAACCCTAACCCTAACCCGAACACTATCCTAGGGTTTATGTTAACCCTAACCCTTACACTATCCTAGGGCTGATGCTAACCCTAACCCTAACCCTGACACTATCCTAGGGCGGATGCTAACCCTAACCCTAACCCTAACACTATCCTAGGGCTGATGCTAACCCTAACACTAACACTATCCTAGGGCTGATGCTAACCCTAACCCTAAGCCTAACACTATCCTAGGGCTGATGCTAACCCTAACCCTAACACTATCCTAGGCCTGATGCTAACCCTAACCCTAACACTATCCTAAAGCTGATGCTAACCCTAACCCTAACCCTAACACTATCCTAGGGCGGATGCTAACCCTAACCCTAACCCTAACACTATCCTAGGGCTGATGCTAACCCTAACACTAACACTATCCTAGGGCTGATGCTAACCCTAACCCTAACCCTAACACTATCCTAGGGCTGATGCTAACCCTAACCCTAACTCTAACACTATCTTAGGGCTGAGGCTAACCCTAACCCAAACACTATCCTACGGCTGATGCTAACCCTAACACTAACCCTAACACTATCCTAGGGCTGATGCTAACCCTAACCCTAACACTATCCTAGGCCTGATGATAACCCCAACACTAACCCTAACACTATCCTAGGGCTGATGCTAACCCTAACCCTAACACTATCCTAGGGCTGATGCTAACCCTAACCCTAACCCTAACACTATCCTAGGCCTGATGATAACCCTAACCCTAACCCTAACACGATCCTAGGGCTGATGCTAACCCTAACCCTAACACTATCCTAGGGCTGATGCTAACCCTAATCCTAAGCCTAACACTATCCTAGGGCTGATGCTAACCCTAACGCTAACCCTAACACTATCCTTGAACTGATGCTAACCCTAACCCTAACCCTAACACTATCCTAGGCCTGATTATAACCCTAACCCTAACCCTAACACTATCCTAGGGTTTATGTTAACCCTAACCCTAACACTATCCTAGGCCTGATGGTAACCCTAACCCTAACCCTAACACTATCCTAGGGCGGATGCTAACCCTAACCCTAACCCTAACACTATCCTAGGACTGATGATAACCCTAACACTAACACTCTCGTAGGGCTGATGCTAACCCTAACCCTAACACTATCCTAGGCCTGATGCTAACCCTAACCCTAACACTATCCTAAACCTGATGTTAACCCTAACCCTAACCCTAACACTATCCTAGGCCTGATGCTAACCCTGTCCCTAACCCTAACACTCTCCTAGGGCTGAGGCTAACCCTAACCCTACCACTATCCTAGGGCTGATGCTAACCCTAACCCTAACCCTAACACTATCCTAGGGCTGATGCTAAACCTAACCCTAACACTATCCTAGGGTGATGCTAACCCTAACCCTAACCCTAACACTATCCTAAGTCTGATGCTAACCCTAGCCCTCACACTATCCTAGGCCTGATGATAACCCTAACCCTAACCTTAACACTATCCTAGGGCTGATGCTAACCCTAACCCTAACCCTAAAACTATCCTAGAGCTGATGCTAACCCTAACCCTAACACTATCCTAGGCCTGATGATAACCCTAACCCTAACCCTAACACTATCCTAGTGCTGATGATAACCCTAACCCTAACACTATCCTAGGGCTGATGCTAACCCTAACCCTAACCCTAACACTATCCTAGGTCTGATGCTAACCCTAACGCTAAGCCTAACACTATCCTTGAACTGATGCTAACCCTAACCCTAACCCTAACACTATCCTAGGCCTGATGATAACCCTAACCCTAACCCGAACACTATCCTAGGGTTTATGTTAACCCTAACCCTTACACTATCCTAGGGCTGATGCTAACCCTAACCCTAACCCTGACACTATCCTAGGGCGGATGCTAACCCTAACCCTAACCCTAACACTATCCTAGGGCTCATGCTAACCCTAACACTAACACTATCCTAGGGCTGATGCTAACCCTAACCCTAACCCTAACACTATCCTAGGGCTGATGCTAACCCTAACCCTAACACTATCCTAGGCCTGATGCTAACCCTAACCCTAACACTATCCTAAAGCTGATGCTAACCCTAACCCTAACCCTAACACTATCCTAGGGCGGATGCTAACCCTAACCCTAACCCTAACACTATCCTAGGGCTGATGCTAACCCTAACACTAACACTATCCTAGGGCTGATGCTAACCCTAACCCTAACCCTAACACTATCCTAGGGCTGATGCTAACCCTAACCCTAACTCTAACACTATCTTAGGGCTGAGGCTAACCCTAACCCAAACACTATCCTACGGCTGATGCTAACCCTAACACTAACCCTAACACTATCCTAGGGCTGATGCTAACCCTAACGCTAACACTATCCTAGGCCTGATGATAACCCTAACACTAACCCTAACACTATCCTAGGGCTGATGCTAACCCTAACCCTAACACTATCCTAGGGCTGATGCTAACCCTAACCCTAACACTATCCTAGGGCTGATGCTAACCCTAATCCTAAGCCTAACACTATCCTAGGGCTGATGCTAACCCTAACGCTAACCCTAACACTATCCTTGAACTGATGCTAACCCTAACCCTAACCCTAACACTATCCTAGGCCTGATTATAACCCTAACCCTAACCCTAACACTATCCTAGGGTTTATGTTAACCCTAACCCTAACACTATCCTAGGCCTGATGCTAACCCTAACCCTAACCCTAACACTATCCTAGGGCGGATGCTAACCCTAACCCTAACCCTAACACTATCCTAGGACTGATGATAACCCTAACACTAACACTATCCTAGGGCTGATGCTAACCCTAACCCTAACACTATCCTAGGCCTGATGCTAACCCTAACCCTAACACTATCCTAAACCTGATGTTAACCCTAACCCTAACCCTAACACTATCCTAGGCCTGATGCTAACCCTGTCCCTAACCCTAACACTCTCCTAGGGCTGAGGCTAACCTTAAACCTAACACTATCCTAGGGCTGATGCTAACCCTAACCCTAACCCTAACACTATCCTAGGGCTGATGCTAAACCTAACCCTAACACTATCCTAGGGCTGATGCTAACCCTAAGCCTAATACTATCCTAGGGCTGATGCTAACCCTAACCCTAACACTAACACTATCCTAGGGCTGATGCTAACCCTAACCCTAACCCTAACACTATCCTAGGGCTGATGCTAACCCTAACCCTAACCCTATCCTAGGGCTGATGTTAACCCTAACCCTAACACTATCCTAGGGCTGATGCTAACCCTAACCCTAACCCTAACACTCTCCTAGGGCTGATGCTAACCCTAACCCTAACACTATCCTAGGCCTGATGCTAACCCTAACCCTAACACTATCCTAGGCCTGATGCTAACCCTAACCCTTACCCTAACACTATCCTAGGGCTGATGCTGAACCTAACCATAACCCTAACAGTATCCTAGGGCTAATGCTAACCCTAACCCTAACACTATCCTAGGCCTGATGCTAACCCTAACCCTAACCCTAACACTATCCTAGGACTGATGCTAACCCTAACCCTAACACTATCCTACGGCTGATGCTAACCCTAACCCTAACCCTAACAGTATCCTAGGGCTAATGCTAACCCTAACCCTAACACTATCCTAGGCCTGATGCTAACCCTAACCCTAACCCTAACACTATCCTAGGGCTGATGCTAACCCTAACTTTAACACTATCGTAGTTCTGATGCTAACCCTAACCCTAACGCTAACACTATCCTAGGGCTGATGCTAACCCTAACCCTAACACTATCCTAGGCCTGATGATAACCCTAACACTAACCCTAACACTATCCTAGGGCTGATGCTAACCCTAACCCTAACACTATCCTAGGGCTGATGCTAACCCTAAACCTAACCCTAACACTATCCTAGGCCTGATGATAACCCTAACCCTAACCCTAACACGATCCTAGGGCTGATGCTAACCCTAACCCTAACACTATCCTAGGGCTGAGGCTAACCCTAATCCTAAGCCTAACACTATCCTAGGGCTGATGCTAACCCTAACGCTAACCCTAACACTATCCTTGAACTGATGCTAACACTAACCCTAACCCTAACACTATCCTAGGCCTGATGATAACCCTAACCCTAACCCTAACACTATCCTAGGGTTTATGTTAACCCTAACCCTAACACTATCCTAGGCCTGATGCTAACCCTAACCCTAACCCTAACACTATCCTAGGGCGAATGCTAACCCTAACCCTAACCCTAACACTATCCTAGGACTGATGCTAACCCTAACACTAACACTCTCCTAGGGCTGATGCTAACCCTAACTCTAACACTATCCTAGGCCTGATGCTAACCCTAACCCTAACACTATCCTAAACCTGATGCTAACCCTAACCCTAACCCTAACACTATCCTAGGCCTGATGCTAACCCTGTCCCTAACCCTAACACTCTCCTAGGGCTGAGGCTAACCTTAAACCTAACACTATCCTAGGGCTGATGCTAACCCTAACCCTAACCCTAACACTATCCTAGGGTTGATGCTAACCCTAACCCTACCACTATCCTAGGGCTGATGCTAACCCTAACCCTAACCCTAACACTATCCTAGGGCTGATGCTAAACCTAACCCTAACACTATCCTAGGGTGATGCTAACCCTAACCCTAACCCTAACACTATCCTAAGTCTGATGCTAACCCTAGCCCTCACACTATCCTAGGCCTGATGATAACCCTAACCCTAACCTTAACACTATCCTAGGGCTGATGCTAACCCTAACCCTAACCCTAAAACTATCCTAGAGCTGATGCTAACCCTAACCCTAACACTATCCTAGGCCTGATGATAACCCTAACCCTAACCCTAACACTATCCTAGGGCTGATGATAACCCTAACCCTAACACTATCCTAGGGCTGATGCTAACCCTAAGCCTAACCCTAACACTATCCTAGGGCTGATGCTAACCCTAACGCTAAGCCTAACACTATCCTTGAACTGATGCTAACCCTAACCCTAACCCTAACACTATCCTAGGCCTGATGATAACCCTAACCCTAACCCGAACACTATCCTAGGGTTTATGTTAACCCTAACCCTTACACTATCCTAGGGCTGATGCTAACCCTAACCCTAACCCTGACACTATCCTAGGGCGGATGCTAACCCTAACCCTAACCCTAACACTATCCTAGGGCTGATGCTAACCCTAACACTAACACTATCCTAGGGCTGATGCTAACCCTAACCCTAAGCCTAACACTATCCTAGGGCTGATGCTAACCCTAACCCTAACACTATCCTAGGCCTGATGCTAACCCTAACCCTAACACTATCCTAAAGCTGATGCTAACCCTAACCCTAACCCTAACACTATCCTAGGGCGGATGCTAACCCTAACCCTAACCCTAACACTATCCTAGGGCTGATGCTAACCCTAACACTAACACTATCCTAGGGCTGATGCTAACCCTAACCCTAACCCTAACACTATCCTAGGGCTGATGCTAACCCTAACCCTAACTCTAACACTATCTTAGGGCTGAGGCTAACCCTAACCCAAACACTATCCTACGGCTGATGCTAACCCTAACACTAACCCTAACACTATCCTAGGGCTGATGCTAACCCTAACCCTAACACTATCCTAGGCCTGATGATAACCCTAACACTAACCCTAACACTATCCTAGGGCTGATGCTAACCCTAACCCTAACACTATCCTAGGGCTGATGCTAACCCTAACCCTAACCCTAACACTATCCTAGGCCTGATGATAACCCTAACCCTAACCCTAACACGATCCTAGGGCTGATGCTAACCCTAACCCTAACACTATCCTAGGGCTGATGCTAACCCTAATCCTAAGCCTAACACTATCCTAGGGCTGATGCTAACCCTAACGCTAACCCTAACACTATCCTTGAACTGATGCTAACCCTAACCCTAACCCTAACACTATCCTAGGCCTGATTATAACCCTAACCCTAACCCTAACACTATCCTAGGGTTTATGTTAACCCTAACCCTAACACTATCCTAGGCCTGATGCTAACCCTAACCCTAACCCTAACACTATCCTAGGGCGGATGCTAACCCTAACCCTAACCCTAACACTATCCTAGGACTGATGATAACCCTAACACTAACACTCTCGTAGGGCTGATGCTAACCCTAACCCTAACACTATCCTAGGCCTGATGCTAACCCTAACCCTAACACTATCCTAAACCTGATGTTAACCCTAACCCTAACCCTAACACTATCCTAGGCCTGATGCTAACCCTGTCCCTAACCCTAACACTCTCCTAGGGCTGAGGCTAACCTTAAACCTAACACTATCCTAGGGCTGATGCTAACCCTAACCCTAACCCTAACACTATCCTAGGGTTGATGCTAACCCTAACCCTACCACTATCCTAGGGCTGATGCTAACCCTAACCCTAACCCTAACACTATCCTAGGGCTGATGCTAAACCTAACCCTAACACTATCCTAGGGTGATGCTAACCCTAACCCTAACCCTAACACTATCCTAAGTCTGATGCTAACCCTAGCCCTCACACTATCCTAGGCCTGATGATAACCCTAACCCTAACCTTAACACTATCCTAGGGCTGATGCTAACCCTAACCCTAACCCTAAAACTATCCTAGAGCTGATGCTAACACTAACCCTAACACTATCCTAGGACTGATGATAACCCTAACCCTAACCCTAACACTATCCTAGGGCTGATGATAACCCTAACCTTAACACTATCCTAGGGCTGATGCTAACCCTAACCCTAACCCTAACACTATCCTAGGGCTGATGCTAAACCTAACGCTAAGCCTAACACTATCCTTGAACTGATGCTAACCCTAACCCTAACCCTAACACTATCCTAGGCCTGATGATAACCCTAACCCTAACCCGAACACTATCCTAGGGTTTATGTTAACCCTAACCCTAACACTATCCTAGGGCTGATGCTAACCCTAACCCTAACCCTAACACTATCCTAGGGCGGATGCTAACCCTAACCCTAACCCTAACACTATCCTAGGGCTGATGCTAACCCTAACACTAACACTATCCTAGGGCTGATGCTAACCCTAACCCTAACCCTAACACTATCCTAGGGCTGATGCTAACCCTAACCCTAACACTATCCTAGGCCTGATGCTAACCCTAACCCTAACACTATCGTAAAGCTGATGCTAACCCTAACCCTAACCCTAACACTATCCTAGGCCTGATGCTAACCCTGTACCTAACCCTAACACTCTCCTAGGGCTGAGGCTAACCCTAAACCTAACACTATCCTAGGGCTGATGCTAACCCTAACCCTAACACTAACACTATTCTAGGGTTGATGCTAACCCTAACACTAACACTATCCTAGGGCTGATTCTAACCTAACCCTAACCCTAACACTATCCTAGGGCTGATGCTAAACCTAACCCTAACACTATCCTAGGGCTGATGCTAACCCTAACCCTAACCCTAACACTATCCTAAGTCTGATGCTAACCCTAGCCCTCACACTATCCTAGGCCTGATGATAACCCTAACCCTAACCTTAACACTATCCTAGGGCTGATGCTAACCCTAACCCTAACCCTAAAACTATCCTAGAGCTGATGCTAACCCTAACCCTAACACTATCCTAGGCCTGATGATAACCCTAACCCTAACCTTAACACTATCCTAGGGCTGATGCTAACCCTAACCCTAACACTATCCTAGGGCTGATGCTAACCCTAAGCCTAACCCTAACACTATCCTAGGGCTGATGCTAACCCTAACGCTAAGCCTAACACTATCCTTGAACTGATGCTAACCCTAACCCTAACCCTAACACTATCCTAGGCCTGATGATAACCCTAACCCTAACCCTAACACTATCCTAGGGTTTATGTTAACCCTAACCCTAACACTATCCTAGGCCTGATGCTAACCCTAACCCTAACCCTAACACTATCCTAGGGCGGATGCTAAACCTAACCCTAACACTATCCTAGGGTGATGCTAACCCTAACCCTAACCCTAACACTATCCTAAGTCTGATGCTAACCCTAGCCCTCACACTATCCTAGGCCTGATGATAACCCTAACCCTAACCTTAACACTATCCTAGGGCTGATGCTAACCCTAACCCTAACCCTAAAACTATCCTAGAGCTGATGCTAACCCTAACCCTAACACTATCCTAGGCCTGATGATAACCCTAACCCTAACCCTAACACTATCCTAGTGCTGATGATAACCCTAACCCTAACACTATCCTAGGGCTGATGCTAACCCTAACCCTAACCCTAACACTATCCTAGGTCTGATGCTAACCCTAACGCTAAGCCTAACACTATCCTTGAACTGATGCTAACCCTAACCCTAACCCTAACACTATCCTAGGCCTGATGATAACCCTAACCCTAACCAGAACACTATCCTAGGGTTTATGTTAACCCTAACCCTTACACTATCCTAGGGCTGATGCTAACCCTAACCCTAACCCTGACACTATCCTAGGGCGGATGCTAACCCTAACCCTAACCCTAACACTATCCTAGGGCTCATGCTAACCCTAACACTAACACTATCCTAGGGCTGATGCTAACCCTAACCCTAACCCTAACACTATCCTAGGGCTGATGCTAACCCTAACCCTAACACTATCCTAGGCCTGATGCTAACCCTAACCCTAACACTATCCTAAAGCTGATGCTAACCCTAACCCTAACCCTAACACTATCCTAGGGCGGATGCTAACCCTAACCCTAACCCTAACACTATCCTAGGGCTGATGCTAACCCTAACACTAACACTATCCTAGGGCTGATGCTAACCCTAACCCTAACACTAACACTATCCTAGGGCTGATGCTAACCCTAACCCTAACTCTAACACTATCTTAGGGCTGAGGCTAACCCTAACCCAAACACTATCCTACGGCTGATGCTAACCCTAACACTAACCCTAACACTATCCTAGGGCTGATGCTAACCCTAACCCTAACACTATCCTAGGCCTGATGATAACCCTAACACTAACCCTAACACTATCCTAGGGCTGATGCTAACCCTAACCCTAACACTATCCTAGGGCTGATGCTAACCCTAACCCTAACACTATCCTAGGGCTGATGCTAACCCTAATCCTAAGCCTACCACTATCCTAGGGCTGATGCTAACCCTAACGCTAACCCTAACACTATCCTTGAACTGATGCTAACCCTAACCCTAACCCTAACACTATCCTAGGCCTGATTATAACCCTAACCCTAACCCTAACACTATCCTAGGGTTTATGTTAACCCTAACCCTAACACTATCCTAGGCCTGATGCTAACCCTAACCCTAACCCTAACACTATCCTAGGGCGGATGCTAACCCTAACCCTAACCCTAACACTATCCTAGGACTGATGATAACCCTAACACTAACACTCTCCTAGGGCTGATGCTAACCCTAACCCTAACACTATCCTAGGCCTGATGCTAACCCTAACCCTAACACTATCCTAAACCTGATGTTAACCCTAACCCTAACCCTAACACTATCCTAGGCCTGATGCTAACCCTGTCCCTAACCCTAACACTCTCCTAGGGCTGAGGCTAACCTTAAACCTAACACTATCCTAGGGCTGATGCTAACCCTAACCCTAACCCTAACACTATCCTAGGGTTGATGCTAACCCTAACCCTACCACTATCCTAGGGCTGATGCTAACCCTAACCCTAACCCTAACACTATCCTAGGGCTGATGCTAAACCTAACCCTAACACTATCCTAGGGTGATGCTAACCCTAACCCTAACCCTAACACTATCCTAAGTCTGATGCTAACCCTAGCCCTCACACTATCCTAGGCCTGATGATAACCCTAACCCTAACCTTAACACTATCCTAGGGCTGATGCTAACCCTAACCCTAACCCTAAAACTATCCTAGAGCTGATGCTAACACTAACCCTAACACTATCCTAGGACTGATGATAACCCTAACCCTAACCCTAACACTATCCTAGGGCTGATGATAACCCTAACCTTAACACTATCCTAGGGCTGATGCTAACCCTAACCCTAACCCTAACACTATCCTAGGGCTGATGCTAAACCTAACGCTAAGCCTAACACTATCCTTGAACTGATGCTAACCCTAACCCTAACCCTAACACTATCCTAGGCCTGATGATAACCCTAACCCTAACCCGAACACTATCCTAGGGTTTATGTTAACCCTAACCCTAACACTATCCTAGGGCTGATGCTAACCCTAACCCTAACCCTAACACTATCCTAGGGCGGATGCTAACCCTAACCCTAACCCTAACACTATCCTAGGGCTGATGCTAACCCTAACACTAACACTATCCTAGGGCTGATGCTAACCCTAACCCTAACCCTAACACTATCCTAGGGCTGATGCTAACCCTAACCCTAACACTATCCTAGGCCTGATGCTAACCCTAACCCTAACACTATCCTAAAGCTGATGCTAACCCTAACCCTAACCCTAACACTATCCTAGGCCTGATGCTAACCCTGTACCTAACCCTAACACTCTCCTAGGGCTGAGGCTAACCCTAAACCTAACACTATCCTAGGGCTGATGCTAACCCTAACCCTAACCCTAATACTATTCTAGGGTTGATGCTAACCCTAACACTAACACTATCCTAGGGCTGATTCTAACCTAACCCTAACCCTAACACTATCCTAGGGCTGATGCTAAACCTAACCCTAACACTATCCTAGGGCTGATGCTAACCCTAACCCTAACCCTAACACTATCCTAAGTCTGATGCTAACCCTAGCCCTCACACTATCCTAGGCCTGATGATAACCCTAACCCTAACCTTAACACTATCCTAGGGCTGATGCTAACCCTAACCCTAACCCTAAAACTATCCTAGAGCTGATGCTAACCCTAACCCTAACACTATCCTAGGCCTGATGATAACCCTAACCCTAACCCTAACACTATCCTAGGGCTGATGCTAACCCTAACCCTAACACTATCCTAGGGCTGATGCTAACCCTAAGCCTAACCCTAACACTATCCTAGGGCTGATGCTAACCCTAACGCTAAGCCTAACACTATCCTTGAACTGATGCTAACCCTAACCCTAACCCTAACGCTATCCTAGGCCTGATGATAACCCTAACCCTAACCCTAACACTATCCTGGGGTTTATGTTAACCCTAACCCTAACACTATCCTAGGCCTGATGCTAACCCTAACCCTAACCCTAACACTATCCTAGGGCGGATGCTAACCCTAACCCTAACCCTAACACTATCCTAGGACTGATGATAACCCTAACACTAACACTCTCCTAGGGCTGATGCTAACCCTAACCCTAACACTATCCTAGGCCTGATGCTAACCCTAACCCTAACACTATCCTAAACCTGATGTTAACCCTAACCCTAACCCTAACACTATCCTAGGCCTGATGCTAACCCTGTCCCTAACCCTAACACTCTCCTAGGGCTGAGGCTAACCTTAAACCTAACACTATCCTAGGGCTGATGCTAACCCTAACCCTAACCCTAACACTATCCTAGGGCTGATGCTAACCCTAACACTAACACTATCCTAGGGCTGATGCTAACCCTAACCCTAACCCTAACACTATCCTAGGGCTGATGCTAACCCTAACCCTAACTCTAACACTATCTTAGGGCTGAGGCTAACCCTAACCCAAACACTATCCTACGGCTGATGCTAACCCTAACACTAACCCTAACACTATCCTAGGGCTGATGCTAACCCTAACCCTAACACTATCCTAGGCCTGATGATAACCCCAACACTAACCCTAACACTATCCTAGGGCTGATGCTAACCCTAACCCTAACACTATCCTAGGGCTGATGCTAACCCTAACCCTAACCCTAACACTATCCTAGGCCTGATGATAACCCTAACCCTAACCCTAACACGATCCTAGGGCTGATGCTAACCCTAACCCTAACACTATCCTAGGGCTGATGCTAACCCTAATCCTAAGCCTAACACTATCCTAGGGCTGATGCTAACCCTAACGCTAACCCTAACACTATCCTTGAACTGATGCTAACCCTAACCCTAACCCTAACACTATCCTAGGCCTGATTATAACCCTAACCCTAACCCTAACACTATCCTAGGGTTTATGTTAACCCTAACCCTAACACTATCCTAGGCCTGATGCTAACCCTAACCCTAACCCTAACACTATCCTAGGGCGGATGCTAACCCTAACCCTAACCCTAACACTATCCTAGGACTGATGATAACCCTAACACTAACACTCTCGTAGGGCTGATGCTAACCCTAACCCTAACACTATCCTAGGCCTGATGCTAACCCTAACCCTAACACTATCCTAAACCTGATGTTAACCCTAACCCTAACCCTAACACTATCCTAGGCCTGATGCTAACCCTGTCCCTAACCCTAACACTCTCCTAGGGCTGAGGCTAACCCTAACCCTACCACTATCCTAGGGCTGATGCTAACCCTAACCCTAACCCTAACACTATCCTAGGGCTGATGCTAAACCTAACCCTAACACTATCCTAGGGTGATGCTAACCCTAACCCTAACCCTAACACTATCCTAAGTCTGATGCTAACCCTAGCCCTCACACTATCCTAGGCCTGATGATAACCCTAACCCTAACCTTAACACTATCCTAGGGCTGATGCTAACCCTAACCCTAACCCTAAAACTATCCTAGAGCTGATGCTAACACTAACCCTAACACTATCCTAGGACTGATGATAACCCTAACCCTAACCCTAACACTATCCTAGGGCTGATGATAACCCTAACCTTAACACTATCCTAGGGCTGATGCTAACCCTAACCCTAACCCTAACACTATCCTAGGGCTGATGCTAAACCTAACGCTAAGCCTAACACTATCCTTGAACTGATGCTAACCCTAACCCTAACCCTAACACTATCCTAGGCCTGATGATAACCCTAACCCTAACCCGAACACTATCCTAGGGTTTATGTTAACCCTAACCCTAACACTATCCTAGGGCTGATGCTAACCCTAACCCTAACCCTAACACTATCCTAGGGCGGATGCTAACCCTAACCCTAACCCTAACACTATCCTAGGGCTGATGCTAACCCTAACACTAACACTATCCTAGGGCTGATGCTAACCCTAACCCTAACCCTAACACTATCCTAGGGCTGATGCTAACCCTAACCCTAACACTATCCTAGGCCTGATGCTAACCCTAACCCTAACACTATCGTAAAGCTGATGCTAACCCTAACCCTAACCCTAACACTATCCTAGGCCTGATGCTAACCCTGTACCTAACCCTAACACTCTCCTAGGGCTGAGGCTAACCCTAAACCTAACACTATCCTAGGGCTGATGATAACCCTAACCCTAACCCTAACACTATTCTAGGGTTGATGCTAACCCTAACACTAACACTATCCTAGGGCTGATTCTAACCTAACCCTAACCCTAACACTATCCTAGGGCTGATGCTAAACCTAACCCTAACACTATCCTAGGGCTGATGCTAACCCTAACCCTAACCCTAACACTATCCTAAGTCTGATGCTAACCCTAGCCCTCACACTATCCTAGGCCTGATGATAACCCTAACCCTAACCTTAACACTATCCTAGGGCTGATGCTAACCCTAACCCTAACCCTAAAACTATCCTAGAGCTGATGCTAACCCTAACCCTAACACTATCCTAGGCCTGATGATAACCCTAACCCTAACCTTAACACTATCCTAGGGCTGATGCTAACCCTAACCCTAACACTATCCTAGGGCTGATGCTAACCCTAAGCCTAACCCTAACACTATCCTAGGGCTGATGCTAACCCTAACGCTAAGCCTAACACTATCCTTGAACTGATGCTAACCCTAACCCTAACCCTAACACTATCCTAGGCCTGATGATAACCCTAACCCTAACCCTAACACTATCCTAGGGTTTATGTTAACCCTAACCCTAACACTATCCTAGGCCTGATGCTAACCCTAACCCTAACCCTAACACTATCCTAGGGCGGATGCTAAACCTAACCCTAACACTATCCTAGGGTGATGCTAACCCTAACCCTAACCCTAACACTATCCTAAGTCTGATGCTAACCCTAGCCCTCACACTATCCTAGGCCTGATGATAACCCTAACCCTAACCTTAACACTATCCTAGGGCTGATGCTAACCCTAACCCTAACCCTAAAACTATCCTAGAGCTGATGCTAACCCTAACCCTAACACTATCCTAGGCCTGATGATAACCCTAACCCTAACCCTAACACTATCCTAGTGCTGATGATAACCCTAACCCTAACACTATCCTAGGGCTGATGCTAACCCTAACCCTAACCCTAACACTATCCTAGGTCTGATGCTAACCCTAACGCTAAGCCTAACACTATCCTTGAACTGATGCTAACCCTAACCCTAACCCTAACACTATCCTAGGCCTGATGATAACCCTAACCCTAACCCGAACACTATCCTAGGGTTTATGTTAACCCTAACCCTTACACTATCCTAGGGCTGATGCTAACCCTAACCCTAACCCTGACACTATCCTAGGGCGGATGCTAACCCTAACCCTAACCCTAACACTATCCTAGGGCTGATGCTAACCCTAACACTAACACTATCCTAGGGCTGATGCTAACCCTAACCCTAACCCTAACACTATCCTAGGGCTGATGCTAACCCTAACCCTAACACTATCCTAGGCCTGATGCTAACCCTAACCCTAACACTATCCTAAAGCTGATGCTAACCCTAACCCTAACCCTAACACTATCCTAGGGCGGATGCTAACCCTAACCCTAACCCTAACACTATCCTAGGGCTGATGCTAACCCTAACACTAACACTATCCTAGGGCTGATGCTAACCCTAACCCTAACACTAACACTATCCTAGGGCTGATGCTAACCCTAACCCTAACTCTAACACTATCTTAGGGCTGAGGCTAACCCTAACCCAAACACTATCCTACGGCTGATGCTAACCCTAACACTAACCCTAACACTATCCTAGGGCTGATGCTAACCCTAACCCTAACACTATCCTAGGCCTGATGATAACCCTAACACTAACCCTAACACTATCCTAGGGCTGATGCTAACCCTAACCCTAACACTATCCTAGGGCTGATGCTAACCCTAACCCTAACACTATCCTAGGGCTGATGCTAACCCTAATCCTAAGCCTACCACTATCCTAGGGCTGATGCTAACCCTAACGCTAACCCTAACACTATCCTTGAACTGATGCTAACCCTAACCCTAACCCTAACACTATCCTAGGCCTGATTATAACCCTAACCCTAACCCTAACACTATCCTAGGGTTTATGTTAACCCTAACCCTAACACTATCCTAGGCCTGATGCTAACCCTAACCCTAACCCTAACACTATCCTAGGGCGGATGCTAACCCTAACCCTAACCCTAACACTATCCTAGGACTGATGATAACCCTAACACTAACACTCTCCTAGGGCTGATGCTAACCCTAACCCTAACACTATCCTAGGCCTGATGCTAACCCTAACCCTAACACTATCCTAAACCTGATGTTAACCCTAACCCTAACCCTAACACTATCCTAGGCCTGATGCTAACCCTGTCCCTAACCCTAACACTCTCCTAGGGCTGAGGCTAACCTTAAACCTAACACTATCCTAGGGCTGATGCTAACCCTAACCCTAACCCTAACACTATCCTAGGGTTGATGCTAACCCTAACCCTACCACTATCCTAGGGCTGATGCTAACCCTAACCCTAACCCTAACACTATCCTAGGGCTGATGCTAAACCTAACCCTAACACTATCCTAGGGTGATGCTAACCCTAACCCTAACCCTAACACTATCCTAAGTCTGATGCTAACCCTAGCCCTCACACTATCCTAGGCCTGATGATAACCCTAACCCTAACCTTAACACTATCCTAGGGCTGATGCTAACCCTAACCCTAACCCTAAAACTATCCTAGAGCTGATGCTAACACTAACCCTAACACTATCCTAGGACTGATGATAACCCTAACCCTAACCCTAACACTATCCTAGGGCTGATGATAACCCTAACCTTAACACTATCCTAGGGCTGATGCTAACCCTAACCCTAACCCTAACACTATCCTAGGGCTGATGCTAAACCTAACGCTAAGCCTAACACTATCCTTGAACTGATGCTAACCCTAACCCTAACCCTAACACTATCCTAGGCCTGATGATAACCCTAACCCTAACCCGAACACTATCCTAGGGTTTATGTTAACCCTAACCCTAACACTATCCTAGGGCTGATGCTAACCCTAACCCTAACCCTAACACTATCCTAGGGCGGATGCTAACCCTAACCCTAACCCTAACACTATCCTAGGGCTGATGCTAACCCTAACACTAACACTATCCTAGGGCTGATGCTAACCCTAACCCTAACCCTAACACTATCCTAGGGCTGATGCTAACCCTAACCCTAACACTATCCTAGGCCTGATGCTAACCCTAACCCTAACACTATCCTAAAGCTGATGCTAACCCTAACCCTAACCCTAACACTATCCTAGGCCTGATGCTAACCCTGTACCTAACCCTAACACTCTCCTAGGGCTGAGGCTAACCCTAAACCTAACACTATCCTAGGGCTGATGCTAACCCTAACCCTAACCCTAATACTATTCTAGGGTTGATGCTAACCCTAACACTAACACTATCCTAGGGCTGATTCTAACCTAACCCTAACCCTAACACTATCCTAGGGCTGATGCTAAACCTAACCCTAACACTATCCTAGGGCTGATGCTAACCCTAACCCTAACCCTAACACTATCCTAAGTCTGATGCTAACCCTAGCCCTCACACTATCCTAGGCCTGATGATAACCCTAACCCTAACCTTAACACTATCCTAGGGCTGATGCTAACCCTAACCCTAACCCTAAAACTATCCTAGAGCTGATGCTAACCCTAACCCTAACACTATCCTAGGCCTGATGATAACCCTAACCCTAACCCTAACACTATCCTAGGGCTGATGCTAACCCTAACCCTAACACTATCCTAGGGCTGATGCTAACCCTAAGCCTAACCCTAACACTATCCTAGGGCTGATGCTAACCCTAACGCTAAGCCTAACACTATCCTTGAACTGATGCTAACCCTAACCCTAACCCTAACGCTATCCTAGGCCTGATGATAACCCTAACCCTAACCCTAACACTATCCTGGGGTTTATGTTAACCCTAACCCTAACACTATCCTAGGCCTGATGCTAACCCTAACCCTAACCCTAACACTATCCTAGGGCGGATGCTAACCCTAACCCTAACCCTAACACTATCCTAGGACTGATGATAACCCTAACACTAACACTCTCCTAGGGCTGATGCTAACCCTAACCCTAACACTATCCTAGGCCTGATGCTAACCCTAACCCTAACACTATCCTAAACCTGATGTTAACCCTAACCCTAACCCTAACACTATCCTAGGCCTGATGCTAACCCTGTCCCTAACCCTAACACTCTCCTAGGGCTGAGGCTAACCTTAAACCTAACACTATCCTAGGGCTGATGCTAACCCTAACCCTAACCCTAACACTATCCTAGGGCTGATGCTAACCCTAACACTAACACTATCCTAGGGCTGATGCTAACCCTAACCCTAACCCTAACACTATCCTAGGGCTGATGCTAACCCTAACCCTAACTCTAACACTATCTTAGGGCTGAGGCTAACCCTAACCCAAACACTATCCTACGGCTGATGCTAACCCTAACACTAACCCTAACACTATCCTAGGGCTGATGCTAACCCTAACCCTAACACTATCCTAGGCCTGATGATAACCCCAACACTAACCCTAACACTATCCTAGGGCTGATGCTAACCCTAACCCTAACACTATCCTAGGGCTGATGCTAACCCTAACCCTAACCCTAACACTATCCTAGGCCTGATGATAACCCTAACCCTAACCCTAACACGATCCTAGGGCTGATGCTAACCCTAACCCTAACACTATCCTAGGGCTGATGCTAACCCTAATCCTAAGCCTAACACTATCCTAGGGCTGATGCTAACCCTAACGCTAACCCTAACACTATCCTTGAACTGATGCTAACCCTAACCCTAACCCTAACACTATCCTAGGCCTGATTATAACCCTAACCCTAACCCTAACACTATCCTAGGGTTTATGTTAACCCTAACCCTAACACTATCCTAGGCCTGATGCTAACCCTAACCCTAACCCTAACACTATCCTAGGGCGGATGCTAACCCTAACCCTAACCCTAACACTATCCTAGGACTGATGATAACCCTAACACTAACACTCTCGTAGGGCTGATGCTAACCCTAACCCTAACACTATCCTAGGCCTGATGCTAACCCTAACCCTAACACTATCCTAAACCTGATGTTAACCCTAACCCTAACCCTAACACTATCCTAGGCCTGATGCTAACCCTGTCCCTAACCCTAACACTCTCCTAGGGCTGAGGCTAACCCTAACCCTACCACTATCCTAGGGCTGATGCTAACCCTAACCCTAACCCTAACACTATCCTAGGGCTGATGCTAAACCTAACCCTAACACTATCCTAGGGTGATGCTAACCCTAACCCTAACCCTAACACTATCCTAAGTCTGATGCTAACCCTAGCCCTCACACTATCCTAGGCCTGATGATAACCCTAACCCTAACCTTAACACTATCCTAGGGCTGATGCTAACCCTAACCCTAACCCTAAAACTATCCTAGAGCTGATGCTAACCCTAACCCTAACACTATCCTAGGCCTGATGATAACCCTAACCCTAACCCTAACACTATCCTAGTGCTGATGATAACCCTAACCCTAACACTATCCTAGGGCTGATGCTAACCCTAACCCTAACCCTAACACTATCCTAGGTCTGATGCTAACCCTAACGCTAAGCCTAACACTATCCTTGAACTGATGCTAACCCTAACCCTAACCCTAACACTATCCTAGGCCTGATGATAACCCTAACCCTAACCCGAACACTATCCTAGGGTTTATGTTAACCCTAACCCTTACACTATCCTAGGGCTGATGCTAACCCTAACCCTAACCCTGACACTATCCTAGGGCGGATGCTAACCCTAACCCTAACCCTAACACTATCCTAGGGCTCATGCTAACCCTAACACTAACACTATCCTAGGGCTGATGCTAACCCTAACCCTAACCCTAACACTATCCTAGGGCTGATGCTAACCCTAACCCTAACACTATCCTAGGCCTGATGCTAACCCTAACCCTAACACTATCCTAAAGCTGATGCTAACCCTAACCCTAACCCTAACACTATCCTAGGGCGGATGCTAACCCTAACCCTAACCCTAACACTATCCTAGGGCTGATGCTAACCCTAACACTAACACTATCCTAGGGCTGATGCTAACCCTAACCCTAACCCTAACACTATCCTAGGGCTGATGCTAACCCTAACCCTAACTCTAACACTATCTTAGGGCTGAGGCTAACCCTAACCCAAACACTATCCTACGGCTGATGCTAACCCTAACACTAACCCTAACACTATCCTAGGGCTGATGCTAACCCTAACGCTAACACTATCCTAGGCCTGATGATAACCCTAACACTAACCCTAACACTATCCTAGGGCTGATGCTAACCCTAACCCTAACACTATCCTAGGGCTGATGCTAACCCTAACCCTAACACTATCCTAGGGCTGATGCTAACCCTAATCCTAAGCCTAACACTATCCTAGGGCTGATGCTAACCCTAACGCTAACCCTAACACTATCCTTGAACTGATGCTAACCCTAACCCTAACCCTAACACTATCCTAGGCCTGATTATAACCCTAACCCTAACCCTAACACTATCCTAGGGTTTATGTTAACCCTAACCCTAACACTATCCTAGGCCTGATGCTAACCCTAACCCTAACCCTAACACTATCCTAGGGCGGATGCTAACCCTAACCCTAACCCTAACACTATCCTAGGACTGATGATAACCCTAACACTAACACTATCCTAGGGCTGATGCTAACCCTAACCCTAACACTATCCTAGGCCTGATGCTAACCCTAACCCTAACACTATCCTAAACCTGATGTTAACCCTAACCCTAACCCTAACACTATCCTAGGCCTGATGCTAACCCTGTCCCTAACCCTAACACTCTCCTAGGGCTGAGGCTAACCTTAAACCTAACACTATCCTAGGGCTGATGCTAACCCTAACCCTAACCCTAACACTATCCTAGGGCTGATGCTAAACCTAACCCTAACACTATCCTAGGGCTGATGCTAACCCTAAGCCTAATACTATCCTAGGGCTGATGCTAACCCTAACCCTAACACTAACACTATCCTAGGGCTGATGCTAACCCTAACCCTAACCCTAACACTATCCTAGGGCTGATGCTAACCCTAACCCTAACCCTATCCTAGGGCTGATGTTAACCCTAACCCTAACACTATCCTAGGGCTGATGCTAACCCTAACCCTAACCCTAACACTCTCCTAGGGCTGATGCTAACCCTAACCCTAACACTATCCTAGGCCTGATGCTAACCCTAACCCTAACACTATCCTAGGCCTGATGCTAACCCTAACCCTTACCCTAACACTATCCTAGGGCTGATGCTGAACCTAACCATAACCCTAACAGTATCCTAGGGCTAATGCTAACCCTAACCCTAACACTATCCTAGGCCTGATGCTAACCCTAACCCTAACCCTAACACTATCCTAGGACTGATGCTAACCCTAACCCTAACACTATCCTACGGCTGATGCTAACCCTAACCCTAACCCTAACAGTATCCTAGGGCTAATGCTAACCCTAACCCTAACACTATCCTAGGCCTGATGCTAACCCTAACCCTAACCCTAACACTATCCTAGGGCTGATGCTAACCCTAACCCTAACACTATCGTAGTTCTGATGCTAACCCTAACCCTAACGCTAACACTATCCTAGGGCTGATGCTAACCCTAACCCTAACACTATCCTAGGCCTGATGATAACCCTAACACTAACCCTAACACTATCCTAGGGCTGATGCTAACCCTAACCCTAACACTATCCTAGGGCTGATGCTAACCCTAAACCTAACCCTAACACTATCCTAGGCCTGATGATAACCCTAACCCTAACCCTAACACGATCCTAGGGCTGATGCTAACCCTAACCCTAACACTATCCTAGGGCTGAGGCTAACCCTAATCCTAAGCCTAACACTATCCTAGGGCTGATGCTAACCCTAACGCTAACCCTAACACTATCCTTGAACTGATGCTAACACTAACCCTAACCCTAACACTATCCTAGGCCTGATGATAACCCTAACCCTAACCCTAACACTATCCTAGGGTTTATGTTAACCCTAACCCTAACACTATCCTAGGCCTGATGCTAACCCTAACCCTAACCCTAACACTATCCTAGGGCGAATGCTAACCCTAACCCTAACCCTAACACTATCCTAGGACTGATGCTAACCCTAACACTAACACTCTCCTAGGGCTGATGCTAACCCTAACTCTAACACTATCCTAGGCCTGATGCTAACCCTAACCCTAACACTATCCTAAACCTGATGCTAACCCTAACCCTAACCCTAACACTATCCTAGGCCTGATGCTAACCCTGTCCCTAACCCTAACACTCTCCTAGGGCTGAGGCTAACCTTAAACCTAACACTATCCTAGGGCTGATGCTAACCCTAACCCTAACCCTAACACTATCCTAGGGTTGATGCTAACCCTAACCCTACCACTATCCTAGGGCTGATGCTAACCCTAACCCTAACCCTAACACTATCCTAGGGCTGATGCTAAACCTAACCCTAACACTATCCTAGGGTGATGCTAACCCTAACCCTAACCCTAACACTATCCTAAGTCTGATGCTAACCCTAGCCCTCACACTATCCTAGGCCTGATGATAACCCTAACCCTAACCTTAACACTATCCTAGGGCTGATGCTAACCCTAACCCTAACCCTAAAACTATCCTAGAGCTGATGCTAACCCTAACCCTAACACTATCCTAGGCCTGATGATAACCCTAACCCTTACCCTAACACTATCCTAGGGCTGATGATAACCCTAACCCTAACACTATCCTAGGGCTGATGCTAACCCTAAGCCTAACCCTAACACTATCCTAGGGCTGATGCTAACCCTAACGCTAAGCCTAACACTATCCTTGAACTGATGCTAACCCTAACCCTAACCCTAACACTATCCTAGGCCTGATGATAACCCTAACCCTAACCCGAACACTATCCTAGGGTTTATGTTAACCCTAACCCTTACACTATCCTAGGGCTGATGCTAACCCTAACCCTAACCCTGACACTATCCTAGGGCGGATGCTAACCCTAACCCTAACCCTAACACTATCCTAGGGCTGATGCTAACCCTAACACTAACACTATCCTAGGGCTGATGCTAACCCTAACCCTAAGCCTAACACTATCCTAGGGCTGATGCTAACCCTAACCCTAACACTATCCTAGGCCTGATGCTAACCCTAACCCTAACACTATCCTAAAGCTGATGCTAACCCTAACCCTAACCCTAACACTATCCTAGGGCGGATGCTAACCCTAACCCTAACCCTAACACTATCCTAGGGCTGATGCTAACCCTAACACTAACACTATCCTAGGGCTGATGCTAACCCTAACCCTAACCCTAACACTATCCTAGGGCTGATGCTAACCCTAACCCTAACTCTAACACTATCTTAGGGCTGAGGCTAACCCTAACCCAAACACTATCCTACGGCTGATGCTAACCCTAACACTAACCCTAACACTATCCTAGGGCTGATGCTAACCCTAACCCTAACACTATCCTAGGCCTGATGATAACCCTAACACTAACCCTAACACTATCCTAGGGCTGATGCTAACCCTAACCCTAACACTATCCTAGGGCTGATGCTAACCCTAACCCTAACCCTAACACTATCCTAGGCCTGATGATAACCCTAACCCTAACCCTAACACGATCCTAGGGCTGATGCTAACCCTAACCCTAACACTATCCTAGGGCTGATGCTAACCCTAATCCTAAGCCTAACACTATCCTAGGGCTGATGCTAACCCTAACGCTAACCCTAACACTATCCTTGAACTGATGCTAACCCTAACCCTAACCCTAACACTATCCTAGGCCTGATTATAACCCTAACCCTAACCCTAACACTATCCTAGGGTTTATGTTAACCCTAACCCTAACACTATCCTAGGCCTGATGCTAACCCTAACCCTAACCCTAACACTATCCTAGGGCGGATGCTAACCCTAACCCTAACCCTAACACTATCCTAGGACTGATGATAACCCTAACACTAACACTCTCGTAGGGCTGATGCTAACCCTAACCCTAACACTATCCTAGGCCTGATGCTAACCCTAACCCTAACACTATCCTAAACCTGATGTTAACCCTAACCCTAACCCTAACACTATCCTAGGCCTGATGCTAACCCTGTCCCTAACCCTAACACTCTCCTAGGGCTGAGGCTAACCTTAAACCTAACACTATCCTAGGGCTGATGCTAACCCTAACCCTAACCCTAACACTATCCTAGGGTTGATGCTAACCCTAACCCTACCACTATCCTAGGGCTGATGCTAACCCTAACCCTAACCCTAACACTATCCTAGGGCTGATGCTAAACCTAACCCTAACACTATCCTAGGGTGATGCTAACCCTAACCCTAACCCTAACACTATCCTAAGTCTGATGCTAACCCTAGCCCTCACACTATCCTAGGCCTGATGATAACCCTAACCCTAACCTTAACACTATCCTAGGGCTGATGCTAACCCTAACCCTAACCCTAAAACTATCCTAGAGCTGATGCTAACACTAACCCTAACACTATCCTAGGACTGATGATAACCCTAACCCTAACCCTAACACTATCCTAGGGCTGATGATAACCCTAACCTTAACACTATCCTAGGGCTGATGCTAACCCTAACCCTAACCCTAACACTATCCTAGGGCTGATGCTAAACCTAACGCTAAGCCTAACACTATCCTTGAACTGATGCTAACCCTAACCCTAACCCTAACACTATCCTAGGCCTGATGATAACCCTAACCCTAACCCGAACACTATCCTAGGGTTTATGTTAACCCTAACCCTAACACTATCCTAGGGCTGATGCTAACCCTAACCCTAACCCTAACACTATCCTAGGGCGGATGCTAACCCTAACCCTAACCCTAACACTATCCTAGGGCTGATGCTAACCCTAACACTAACACTATCCTAGGGCTGATGCTAACCCTAACCCTAACCCTAACACTATCCTAGGGCTGATGCTAACCCTAACCCTAACACTATCCTAGGCCTGATGCTAACCCTAACCCTAACACTATCGTAAAGCTGATGCTAACCCTAACCCTAACCCTAACACTATCCTAGGCCTGATGCTAACCCTGTACCTAACCCTAACACTCTCCTAGGGCTGAGGCTAACCCTAAACCTAACACTATCCTAGGGCTGATGCTAACCCTAACCCTAACCCTAACACTATTCTAGGGTTGATGCTAACCCTAACACTAACACTATCCTAGGGCTGATTCTAACCTAACCCTAACCCTAACACTATCCTAGGGCTGATGCTAAACCTAACCCTAACACTATCCTAGGGCTGATGCTAACCCTAACCCTAACCCTAACACTATCCTAAGTCTGATGCTAACCCTAGCCCTCACACTATCCTAGGCCTGATGATAACCCTAACCCTAACCTTAACACTATCCTAGGGCTGATGCTAACCCTAACCCTAACCCTAAAACTATCCTAGAGCTGATGCTAACCCTAACCCTAACACTATCCTAGGCCTGATGATAACCCTAACCCTAACCTTAACACTATCCTAGGGCTGATGCTAACCCTAACCCTAACACTATCCTAGGGCTGATGCTAACCCTAAGCCTAACCCTAACACTATCCTAGGGCTGATGCTAACCCTAACGCTAAGCCTAACACTATCCTTGAACTGATGCTAACCCTAACCCTAACCCTAACACTATCCTAGGCCTGATGATAACCCTAACCCTAACCCTAACACTATCCTAGGGTTTATGTTAACCCTAACCCTAACACTATCCTAGGCCTGATGCTAACCCTAACCCTAACCCTAACACTATCCTAGGGCGGATGCTAAACCTAACCCTAACACTATCCTAGGGTGATGCTAACCCTAACCCTAACCCTAACACTATCCTAAGTCTGATGCTAACCCTAGCCCTCACACTATCCTAGGCCTGATGATAACCCTAACCCTAACCTTAACACTATCCTAGGGCTGATGCTAACCCTAACCCTAACCCTAAAACTATCCTAGAGCTGATGCTAACCCTAACCCTAACACTATCCTAGGCCTGATGATAACCCTAACCCTAACCCTAACACTATCCTAGTGCTGATGATAACCCTAACCCTAACACTATCCTAGGGCTGATGCTAACCCTAACCCTAACCCTAACACTATCCTAGGTCTGATGCTAACCCTAACGCTAAGCCTAACACTATCCTTGAACTGATGCTAACCCTAACCCTAACCCTAACACTATCCTAGGCCTGATGATAACCCTAACCCTAACCCGAACACTATCCTAGGGTTTATGTTAACCCTAACCCTTACACTATCCTAGGGCTGATGCTAACCCTAACCCTAACCCTGACACTATCCTAGGGCGGATGCTAACCCTAACCCTAACCCTAACACTATCCTAGGGCTCATGCTAACCCTAACACTAACACTATCCTAGGGCTGATGCTAACCCTAACCCTAACCCTAACACTATCCTAGGGCTGATGCTAACCCTAACCCTAACACTATCCTAGGCCTGATGCTAACCCTAACCCTAACACTATCCTAAAGCTGATGCTAACCCTAACCCTAACCCTAACACTATCCTAGGGCGGATGCTAACCCTAACCCTAACCCTAACACTATCCTAGGGCTGATGCTAACCCTAACACTAACACTATCCTAGGGCTGATGCTAACCCTAACCCTAACACTAACACTATCCTAGGGCTGATGCTAACCCTAACCCTAACTCTAACACTATCTTAGGGCTGAGGCTAACCCTAACCCAAACACTATCCTACGGCTGATGCTAACCCTAACACTAACCCTAACACTATCCTAGGGCTGATGCTAACCCTAACCCTAACACTATCCTAGGCCTGATGATAACCCTAACACTAACCCTAACACTATCCTAGGGCTGATGCTAACCCTAACCCTAACACTATCCTAGGGCTGATGCTAACCCTAACCCTAACACTATCCTAGGGCTGATGCTAACCCTAATCCTAAGCCTACCACTATCCTAGGGCTGATGCTAACCCTAACGCTAACCCTAACACTATCCTTGAACTGATGCTAACCCTAACCCTAACCCTAACACTATCCTAGGCCTGATTATAACCCTAACCCTAACCCTAACACTATCCTAGGGTTTATGTTAACCCTAACCCTAACACTATCCTAGGCCTGATGCTAACCCTAACCCTAACCCTAACACTATCCTAGGGCGGATGCTAACCCTAACCCTAACCCTAACACTATCCTAGGACTGATGATAACCCTAACACTAACACTCTCCTAGGGCTGATGCTAACCCTAACCCTAACACTATCCTAGGCCTGATGCTAACCCTAACCCTAACACTATCCTAAACCTGATGTTAACCCTAACCCTAACCCTAACACTATCCTAGGCCTGATGCTAACCCTGTCCCTAACCCTAACACTCTCCTAGGGCTGAGGCTAACCTTAAACCTAACACTATCCTAGGGCTGATGCTAACCCTAACCCTAACCCTAACACTATCCTAGGGTTGATGCTAACCCTAACCCTACCACTATCCTAGGGCTGATGCTAACCCTAACCCTAACCCTAACACTATCCTAGGGCTGATGCTAAACCTAACCCTAACACTATCCTAGGGTGATGCTAACCCTAACCCTAACCCTAACACTATCCTAAGTCTGATGCTAACCCTAGCCCTCACACTATCCTAGGCCTGATGATAACCCTAACCCTAACCTTAACACTATCCTAGGGCTGATGCTAACCCTAACCCTAACCCTAAAACTATCCTAGAGCTGATGCTAACACTAACCCTAACACTATCCTAGGACTGATGATAACCCTAACCCTAACCCTAACACTATCCTAGGGCTGATGATAACCCTAACCTTAACACTATCCTAGGGCTGATGCTAACCCTAACCCTAACCCTAACACTATCCTAGGGCTGATGCTAAACCTAACGCTAAGCCTAACACTATCCTTGAACTGATGCTAACCCTAACCCTAACCCTAACACTATCCTAGGCCTGATGATAACCCTAACCCTAACCCGAACACTATCCTAGGGTTTATGTTAACCCTAACCCTAACACTATCCTAGGGCTGATGCTAACCCTAACCCTAACCCTAACACTATCCTAGGGCGGATGCTAACCCTAACCCTAACCCTAACACTATCCTAGGGCTGATGCTAACCCTAACACTAACACTATCCTAGGGCTGATGCTAACCCTAACCCTAACCCTAACACTATCCTAGGGCTGATGCTAACCCTAACCCTAACACTATCCTAGGCCTGATGCTAACCCTAACCCTAACACTATCCTAAAGCTGATGCTAACCCTAACCCTAACCCTAACACTATCCTAGGCCTGATGCTAACCCTGTACCTAACCCTAACACTCTCCTAGGGCTGAGGCTAACCCTAAACCTAACACTATCCTAGGGCTGATGCTAACCCTAACCCTAACCCTAATACTATTCTAGGGTTGATGCTAACCCTAACACTAACACTATCCTAGGGCTGATTCTAACCTAACCCTAACCCTAACACTATCCTAGGGCTGATGCTAAACCTAACCCTAACACTATCCTAGGGCTGATGCTAACCCTAACCCTAACCCTAACACTATCCTAAGTCTGATGCTAACCCTAGCCCTCACACTATCCTAGGCCTGATGATAACCCTAACCCTAACCTTAACACTATCCTAGGGCTGATGCTAACCCTAACCCTAACCCTAAAACTATCCTAGAGCTGATGCTAACCCTAACCCTAACACTATCCTAGGCCTGATGATAACCCTAACCCTAACCCTAACACTATCCTAGGGCTGATGCTAACCCTAACCCTAACACTATCCTAGGGCTGATGCTAACCCTAAGCCTAACCCTAACACTATCCTAGGGCTGATGCTAACCCTAACGCTAAGCCTAACACTATCCTTGAACTGATGCTAACCCTAACCCTAACCCTAACGCTATCCTAGGCCTGATGATAACCCTAACCCTAACCCTAACACTATCCTGGGGTTTATGTTAACCCTAACCCTAACACTATCCTAGGCCTGATGCTAACCCTAACCCTAACCCTAACACTATCCTAGGGCGGATGCTAACCCTAACCCTAACCCTAACACTATCCTAGGACTGATGATAACCCTAACACTAACACTCTCCTAGGGCTGATGCTAACCCTAACCCTAACACTATCCTAGGCCTGATGCTAACCCTAACCCTAACACTATCCTAAACCTGATGTTAACCCTAACCCTAACCCTAACACTATCCTAGGCCTGATGCTAACCCTGTCCCTAACCCTAACACTCTCCTAGGGCTGAGGCTAACCTTAAACCTAACACTATCCTAGGGCTGATGCTAACCCTAACCCTAACCCTAACACTATCCTAGGGTTGATGCTAACCCTAACCCTACCACTATCCTAGGGCTGATGCTAACCCTAACCCTAACCCTAACACTATCCTAGGGCTGATGCTAAACCTAACCCTAACACTATCCTAGGGTGATGCTAACCCTAACCCTAACCCTAACACTATCCTAAGTCTGATGCTAACCCTAGCCCTCACACTATCCTAGGCCTGATGATAACCCTAACCCTAACCTTAACACTATCCTAGGGCTGATGCTAACCCTAACCCTAACCCTAAAACTATCCTAGAGCTGATGCTAACACTAACCCTAACACTATCCTAGGACTGATGATAACCCTAACCCTAACCCTAACACTATCCTAGGGCTGATGATAACCCTAACCTTAACACTATCCTAGGGCTGATGCTAACCCTAACCCTAACCCTAACACTATCCTAGGGCTGATGCTAAACCTAACGCTAAGCCTAACACTATCCTTGAACTGATGCTAACCCTAACCCTAACCCTAACACTATCCTAGGCCTGGTGATAACCCTAACCCTAACCCGAACACTATCCTAGGGTTTATGTTAACCCTAACCCTAACACTATCCTAGGGCTGATGCTAACCCTAACCCTAACCCTAACACTATCCTAGGGCGGATGCTAACCCTAACCCTAACCCTAACACTATCCTAGGGCTGATGCTAACCCTAACACTAACACTATCCTAGGGCTGATGCTAACCCTAACCCTAACCCTAACACTATCCTAGGGCTGATGCTAACCCTAACCCTAACACTATCCTAGGCCTGATGCTAACCCTAACCCTAACACTATCCTAAAGCTGATGCTAACCCTAACCCTAACCCTAACACTATCCTAGGCCTGATGCTAACCCTGTCCCTAACCCTAACGCTCTCCTAGGGCTGAGGCTAACCCTAAACCTAACACTATCCTAGGGCTGATGCTAACCCTAACCCTAACCCTAACACTATTCTAGGGTTGATGCTAACCCTAACCCTAACACTATCCTAGGGCTGATTCTAACCTAACCCTAACCCTAACACTACCCTAGGGCTGATGCTAAACCTAACCCTAACACTATCCTAGGGCTGATGCTAACCCTAACCCTAACCCTAACACTATCCTAAGTCTGATGCTAACCCTAGCCCTCACACTATCCTAGGCCTGATGATAACCCTAACCCTAACCTTAACACTATCCTAGGGCTGATGCTAACCCTAACCCTAACCCTAAAACTATCCTAGAGCTGATGCTAACCCTAACCCTAACACTATCCTAGGCCTGATGATAACCCTAACCCTAACCCTAACACTATCCTAGGGCTGATGCTAACCCTAACCCTAACACTATCCTAGGGCTGATGCTAACCCTAAGCCTAACCCTAACACTATCCTAGGGCTGATGCTAACCCTAACGCTAAGCCTAACACTATCCTTGAACTGATGCTAACCCTAACCCTAACCCTAACACTATCCTAGGCCTGATGATAACCCTAACCCTAACCCTAACGCTATCCTAGGGTTTATGTTAACCCTAACCCTAACACTATCCTAGGGCTGATGCTAACCCTAACCCTAACCCTAACACTATCCTAGGGCGGATGCTAACCCTAACCCTAACCCTAACACTATCCTAGGGCTGATGCTAACCCTAACACTAACACTATCCTAGGGCTGATGCTAACCCTAACCCTAACCCTAACACTATCCTCGGGCTGAAGCTAACCCTAACCCTAACTCTAACACTATCTTAGGGCTGAGGCTAACCCTAACCCAAACACTATCCTACGGCTGATGCTAACCCTAACCCTAACCCTAACACTATCCTAAGGCTGATGCTAACCCTAACCCTAACACTATCCTGGGCCTGGTGCTAACCCTAACCCTAACCTTAACACTATCCTAGGGCTGATGCTAACCCTAAACCTAATACTATCCTAGGGCTGATGCTAACCCTAACCCTAACCCTAACACTATCCTAGGGCTGATGTTAACCCTAACCCAAACACTATCCTACTTCTGATGCTAACCCTAACCCTAACCCTAACACTATCCTAAGGCTGATGCTAACCCTAACACTAACACTATCCTAGGCCTGGTGCTAACCCTAACCCTAACCCTAACACTATCCTAGGGCTGATGCTAACCCTATCCGTAATACTATCCTAGGGCTGATGCTAACCCTAACCCTAACCCTAACACTATCCTATGGCTGATGCTAACCCTATCCCTAACCCTAACACTATCCTAGGGCTGATGCTAACCCTAACCCTAATCCTAACACTATCCTAAGTCTGATGCTAACCCTAGCCCTCACACTATCCTAGGCCTGATGATAACAATAACCCTAACCTTAACACTATCCTAGGGCTGATGCTAACCCTAACCCTAACCCTAACACTATCCTAGAGCTGATGCTAACCCTAACCCTAACACTATCCTAGGCCTAATGATAACCCTAACCCTAACCCTAACACTATCCTAGGGCTGATGCTAACCCTAACCCTAACCCTAACACTATCCTAGGGGGGATGCTAACCCTAACCCTAACCCTAACACTATCCTAGGACTGATGCTAACCCTAACACTAACACTATCCTAGGGCTGATGCTAACCCTAACCCTAACCCTAACACTATCCTAGGGCTGATGCTAACCCTAACCCTAACTCTAACACTATCTTAGGGCTGAGGGTAACCCTAACCCAAACACTATCCTACGGCTGATGCTAACCCTAACCCTAACCCTAACACTAACCTAAGGCTGATGCTAACCCTAACACTAACACTATCCTGGGCCTGGTGCTAACCCTAACCCTAACCCTAACACTATCCTAGGGCTGATGGTAACCCTAAGCCTAATACTATCCTAGGGCTGATGCTAACCCTAACCCTAACCCTAAAACTATCCTAGGGCTGATGCTAACCCTAACCCTAACACTAACACTATCCTAGGGCTGATGCTAACCCTAACCCTAACACTATCCTAGGGCTGATGTTAACCCTAACCCTAACACTATCCTAGGGCTGATGCTAACCCTAACCATAACCCTAACACTCTCCTAGGGCTGATGCTAACCCTAACCCTAACACTATCCTAGGCCTGATGCTAACCCTAACCCTAACACTATCCTAGGCCTGATGCTAACCCTAACCCTTACCCTAACACTATCCTAGGGCTGATGCTGAACCTAACCATAACCCTAACAGTATCCTAGGGCTAATGCTAACCCTAACCCTAACTCTATCCTAGGCCTGATGCTAACCCTAACCCTAACCCTAACACTATCCTAGGACTGATGCTAACCCTAACCCTAACACTATCCTACGGCTGATGCTAACCCTAACCCTAACCCTAACAGTATCCTAGGGCTAATGCTAACCCTAACCCTAACACTATCCTAGGGCTGATGCTAACCCTAACCCTAACCCTAACACTATCCTAGGGCTGATGCTAACCCTAACCCTAACAATCTCCTAGGGCTGATGCTAACCCTAACCCTAACCCTAACACTATCCTAGGGCTGATGCTAACCCTAACCCTAACACTATCCTAGGCCTGATGATAACCCTGTCCCTAACCCTAACACTCTCCTAGGGCTGAGGCTAACCTTAAACCTAACACTATCCTAGGGCTGATGCTAACCCTAACCCTAACCCTAACACTATCCTAGGGTTGATGCTAACCCTTACCCTACCACTATCCTAGGGCTGATGCTAACCCTAACCCTAACCCTAACACTATCCTAGGGCTGATGCTAAACCTAACCATAACACTATCCTAGGGTGATGCTAACCCTAACCCTAACCCTAACACTATCCTAAGTCTGATGCTAACCCTAGCCCTCACACTATCCTAGGCCTGATGATAACCCTAACCCTAACCTTAACACTATCCTAGGGCTGATGCTAACCCTAACCCTAACCCTAACACTATCCTAGGGCTGATGCTAACCCTAACCCTAACACTATCCTGGGCCTGATGCTAACCCTAACCCTAACACTATCCTAAAGCTGATGCTAACCCTAACCCTAACCCTAACACTATCCTAGGCCTGATGCTAACCCTGTCCCTAACCCTAACACTCTCCTAGGGCTGAGGCTAACCCTAAACCTAACACTATCCTAGGGCTGATGCTAACCCTAACCCTAACCCTAACACTATCCTAGGGTTGATGCTAACCCTAACCCTAACACTATCCTAGGGCTGATGCTAAACCTAACCCTAACACTATCCTAGGGCTGATGCTAACCCTAACCCTATCCCTAACACTATCCTAAGTCTGATGCTAACCCTAGCCCTCACACTATCCTAGGCCTGATGATAACCCTAACCATAACCTTAACACTATCCTAGGGCTGATGCTAACCCTAACCCTAACCCTAAAACTATCCTAGAGCTGATGCTGACCCTAACCCTAACACTATCCGAGGCCTGAAGATAACCCTAACCCTAACCCTAACACTATCCTAGGGCTGATGCTAACCCTAACCAAAACACTAGCCTAGGGCTGATGCTAACCCTAACCCTAACCCTAACACTATCCTAGGGCTGATGCTAACCCTAACGCTAAGCCTAACACTATCCTTGAACTGATGCTAACCCTAACCCTAACCCTAACACTATCCTAGGCCTGATGATAACCCTAACCCTAACCCTAACACTATCCTAGGGTTAATGTTAACCCTAACCCTAACACTATCCTAGGGCTGATGCTAACCCTAAAACTAACCCTAACACTATCCTAGGGCTGATGCTAACCCTAACACTAACACTATCCAGGGCCTGGTGCTAACCCTAACCCTAACCCTAACACTATCCTAGGGCTGATGCTAACCCTAAGCCTAACCCTAACACTATCCTAGGGCGGATGCTAACCCTAAAACTAACCCTAACACTATCCTAGGGCTGATGCTAACCCTAACACTAACACTATCCTAGGGCTGATGCTAACCCTAACCCTAACCCTAACACTATCCTAGGGCTGATGCTAACCCTAACCCTAACTCTAACACTATCTTAGGGCTGAGGCTAACCCTAACCCAAACACTATCCTACGGCTGATGCTAACCCTAACCCTAACCCTAACACTATCCTAGGGCTGATGCTAACCCTAACCCTAACACTATCCTAGGGCTGATGCTAACCCTAACCCTAAACCTAACACTATCCTAGGGCTGATGCTAACCCTTACCCTAACACTATCCTAGGCCTGATGATAACCCTAACACTAACCCTAACACTATCCTAGGGCTGATGCTAACCCTAACCCTAACACTATCCTAGGGCTGATGCTAACCCTAACTCTAACCCTAACACTATCCTAGGGCTGATGCTAACCCTAACGCTAACCCTAACACTATCCTCGAACTGATGCTAACCCTAACCCTAACCCTAACACTATCCTAGGCCTGATGATAACCCTAACCCTAACCCTAACACTATTCTAGGGTTTATGTTAACCCTAACCCTAACACTATCCTATTGCTGATGCTAACCCTAACCCGAACACTATCTTAGGGCTGATGCTAACCCTAACCCTAACCCTAACACTATCCTAAGTCTGATGCTAACCCTAGCCCTCACACTATCCTAGGCCTGATGATAACCTTAACCCTAACCTTAACACTATCCTAGGGCTGATGCTAACCCTAACCCTAACCCTAACACTATCCTAGAGCTGATGCTAACCCTAACCCTGACACTATCCTAGGCCTGATGATAACCCTAACCCTAACCCTAACACTATCCTAGGGCTGATGCTAACCCTAACCCTAACACTATCCTAGGGCTGATGCTAACCCTAACCCTAACCCTAACACTATCCTAGGGCTGATGCTAACCCTAACGCTAACCCTAACACTATCATTGAACTGATGCTAACCCTAACCCTAACCCTAACACTATCCTAGGCCTGATGATAACCCTAACCCTAACCCTAACACTATCCTAAGGTTTATGTTAACTCTAACCCTAACACTATCCTAGGCCTGATGCTAACCCTAACCCTAACCCTAACACTATCCTAGGGCGGATGCTAACCCTAACCCTAACCCTAACACTATCCTAGGGCTGATGCTAACCCTAACCCTAACCCTAACACTATCCTAGGGCGGATGCTAACCCTAAAACTAACCCTAACACTATCCTAGGGCTGATGCTAACCCTAACACTAACACTATCCTAGGGCTGATGCTAACCGTAACCCTAACCCTAACACTATCCTAGGGCTGATGCTAACCCTAACCCTAACTCTAACACTATCTTAGGGCTGAGGCTAACCCTAACCCAAACACTATCCTACGGCTGATGCTAACCCTAACCCTAACCCTAACACTAACCTAAGGCTGATGCTAACCCTAACACTAACACTATCCTGGGCCTGGTGCTAACCCTAACCCTAACCCTAACACTATCCTAGGGCTGATGCTAACCCTAAGCCTAATACTATCCTAGGGCTGATGCTAAACCTAACCCTAACACTAAAACTATCCTAGGGCTGATGCTAACCCTAACCCTAACACTATCCTAGGGCTGATGCTAACCCTAACCCTAACACTATCCTAGGGCTGATGTTAACCCTAACCCTAACAGTATCCTAGGGCTGATGCTAACCCTAACCCTAACCCTAACACTCTCCTAGGGCTGATGCTAACCCTAACCCTAACACTATCCTAGGCCTGATGCTAACCCTAACCCTAACACTATCCTAGGCCTGATGCTAACCCTGTCCCTAACCCTAACACTCTCCTAGGGCTGAGGCTAACCCTAAACCTAACACTATCCTAGGGCTGATGTTAACCCTAACCCTAACCCTAACACTATCCTAGGGTTGATGCTAACCCTAACCCTAACACTATCCTAGGGCTGATGCTAACCTAACCCTAACCCTAACATTATCCTAGGGCTGATGCTAAACCTAACCCTAACACTATCCTAGGGCTGATGCTAACCCTAACCCTAACCCTAACACTATCCTAAGTCTGATGCTAACCCTAGCCCTCACACTATCCTAGGCCTGATGATAACCCTAACCCTAACCTTAACACTATCCTAGGGCTGATGCTAACCCGAACCATAACCCTAAAACTATCCTAGAGCTGATGCTAACCCTAACCCTAACACTATCCTAGGCCTGATGATAACCCTAAACCTAACCCTAACACTATCCTAGGGCTGATGATAACCCTAACCCTAACACTATCCTAGGGCTGATGCTAACCCTAACCCTAACCCTAACACTATCCTAGGGCTGATGCTAACCCTAACGCTAAGCCTAACACTATCCTTGAACTGATGCTAACCCTAACCCTAACCCTAACACTATCCTAGGCCTGATGATAACCCTAACCCTAACCCGAACACTATCCTAGGGTTTATGTTAACCCTAACCCTAACACTATCCTAGGGCTGATGCTAACCCTAACCCTAACCCTAACACTATCCTAGCGCGGATGCTAACCCTAACACTAACCCTAACACTATCCTAGGGGTGATGCTAACCCTAACACTAACACTATCCTAGGGCTGATGCTAACCCTAACCCTAACCCTAACACTATCCTAGGGCTGATGCTAACCCTAACCCTAACACTATCCTAGGCCTGATGCTAACCCTAACCCTAACACTATCCTAAAGCTGATGCTAACCCTAACCCTAAACCAAACACTATCCTAGGCCTGATGCTAACCCTGTCCCTAACCCTAACACTCTCCTAGGGCTGAGGCTAACCCTAAACCTAACACTATCCTAGGGCTGATGCTAACCCTAACCCTAACCCTAACACTATCCTAGGGTTGATGCTAACCCTAACCCTAACACTATCCTAGGGCTGATGCTAACCTACCCCTAACCCTAACACTATCCTAGGGCTGATGCTAAACCTAACCCTAACACTATCCTAGGGCTGATGCTAACCCTAACCCTAACCCTAACACTATCCTAAGTCTGATGCTAACCCTAGCCCTCACACTATCCTAGGCCTGATGATAACCCTAACCCTAAACTTAACACTATCCTAGGGCTGATGCTAACCCTAACCCTAACCCTAACACTATCCTAGGGCTGATGCTAACCCGAACCCTAACACTATCCTAGGCCTGATGCTAACCCTAACCCTAACACTATCCTAAAGCTGATGCTAACCCTAACCCTAACCCTAACACTATCCTAGGCATGATGCTAACCCTGTCCCTAACCCTAACACTCTCCTAGGGCTCAGGCTAACCCTAAACCTAACACTATCCTAGGGCTGATGCTAACCCTATCCCTAACCCTAACACTATCCTAGGGTTGATGCTAACCCTAACCCTAACACTATCCTAGGGCTGATGCTAACCTAACCCTAACCCTAACAGTATCCTAGGGCTGATGCTAACCCTAACCCTAACCCTAACACTATCCTAGGGCTGATGCTAACCCTAACGCTAACCCTAACACTATCCTTGAACTGATGCTAACCCTAACCCTAACCCTAACACTATCCTAGGCCTGATGATAACCCTAACCCTAACCCTAACACTATCCTAGGGTTTATGTTAACTCTAACCCTAACACTATCCTAGGCCTGATGCTAACCCTAACCCTAACCCTAACACTATCCTAGGGCGGATGCTAACCCTAACCCTAACCCTAACACTATCCTAGGGCTGATGCTAACCCTAACCCTAACCCTAACACTATCCTAGGGCGGATGCTAACCCTAAAACTAACCCTAACACTATCCTAGGGCTGATGCTAACCCTAACACTAACACTATCCTAGGGCTGATGCTAACCTAACCCTAACCCTAACACTATCCTAGGGCTGATGCTAACCCTAACCCTAACACTATCCTAGGCCTGATGCTAACCCTAACCCTAACACTATCCTAAAGCTGATGCTAACCCTAACCCTAACCCTAACACTATCCTAGGCCTGATGCTAACCCTGTCCCTAACCCTAACACTCTCCTAGGGCTGAGGCTAACCCTAAACCTAACACTATCCTAGGGCTGATGCTAACCCTAACCCTAACCCTAACACTATCCTAGGGTTGATGCTAACCCTAACCCTAACACTATCCTAGGGCTGATGCTAACCTAACCCTAACCCTAACACTATCCTAGGGCTGAAGCTAAACCTAACCCTAACACTATCCTAGGGCTGATGCTAACCCTAACCCTAACCCTAACACTATCCTAAGTCTGATGCTAACCCTAGCCCTCACACTATCCTAGGCCTGATGATAACCCTAACCCTAACCTTAACACTATCCTAGGGCTGATGCTAACCCTAACCCTAACCCTAAAACTATCCTAGAGCTGATGCTAACCCTAACCCTAACACTATCCTAGGCCTGATGATAACCCTAACCCTAACCCTAACACTATCCTAGGCCTGATGCTAACCCTAACCCTAACACTATCCTAGGGCTGATGGTAACCCTAACCCTAACCCTAACACTATCCTAGGGCTGATGCTAACCCTAACGCTAAGCCTAACACTATCCTTGAACTGATGCTAACCCTAACCCTAACCCTAACACTATCCTAGGCCTGACGATAACCCTAACCCTAACCCTAACACTATCCTAGGGTTTATGTTAACCCTAACCCTAACACTATCCTAGGGCTTATGCTAACCCTAACCCTAACCCTAACACTATCCTAGGGCGGATGCTAACCCTAACACTAACACTATCCTAGGGCTGATGCTAACCCTAACCCTAACCCTAACACTATCCTAGGGCTGATGCTAACCCTAACCCTAACTCTAACACTATCTTAGGGCTGAGGCTAACCCTAACCCAAACACTATCCTACGGCTGATGCTAACCCTAACCCTAACCCTAACACTAACCTAAGGCTGATGCTAACCCTAACACTAACACTATCCTGGGCCTGGTGCTAACCCTAACCCTAACCATAACACTATCCTAGGGCTGATGCTAACCCTAAGCCTAACCCTAACACTATCCTAGGGCGGATGCTAACCCTAAAACTAACCCTAACACTATCCTAGGGCTGATGCTAACCCTAACACTAACACTATCCTAGGGCTGATGCTAACCCTAACCCTAACCCTAACACTATCCTAGGGCTGATGCTAACCCTAACCCTAACCCTAACACTATCCTAGGGCTGATGCTAACCCTAACCCTAACCCTAACACTATCCTAGGGCTGATGCTAACCCTAACCCTAACACTATCCTAGGCCTGATGCTAACCCTAACCCTAACCCTAACACTATCCTAGGGCTGATGCTAACCCTAACCCTAACACTATCCTAGGGCTGATGCTAACCCTAAGCCTAACCCTAACACTATCCTAGGGCTGATGCTAACCCTAACCCTAACACTATCCTAGGCCTGATGATAACCCTAACACTAACCCTAACACTATCCTAGGGCTGATGCTAACCCTAACCCTAACACTATCCTAGGCCTGATGCTAACCCTAACCCTAACCCTAACACTATCCTAGGGCTGATGCTAACCCTAACGCTAACCCTAACACTATCCTTGAACTGATGCTAACCCTAACCCTAACCCTAACACTATCCTAGGCCTGATGATAACCCTAACCCTAACCCTAACACTATCCTAGGGTTTATGTTAACCCTAACCCTAACACTATCCTATTGCTGATGCTAACCCTAACCCGAACACTATCCTAGAGCTGATGCTAACCCTAACCCTAACCCTAACACTATCCTAAGTCTGATGCTAACCCTAGCCCTCACACTATCCTAGGCCTGATGATAACTTTAACCCTAACCTTAACACTATCCTAGGGCTGCTGCTAACCCTAACCCTAACCCTAACACTATCCTAGAGCTGATGCTAACCCTAACCCTGACACTATCCTAGGCCTGATGATAACCCTAACCCTAACCCTAACACTATCCTAGGGCTGATGCTAACCCTAACCCTAACACTATCCTAGGGCTGATGCTAACCCTAACCCTAACCCTAACACTATCCTAGGACTGATGCTAACCCTAACGCTAACCCTAACACTATCCTTGAACTGATGCTAACCCTAACCCTAACCCTAACACTATCCTAGGCCTGATGATAACCCTAACCCTAACCCTAACACTATCCTAGGGTTTATGTTAACTCTAACCCTAACACTATCCTAGGCCTGATGCTAACCCTAACCCTAACCCTAACACTATCCTAGGGCGGATGCTAACCCTAACCCTAACCCTAACACTATCCTAGGGCTGATGCTAACCCTAACCCTAACCCTAACACTATCCTAGTGCGGATGCTAACCCTAAAACTAACCCTAACACTATCCTAGGGCTGATGCTAACCCTAACCCTAACACTATCCTAGGCCTGATGCTAACCCTAACCCTAACACTATCCTAAAGCTGATGCTAACCCTAACCCTAACCCTAACACTATCCTAGCCCTGATGCTAACCCTAACCCTAACTCTAACACTATCTTAGGGCTGAGGCTAACCCTAACCCAAACACTATCCTACGGATGATGCTAACCCTAACCCTAACCCTAACACTAACCTAAGGCTGATGCTAACCCTAACACTAACACTATCCTGGGCCTGGTGCTAACCCTAACCCTAACCCTAACACTATCCTAGGGCTGATGCTAACCCTAAGCCTAATACTATCCGAGGGCTGATGCTAACCCTAACCCTAACCCTAAAACTATCCTAGGGCTGATGCTAACCCTAACCCTAACCCTAACACTATCCTAGGGCTGATGCTAACCCTAACCCTAACACTATCCTAGGGCTGATGATAACCCTAACCCTAACACTATCCTAGGGCTGATGCTAACCCTAACCCTAACCCTAACACTCTCCTAGGGCTGATGCTAACCCTAACCCTAACACTATCCTAGGCCTGATGCTAACCCTAACCCTAACACTATCCTAGGCCTGATGCTAACCCTGTCCCTAACCCTAACACTCTCCTAGGGCTGAGGCTAACCCTAAACCTAACACTATCCTAGGGCTGATGCTAACCCTAACCCTAACCCTAACACTATCCTAGGGTTGATGCTAACCCTAACCCTAACACTATCCTAGGGCTGATGCTAACCTAACCCTAACACTATCCTAGGCCTGATGATAACCCTAAACCTAACCCTAACACTATCCTAGGGCTGATGATAACCCTAACCCTGACACTATCCTAGGGCTGATGCTAACCCTAACCCTAACCCTAACACTATCCTAGGTCTGATGCTAACGCTAACGCTAAGCCTAACACTATCCTTGAACTGATGCTAACCCTAACCCTAACCCTAACACTATCCTAGGCCTGATGATAACCCTAACCCTAACCCGAACACTATCCTAGGGTTTATGTTAACCCTAACCCTAACACTATCCTAGGGCTGATGCTAACCCTAACCCTAACCCTAACACTATCCTAGGGCGGATGCTAACCCTAACCCTAACCCTAACACTATCCTAGGGCTGATGCTAACCCTAACACTAACACTATCCTAGGGCTGATGCTAACCCTAACCCTAACCCTAACACTATCCTAGGGCTGATGCTAACCCTAACCCTAACACTATCCTAGGACTGATGCTAACCCTAACCCTAACACTATCCTAAAGCTGATGCTAACCCTAACCCTAACCCTAACACTATCCTAGGCCTGATGCTAACCCTGTCCCTAACCCTAACACTCTCCTAGGGCTGAGGCTAACCCTAAACCTTACACTATCCTAGGGCTGATGCTAACCCTAACCCTAACCCTAACACTATCCTAGGGTTGATGCTAACCCTAACCCTAACACTATCCTAGGGCTGATGCTAACCTAACCCTAACCCTAACACTATCCTAGGGCTGATGCTAAACCTAACCCTAACACTATGCTAGGGCTGATGCTAAACCTAACCCTAACCCTAACACTATCCTAAGTCTGATGCTAACCCTAGCCCTCACACTATCCTAGGCCTGATGATAACCCTAACCCTAAGCTTAACACTATCCTAGGGCTGATGCTAACCCTAACCCTAACCCTAACACTATCCTAGGGCTGATGCTAACCCTAACCCTAACACTATCCTAGGCCTGATGCTAACCCTAACCCTAACACTATCCTAAAGCTGATGCTAACCCTAACCCTAACCCTAACACAATCCTAGGCCTGATGCTAACCCTGTCCCTAACCCTAACACTCTCCTAGGGCTGAGGCTAACCCTAAACCTAACACTATCCTAGGGCTGATGCTAACCCTAACCCTAACCCTAACACTATCCTAGGGTTGATGCTAACCCTAACCCTAACACTGTCCTAGGGCTGATGCTAACCTAACCCTAACCCTGACACTATCCTAGGGCTGATGCTAAACCTAACCCTAACACTATCCTAGGGCTGATGCTAACCCTAACCCTAACCCTAACACTATCCTAAGTCTGATGCTAACCCTAGCCCTCACACTATCCTAGGCCTGATGATAACCCTAACCCTAACCTTAACACTATCCTAGGGCCGATGCTAACCCTAACCCTAACCCTAAAACTATCCTAGAGCTGATGCTAACCCTAACCTTAACACTATCCTAGGGCCGATGCTAACCCTAACCCTAACCCTAAAACTATCCTAGAGCTGATGCTAACCCTAACCCTAACACTATCCTAGGGCTGATGCTAACCCTAACGCTAAGCCTAACACTATCCTTGAACTGATGCTAACCCTAACCCTAACCCTAACACTATCCTAGGCCTGATGATAACCCTAACCTTAACCCTAACACTATCCTAGGGTTTATGTTAACCCTAACCCTAACACTATCCTAGGGCTGATGCTAACCCTAACCCTAACCCTAACACTATCCTAGGGCGGATGCTAACCCTAACCCTAACCCTAACACTATCCTAGGGCTGATGCTAACCCTAACACTAACACTATCCTAGGGCTGATGCTAACCCTAACCCTAACCCTAACACTATCCTAGGGCTGATGCTAACCCTAACCCTAACTCTAACACTATCTTAGGGCTGAGGCTAACCCTAACCCAAACACTATCCTACGGCTGATGCTAACCCTAACCCTAACCCTAACACTATCCTAAGGCTGATGCTAACCCTAACACTAACACTATCCTGGGCCTGGTGCTAACCCTAACCCTAACCTTAACACTATCCTAGGGCTGATGCTAACCCTAACCCTAATACTATCCTAGGGATGATGCTACCCCTAACCCTAACCCTAACACTATCCTAGGGCTGATGTTAACCCTAACCCAAACACTATCCTACGGCAGATGCTAACCCTAACCGAACCCTAACACTATCCTAAGGCTGATGCTAACCCTAACACTAACACTATCGTAGGCCTGGTGCTAACCCTAACGCTAACCCTAACACTATCCTAGGGCTGATGCTAACCCTAACCCTAATACTATCCTAGGGCTGATGCTAACCCTAACCCTAACCCTAACACTATCCTAGGGCTGATGCTAACCCTATCCCTAACCCTAACACTATCCTAGGGCTGATGCTAACCCTAACCCTAACCCTAACACTATCCTAAGTCTGATGCTAACCCTAGCCCTCACACTATCCTCGGCCTGATGATAACAATAACCCTAACCTTAACACTATCCTAGGGCTGATGCTAACCCTAACCCTAACCCTAACACTATCCTAGAGCTGATGCTAACCCTAACCCTAACACTATCCTAGGCCTAATGATAACCCTACCCCTAACCCTAACACTATCCTAGGGCTGATGCTAACCCTAACCCTAACCCTAACACTATCCTAGGGCTGATGCTAACCCTAACCCTAACCCTAACACTATCCTAGGACTGATGCTAACCCTAACACAAACACTATCCTAGGGCTGATGCTAACCCTAACCCTAACCCTAACACTATCCTAGGGCTGATGCTAACCCTAACCCTAACTCTAACACTATCTTAGGGCTGAGGCTAACCCTAACCCAAACACTATCCTACGGCTGATGCTAACCCTAACCCTAACGCTAACACTAACCTAAGGCTGATGCTAACCCTAACACTAACACTATCCTGGGCCTGGTGCTAACCCTAACCCTAACCCTAACACTATCCTAGGGCTGATGCTAACCCTAAGCCTAATACTATCCTAGGGCTGATGCTAACCCTAACCCTAACCCTAAAACTATCCTAGGGCTGATGCTAACCCTAACCCTAACCCTAACACTATCCTAGGGCTGATGCTAACCCTAACCCTAACACTATCCTAGGGCTGATGTTAACCCTAACCCTAACACTATCCTAGGGCTGATGCTAACCCTAACCCTAACCCTAACACTCTCCTAGGGCTGATGCTAACCCTAACCCTAACACTATCCTAGGCCTGATGCTAACCCTAACCCTAACACTATCCTAGGCCTGATGCTAACCCTAACCCTTACCCTAACACTATCCTAGGGCTGATGCTGAACCTAACCATAACCCTAACAGTATCCTAGGGCTAATGCTAACCCTAACCCTAACACTATCCTAGGCTTGATGCTAACCCTAACCCTAACCCTAACACTATCCTAGGACTGATGCTAACCCTAACCCTAACACTATCCTACGGCTGATGCTAACCCTAACCCTAACCCTAACAGTATCCTAGGGCTAATGCTAACCCTAACCCTAACACTATCCTAGGCCTGATGCTAACCCTAACCCTAACCCTAACACTATCCTATTGCTGATGCTAACCCTAACCCGAACACTATCCTAGGGCTGATGCTAACCCTAACCCTAACCCTAACTCTATCCTAAGTCTGATGCTAACCCTAGCCCTCACACTATCCTAGGCCTGATGATAACTTTAACCCTAACCTTAACACTATCCTAGGGCTGATGCTAACCATAACCCTAACCCTAACACTATCCTAGAGCTGATGCTAACCCTAACCCTGACACAATCCTAGGCCTGATGATAACCCTAACCCTAACCCTAACACTATCCTAGGGCTGATGCTAACCCTAACCCTAACACTATCCTAGGGTTGATGCTAACCCTAACCCTAACCCTAACACTATCCTAGGGCTGATGCTAACCCTAACGCTAACCCTAACACTATCCTTGAACTGATGCTAACCCTAACCCTAACCCTAACACTATCCTAGGCCTGATGATAACCCTAACCCTAACCCTAACACTATCCTAGGGTTTATGTTAACTCTAACCCTAACACTATCCTAGGCCTGATGCTAACCCTAACCCTAACCCTAACACGATCCTAGGGCGGATGCTAACCCTAACCCTAACCCTAACACTATCCTAGGGCTGATGCTAACCCTAACCCTAACACTATCCTAGGCCTGATGCTAACCCTAACCCTAACACTATCCTAAAGCTGATGCTAACCCTAACCCTAACCCTAACACTATCCTAGGCCTGATGCTAACCCTGTCGCTAACCCTAACACTCTCCTAGGGCTGAGGCTAACCCTAAACCTAACACTATCCTAGGGCTGATGCTAACCCTAACCCTAACCCTAACACTATCCTAGGGTTCATGCTAACCCTAACCGTAACACTATCCTAGGGCTGATGCTAATCCTAACCCTAACCCTAACACTATCCTAGGGCTGATGCGAAACCTAACCCTAACACTATCCTAGGGCTGATGCTAACCCTAACCCTAACCCTAACACTATCCTAAGTCTGATGCTAACCCTAGCCCTCACACTATCCTAGGCCTGATGATAACCCTAACCCTAACCTTAACACTATCCTAGGGCTGATGCTAACCCTAACCCTAACCCTAAAACTATCCTAGAGCTGATGCTAACCCTAACCCTAACGCTATCCTAGGCCTGATGATAACCCGAACCCTAACCCTAACACTATCTTAGGGCTGATGCTAACCCTAACCCTAACCCTAACACTATCCTAGGGCTGATGCTAACCCTAACGCTAAGCCTAACACTATCCTTGAACTGATGCTAACCCTAACCCTAACCCTAACAGTATCCTAGGCCTGATGATAACCCTAACCCTAACCCTAACACTCTCCTAGGGTTTATGTTAACCCTAACCCTAACACTATCCTAGGGCTGATGCTAACCCTAACCCTAACCCTAACACTATCCTAGGGCGGATGCTAACCCTAACCCTAACCCTAACACTATCCTAGGGCTGATGCTAACCCTAGCACTAACACTATCCTAGGGCTGATGCTAACCCTAACCCTAACCCTAACACTATCCTAGGGATGATGCTAACCCTACCCCTAACACTAACAGTATCCTAGGTCTGATGCTAACCCTAAACCTAACACTATCCTAGGGCTGATGCTAACCCTAACCCTAACCCTAACACTATCCTAGGGCTGATGTTAACCCTAACCCTAACACTATCCTAGGGCTGATGCTAACCCTAACCCTAACCCTAACACTATCCTAGGGTTCATGCTAACCCTAACCCTAACACTATCCTAGGCCTGATGCTAACCCTAACCCTAATCCTAACACTATCCTAGGGCTGATGCTAACCCTAACCCTAACCCTAACACTATCCTAAGTCTGATGCTAACCCTAACCCTAACACTATCCTAGGCCTAATGATAACCCTAACCCTAACCCTAACACTATCCTAGGGCTGATGCTAACCCTAACCCTAACCCTAACACTATCCTAGGGTGGATGCTAACCCTAACCCTAACCCTAACACTATCCTAGGACTGATGCTAACCCTAACACTAACACTATCCTAGGGCTGATGCTAACCCTAACCCTAACCCTAACACTATCCTAGGGCTGATGCTAACCCTAACCCTAACCCTAACACTAACCTAAGGCTGATGCTAACCCTAACACTAACACTATCCTGGGCCTGGTGCTAACCCTAACCCTAACCCTAACACTATCCTAGGGCTGATGCTAACCCTAAGCCTAATACTATCCTAGGGCTGATGTTAACCCTAACCCTAACCCTAACACTATCCTAGGGCTGATGCTAACCCTAACCCTAACCCTAACACTATCCTAGGGCTGATGCTAACCCTAACCCTAACCCTAACACTATCCTAGGGCTGATGCTAACCCTAACACTAACAATATCCTAGGCCTGATGATATCCATAACCCTAAACCTAACACTATCCTAAGGCTGATGCTAACCCTAACCCTAACCCTAACACTATCCTAGGGCTGATTCTAACCGTAACCCTAACACTATCCTAGGCCTGATGCTAACCGTATCCCTTAACCTAACACTATCCTAGGGCTGATGCTAAACCTAACCCTAACCCTAACACTATTCTAGGGCTGGTGCTAACCCTAACCCTAATAATATCCTAGGGCTGATGCTAACCCTAACCCTAACCCTAACACTATCCTAGGGCTGATGCTAACCCTAACCCTAACCAAAACACTATCCTAGGGCTGATGCTAAACCTAACGCTAAGCCTAACACTATCCTTGAACTGATGCTAACCCTAACCCTAACCCTAACACTATCCTAGGCCTGATGATAACCCTAACCCTAACCCTAAGACTATCCTAGGGTTTATGTTAACCCTAACCCTAACACTATCCTAGGGCTGATGCTAACCTTAACCCTAACCCTAACACTATCCTAGGGCGGATGCTAACCCTAACCCTAACCCTAACACTATCCTAGGGCTGATGCTAACCCTAACACTAACACTATCCTAGGGCTGATGCTAACCCTAACCCTAACCCTAACACTATCCTAGGGCTGATGCTAACCCTAACCCTAACACTATCCTAGGCCTGATGCTAACGCTAACCCTAACACTATCCTAAAGCTGATGCTAACCCTAACCCTAACCCTAACACTATCCTAGGCCTGATGCTAACCCTGTCCCTAACCCTAACACTCTCCTAGGGCTGAGGCTAACCCTAAACCTAACACTATCCTAGGGCTGATGCTAACCCTAACCCTAACCCTAACACTATCCTAGCGTTGATGCTAACCCTAACCCTAACACTATCCTAGGGCTGATGCTAACCCTAACCCTAACCCTAACACTATCCTAGGGCTGATGCTAAACCTAACCCTAACACTATCCTAGGGCTGATGCTAACCCTAACCCTAACCCTAACACTATCCTAATTCTGATGCTAACCCTAGCCCTTACACTATCCTAGGCCTGATGGTAACCCTAACCCTAACCTTAACACTATCCTAGGACTGATGCTAACCCTAACCCTAACACTATCCTACGGCTGATGCTAACCCTAACCCTAACCCTAACAGTATCCTAGGGCTAATGCTAACCCTAACCCTAACACTATCCTAGGCGTGATGCTAACCCTAACCCTAACCCTAACACTATCCTAGGGCTGATGCTAACCCTAACCCTAACACTATCCTAGGGCTGATGCTAACCCTAACCCTAACCCTAACACTATCCTAGGGCTGATGCTAACCCTAACACTAACACTATCCTAGGCCTGATGATAACCCTAACACTAACCCTAACACTATCCTAGGGCTGATGCTAACCCTAACCCTAACACTATCCTAGGGCTGACCCTAACCCTAACCCTAAATCTAACACTATCCTAGGGCTGATGCTAACCCTAACGCTAACCCTAACACTATCCTTGAACTGATGCTAACCCTAACCCTAACCCTAACACTATCCTAGGCCTGATGATAACCCTAACCCTAACCCTAACACTATCCTAGGGTTTATGTTAACCCTAACCCTAACACTATCCTATTGCTGATGCTAACCATAACCCGAACACTATCCTAGGGCTGATGCTAACCCTAACCCTAACCCTAACACTATCCTAAGTCTGATGCTAACCCTAGCCCTCACACTATCCTAGGCCTGATGATAACTTTAACCCTAACCTTAACACTATCCTAGGGCTGATGCTAACCCTAACCCTAACCCTAACACTATCCTAGAGCTGATGCTAACCCTAACCCTGACACTATCCTAGGCCTGATGATAACCCTAACCCTAACCCTAACACTATCCTAGGGCTGATGCTAACCTTAACCCTAACACTATCCTAGGGCTGATGCTAACCCTAACCCTAACCCTAACACTATCCTAGGGCTGATGCTAACCCTAACGCTAACCCTAACACTATCCTTGAACTGATGCTAACCCTAACCCTAACCCTAACACTATCCTAGGCCTGATGATAACCCTAAACCTAACCCTAACACTATCCTATGGTTTATGTTAACTCTAACCCTAACACTATCCTAGGCCTGATGCTAACCCTAACCCTAACCCTAACACTATCCTAGGGCTGATGCTAACCCTAACACTAACAGTCTCCTAGGGCTGATTCTAACCCTAACCCTAACACTATCCTACGCCTGATGCTAACCCTAACCCTAACACTATCCTAAAGCTGATGCTAACCCTAACCCTAACCCTAACACTATCCTAGGCCTGATGCTATCCCTGTCCCTAACCCTAACACTCTCCTAGGGCTGAGGCTAACCCTAAACCTAACACTATCCTAGGGTTGATGCTAACCCTAACCCTAAACCTAACACTATCCTAGGGTTGATGCTAACCCTAACCCTAACACTATCCTAGGGCTGATGCTAACCCTAACCCTAACCCTAACACTATCCTATGGCTGATGCTAACCCTAACTCTAACACTATCCTAGGCCTGATGCTAACCCTAACCCTAACACTATCCTAAAGCTGATGCTAACCCTAACCCTAACCCTAACACTATCCTAGGCCTGATGCTAACCCTAACCCTAACACTCTCCTAGGGCTGATGCTAACCCTAACCCTAACCCTAACACTATCCTAGTGCTGATGCTAACCCTAACCCTAACACTATCCTAGGGTTGATGCTAACCCTAACCGTAACACTATCCTAGGGCTGATGCTAACCCTAACCCTAACCCTAACACTATCCTAGGGCTGATGCGAAACCTAACCCTAACACTATCCTAGGGCTGATGCTAACCCTAACCCTAACCCTAACACTATCCTAAGTCTGATGCTAACCCTAGCCCTCACACTATCCTAGGCCTGATGATAACCCTAACCCTAACCTTAACACTATCCTAGGGCTGATGCTAACCCTAACCCTAACCCTAAAACTATCCTAGAGCTGATGCTAACCCTAACCCTAACACTATCCTAGGCCTGATGATAACCCGAACCCTAACCCTAACACTATCCTAGGGCTGATGCTAACCCTAACCCTAACACTATCCTAGGGATGATGCTAACCCTAACCCTAACCCTAACACTATCCTAGGGCTGATGCTAACCCTAACGCTAAGCCTAACACTATCCTTGAACTGATGCTAACCCTAACCCTAACCCTAACACTATCCTAGGCCTGATGATAACCCTAACCCTAACACTAACACTCTCCTAGGGTTTATTTAACCCTAACCCTAACACTATCCTAGGGCTGATGCTAACCCTAACCCTAACCCTAACACTATCCTAGGGCGGATGCTAACCCTAACCCTAACCCTAACACTATCCTAGGGCTGATGCTAACCCTAACACTAACACTATCCTAGGGCTGATGCTAACCCTAACCCTAACCCTAACACTATCCTAGGGCTGATGCTAACCCTAACCCTAACTCTAACACTATCTTAGGGCTGAGGCTAACCATAACCCAAACACTATCCTACGGCTGATGCTAACCCTAACCCTAACCCTAACACTATCCTAAGGCTGATGCTAACCCTAACACTAACACTATCCTGGGCCTGGTGCTAACCCTAAACCTAACCTTAACACTATCCTAGGTCTGATGCTAACCCTAACCCTAATACTATCCTAGGGCTGATGCTAACCCTAACCCTAACCCTAACACTATCCTAGGGCTGATGTTAACCCTAACCCAAACACTATCCTACGGCTGATGCTAACCCTAACCCTAACCCTAACACTATCCTAAGGCTGATGCTAAACCTAACACTAACACTATCCTAGGCCTGGTGCTAACCCTAACCCTAACCCTAACACTATCCTAGGGCTGATGCTAACCCTAACCCTAATACTATCCTAGGGCTGATGCTAACCCTAACCCTAACCCTAACACTATCCTAGGGCTGATGCTAACCCTATCCCTAACCCTAACACTATCCTAGGGCTGATGCTAATCCTAACCCTAACACTATCCTAGGCCTGATGCTAACCCTAACCCTAACACTTACACTATCCTAGGGCTGATGCTAACCCTAACCCTAACACTAACAGTATCCTAGGTCTGATGCTAACCCTAAACCTAACACTATCCTAGGGCTGATGCTAACCCTAACCCTAACCCTAACACTATCCTAGGGCTGATGTTAACCCTAACCCTAACACTATCCTAGGGCTGATGCTAACCCTAACCCTAACCCTAACACTCTCCTAGAGCTGATGCTAACCGTAACCCTAACACTATCCTAGGCCTGATGCTAACCCTAACCCTAATCCTAACACTATCCTAGGGCTGATGCTAACCCTAAGCCTAACCCTAACACTATCCTAAGTCTGATGCTAACCCTAACCCTAACACTATCCTAGGCCTAATGATAACCCTAACCCCAACCCTAACACTATCCTAGGGCTGATGCTAACCCTAACCCTAACCCTAACACTATCCTAGGGCGGATGCTAACCCTAACCCTAACCCTAACACTATCCTAGGACTGATGCTAACCCTAACACTAACACTATCCTAGGGCTGATGCTAACCCTAACCCTAACCCTAACACTATCCTAGGGCTGATGCTAACCCTAACCCTAACTCTAACACTAACCTAAGGCTGATGCTAACCCTAACACTAACACTATCCTGGGCCTGGTGCTAACCCTAACACTAACCCTAACACTATCCTAGGGCTGATGCTAACCCTAAGCCTAATACTATCCTAGGGCTGATGCTAACCCTAACCCTAACCCTAACACTATCCTAGGGCTGATGCTAACCCTAACCCTAACCCTAAAACTATCCTAGGGCTGATGCTAACCCTAACCCTAACCCTAACACTATCCTAGGGCTGATGCTAACCCTAACACTAACAATATCCTAGGCCTGATGATATCCATAACCCTAAACCTAACACTATCCTAAGGCTGATGCTAACCCTAACCCTAACCCTAACACTATCCTAGGGCTGATTCTAACCGTAACCCTAACACTATCCTAGGCCTGATGCTAACCGTATCCCTTAACCTAACACTATCCTAGGGCTGATGCTAAACCTAACCCTAACCGTAACACTATTCTAGGGCTGGTGCTAACCCTAACCCTAATAATATCCTAGGGCTGATGGTAACCCTAACCCTAACCCTAACACTATCCTAGCGTTGATGCTAACCCTAACCCTAACACTATCCTAGGGCTGATGCTAACCCTAACCCTAACCCTAACACTATCCTAGGGCTGATGCTAAACCTAACCCTAACACTATCCTAGGGCTGATGCTAACCCTAACCCTAACCCTAACACTATCCTAAGTCTGATGCTAACCCTAGCCCTCACACTATCCTAGGCCTGATGATAACCCTAACCCTAACCTTAACACTATCCTAGGGCTGATGCTAACCCTAACCCTAACCCTAAAACTATCCTAGAGCTGATGCTAACCCTAACCCTAACACTATCCTAGGCCTGATGATAACCCTAACCCTAACCCTAACACTATCCTAGGGCTGATGCTAACCCTAACCCTAACACTATCCTAGGGCTGATGCTAACCCTAACCCTAACCCTAACACTATCCTAGGGCTGATGCTAACCCTAACGCTAACCTAACACTATCCTTGAACTGATGCTAACCCTAACCCTAACCCTAACACTATCCTAGGCCTGATGATAACCCTAACCCTAACCCTAACACTATCCTAGGGTTTATGTTAACCCTAGCCCTAACACTATCCTAGGGCTGATGCTAACCCTAACCCTAACCCTAACACTATCCTAGGGCGGATGCTAACCCTAACCCTAACCCTAACACTATCCTAGGGCTGATGCTAACCCTAACACTAACACTATCCTAGGGCTGATGCTAACCCTAACCCTAACTCTAACACTATCCTAGGGCTGATGCTAACCCTAACCCTAACTCTAACACTATCTTAGGGCTGAGGCTAACCCTCACCCAAACACTATCCTACGGCTGATGCTAACCCTAACACTAACACTATCCTAGGGCTGATGCTAACCCTAACCCTAACCCTAACACTATCCTAGGGCTGATGCTAACCCTAACCCTAACACTATCCTAGGCCTGATGCTAGCGCTAACCCTAACACTATCCTAAAGCTGATGCTAACCCTAACCCTAACCCTAACACTATCCTAGGCCTGATGCTAACCCTGTCCCTAACCCTAACACTCTCCTAGGGCTGAGGCTAACCCTAAACCTAACACTATCCTAGGGCTGATGCTAACCCTAACCCTAACCCTAACACTATCCTAGGGTTGATGCTAACCCTAACCCTAACACTATCCTAGGGCTGATGCTAACCCTAACCCTAACCCTAACACTATCCTAGGGCTGATGCTAACCCTAACCCTAACACTATCCTAGGCCTGATGCTAACCCTAACCCTAACACTATCCTAAAGCTGATGCTAACCCTAACCCTAACCCTAACACTATCCTAGGCCTGATGCTAACCCTGTCCCTAACCCTAACACTCTCCTAGGGCTGAGGCTAACCCTAAACCTAACACTATCCTAGGGCTGATGCTAACCCTAACCCTAACCCTAACACTATCCTAGGGTTGATGCTAACCCTAACCGTAACACTATCCTAGGGCTGATGCTAACCCTAACCCTAACCCTAACACTATCCTAGGGCTGATGCGAAACCTAACTCTAACACTATCCTAGGGCTGATGCTAACCCTAACCCTAACCCTAACACTATCCTAAGTCTGATGCTAACCCTAGCCCTCACACTATCCTAGGCCTGATGATAACCCTAACCCTAACCTTAACACTATCCTAGGGCTGATGCTAACCCTAACCCTAACCCTAAAACTATCCTAGAGCTGATGCTAACCCTAACCCTAACACTATCCTAGGCCTGATGATAACCCGAACCCTAACCCTAACACTATCCTAGGGCTGATGCTAACCCTAACCCTAACACTATCCTAGGGCTGATGCTAACCCTAACCCTAACCCTAACACTATCCTAGGGCTGATGCTAACCCTAACGCTAAGCCTAACACTATCCTTGAACTGATGCTAACCCTAACCGTAACCCTAACACTATCCTAGGCCTGATGATAACCCTAACCCTAACCCTAACACTCTCCTAGGGTTTATGTTAACCCTAACCCTAACACTATCCTAGGGCTGATGCTAACCCTAACCCTAACCCTAACACTATCCTAGGGCGGATGCTAACCCTAACCCTAACCCTAACACTATCCTAGGGCTGATGCTAACCCTAACACTAACACTATCCTAGGGCTGATGCTAACCCTAACCCTAACCCTAACACTATCCTAGGGCTGATGCTAACCCTAACCCTAACTCTAACACTATCTTAGGGCTGAGGCTAACCCTAACCCAAACACTATCCTACGGCTGATGCTAACCCTAACCCTAACCCTAACACTATCCTAAGGCTGATGCTAACCCTAACACTAACACTATCCTGGGCCTGGTGCTAACCCTAAACCTAACCTTAACACTATCCTAGGGCTGATGCTAACCCTAACGCTAATACTATCCTAGGGCTGATGCTAACCCTAACCCTAACCCTAACACTATCCTAGGGCTGATGCTAACCCTAACCCTAACTCTAACACTATCTTAGGGCTGAGGCTAACCCTAACCCAAACACTATCCTACGGCTGATGCTAACCCTAACCCTAACCCTAACACTATCCTAAGGCTGATGCTAACCCTAACACTAACACTATCCTGGGCCTGGTGCTAACCCTAAACCTAACCTTAACACTATCCTAGGGCTGATGCTAACCCTAACGCTAATACTATCCTAGGGCTGATGCTAACCCTAACCCTAACCCTAACACTATCCTAGGGCTGATGTTAACCCTAACCCAAACACTATCCTACGGCTGATGCTAACCCTAACCCTAACCCTAACACTATCCTAAGGCTGATGCTAAACCTAACACTTACACTATCCTAGGCCTGGTGCTAACCCTAACCCTAACCCTAACACTATCCTAGGGCTGATGCTAACCCTAACCCTAATACTATCCTAGGGCTGATGCTAACCCTAACCCTAACCCTAACACTATCCTAGGGCTGATGCTAACCCTATCCCTAACCCTAACACTATCCTAGGGCTGATGCTAATCCTAACCCTAACACTATCCTAGGCCTGATGCTAACCCTAACCCTAACACTTACACTATCCTAGGGCTGATGCTAACCCTAACCCTAACACTAACAGTATCCTAGGGCTGATGCTAACCCTAAACCTAACACTATCCTAGGGCTGATGCTAACCCTAACCCTAACCCTAACACTATCCTAGGGCTGATGTTAACCCTAACCCTAACACTATCCTAGGGCTGATGCTAACAGTAACCCTAACCCTAACACTCTCCTAGAGCTGATGCTAACCGTAACCCTAACACTATCCTAGGCCTGATGCTAACCCTAACGCTAATCCTAACACTATCCTAGGGCTGATGCTAACCCTAACCCTAACCCTAACACTATCCTAAGTCTGATGCTAACCCTAACCCTAACACTATCCTAGGCCTAATGATAACCCTAACCCTAACCCTAACACTATCCTAGGGCTGATGCTAACCCTAACCCTAACCCTAACACTATCCTAGGGCGGATGCTAACCCTAACCCTAACCCTAACACTATCCTAGGACTGATGCTAACCCTAACACTAACACTATCCTAGGGCTGATGCTAACCCTAACCCTAACCCTAACACTATCCTAGGGCTGATGCTAACCCTAACCCTAACCCTAACACTAACCTAAGGCTGATGCTAACCCTAACACTAACACTATCCTGGGCCTGGTGCTAACCCTAACCCTAACCCTAACACTATCCTAGGGCTGATGCTAACCCTAAGCCTAATACTATCCTAGGGCTGATGCTAACCCTAACCCTAACCCTAACACTATCCTAGGGCTGATGCTAACCCTAACCCTAACCCTAACACTATCCTAGGGCTGATGCTAACCCTAACCCTAACCCTAACACTATCCTAGGGCTGATGCTAACCCTAACACTAACAATATCCTAGGCCTGATGATATCGATAACCCTAAACCTAACACTATCCTAAGGCTGATGCTAACCCTAACCCTAACCCTAACACTATCCTAGGGCTGATTCTAACCGTAACCCTAACACTATCCTAGGCCTGATGCTAACCGTATCCCTTAACCTAACACTATCCTAGGGCTGATGCTAAACCTAAACCTAACCCTAACACTATTCTAGGGCTGGTGCTAACCCTAACCCTAATAATATCCTAGGGCTGATGCTAACCATAACCCTAACCCTAGCAGTATCCTAGGGCTGATGCTAACCCTAACCCTAACCCTAAAACTATCCTAGAGCTGATGCTAACCCTAACCCTAACGCTATCCTAGGCCTGATGATAACCCGAACCCTAACCCTAACACTATCTTAGGGCTGATGCTAACCCTAACCCTAACCCTAACACTATCCTAGGGCTGATGCTAACCCTAACGCTAAGCCTAACACTATCCTTGAACTGATGCTAACCCTAACCCTAACCCTAACACTATCCTAGGCCTGATGATAACCCTAACCCTAACCCTAACACTCTCCTAGGGTTTATGTTAACCCTAACCCTAACACTATCCTAGGGCTGATGCTAACCCTAACCCTAACCCTAACACTATCCTAGGGCGGATGCTAACCCTAACCCTAACCCTAACACTATCCTAGGGCTGATGCTAACCCTAGCACTAACACTATCCTAGGGCTGATGCTAACCCTAACCCTAACCCTAACACTATCCTAGGGATGATGCTAACCCTACCCCTAACACTAACAGTATCCTAGGTCTGATGCTAACCCTAAACCTAACACTATCCTAGGGCTGATGCTAACCCTAACCCTAACCCTAACACTATCCTAGGGCTGATGTTAACCCTAACCCTAACACTATCCTAGGGCTGATGCTAACCCTAATCCTAACCCTAACACTATCCTAGGGTTCATGCTAACCCTAACCCTAACACTATCCTAGGCCTGATGCTAACCCTAACCCTAATCCTAACACTATCCTAGGGCTGATGCTAACCCTAACCCTAACCCTAACACTATCCTAAGTCTGATGCTAACCCTAACCCTAACACTATCCTAGGCCTAATGATAACCCTAACCCTAACCCTAACACTATCCTAGGGCTGATGCTAACCCTAACCCTAACCCTAACACTATCCTAGGGTGGATGCTACCCCTAACCCTAACCCTAACACTATCCTAGGACTGATGCTAACCCTAACACTAACACTATCCTAGGGCTGATGCTAACCCTAACCCTAACCCTAACACTATCCTAGGGCTGATGCTAACCCTAACCCTAACCCTAACACTATCCTAGGGCTGATGTTAACCCTAACCCTAACACTATCCTAGGGCTGATGCTAACAGTAACCCTAACCCTAACACTCTCCTAGAGCTGATGCTAACCGTAACCCTAACACTATCCTAGGCCTGATGCTAACCCTAACGCTAATCCTAACACTATCCTAGGGCTGATGCTAACCCTAACCCTAACCCTAACACTATCCTAAGTCTGATGCTAACCCTAACCCTAACACTATCCTAGGCCTAATGATAACCCTAACCCTAACCCTAACACTATCCTAGGGCTGATGCTAACCCTAACCCTAACCCTAACACTATCCTAGGGCGGATGCTAACCCTAACCCTAACCCTAACACTATCCTAGGACTGATGCTAACCCTAACACTAACACTATCCTAGGGCTGATGCTAACCCTAACCCTAACCCTAACACTATCCTAGGGCTGATGCTAACCCTAACCCTAACCCTAACACTAACCTAAGGCTGATGCTAACCCTAACACTAACACTATCCTGGGCCTGGTGCTAACCCTAACCCTAACCCTAACACTATCCTAGGGCTGATGCTAACCCTAAGCCTAATACTATCCTAGGGCTGATGCTAACCCTATCCCTAACCCTAACACTATCCTAGGGCTGATGCTAACCCTAACCCTAACCCTAACACTATCCTAGGGCTGATGCTAACCCTAACCCTAACCCTAACACTATCCTAGGGCTGATGCTAACCCTAACACTAACAATATCCTAGGCCTGATGATATCGATAACCCTAAACCTAACACTATCCTAAGGCTGATGCTAACCCTAACCCTAACCCTAACACTATCCTAGGGCTGATTCTAACCGTAACCCTAACACTATCCTAGGCCTGATGCTAACCGTATCCCTTAACCTAACACTATCCTAGGGCTGATGCTAAACCTAAACCTAACCCTAACACTATTCTAGGGCTGGTGCTAACCCTAACCCTAATAATATCCTAGGGCTGATGCTAACCATAACCCTAACCCTAGCAGTATCCTAGGGCTGATGCTAACCCTAACCCTAACCCTAAAACTATCCTAGAGCTGATGCTAACCCTAACCCTAACGCTATCCTAGGCCTGATGATAACCCGAACCCTAACCCTAACACTATCTTAGGGCTGATGCTAACCCTAACCCTAACCCTAACACTATCCTAGGGCTGATGCTAACCCTAACGCTAAGCCTAACACTATCCTTGAACTGATGCTAACCCTAACCCTAACCCTAACACTATCCTAGGCCTGATGATAACCCTAACCCTAACCCTAACACTCTCCTAGGGTTTATGTTAACCCTAACCCTAACACTATCCTAGGGCTGATGCTAACCCTAACCCTAACCCTAACACTATCCTAGGGCGGATGCTAACCCTAACCCTAACCCTAACACTATCCTAGGGCTGATGCTAACCCTAGCACTAACACTATCCTAGGGCTGATGCTAACCCTAACCCTAACCCTAACACTATCCTAGGGATGATGCTAACCCTACCCCTAACACTAACAGTATCCTAGGTCTGATGCTAACCCTAAACCTAACACTATCCTAGGGCTGATGCTAACCCTAACCCTAACCCTAACACTATCCTAGGGCTGATGTTAACCCTAACCCTAACACTATCCTAGGGCTGATGCTAACCCTAATCCTAACCCTAACACTATCCTAGGGTTCATGCTAACCCTAACCCTAACACTATCCTAGGCCTGATGCTAACCCTAACCCTAATCCTAACACTATCCTAGGGCTGATGCTAACCCTAACCCTAACCCTAACACTATCCTAAGTCTGATGCTAACCCTAACCCTAACACTATCCTAGGCCTAATGATAACCCTAACCCTAACCCTAACACTATCCTAGGGCTGATGCTAACCCTAACCCTAACCCTAACACTATCCTAGGGTGGATGCTACCCCTAACCCTAACCCTAACACTATCCTAGGACTGATGCTAACCCTAACACTAACACTATCCTAGGGCTGATGCTAACCCTAACCCTAACCCTAACACTATCCTAGGGCTGATGCTAACCCTAACCCTAACCCTAACACTAACCTAAGGCTGATGCTAACCCTAACACTAACACTATCCTGGGCCTGGTGCTAACCCTAACCCTAACCCTAACACTATCCTAGGGCTGATGCTAACCCTAAGCCTAATACTATCCTAGGGCTGATGTTAACCCTAACCCTAACCCTAACACTATCCTAGGGCTGATGCTAACCCTAACCCTAACCCTAACACTATCCTAGGGCTGATGCTAACCCTAACCCTAACCCTAACACTATCCTAGGGCTGATGCTAACCCTAACACTAACAATATCCTAGGCCTGATGATATCCATAACCCTAAACCTAACACTATCCTAAGGCTGATGCTAACCCTAACCCTAACCCTAACACTATCCTAGGGCTGATTCTAACCGTAACCCTAACACTATCCTAGGCCTGATGCTAACCGTATCCCTTAACCTAACACTATCCTAGGGCTGATGCTAAACCTAACCCTAACCCTAACACTATTCTAGGGCTGGTGCTAACCCTAACCCTAATAATATCCTAGGGCTGATGCTAACCCTAACCCTAACCCTAACACTATCCTAGGGCTGATGCTAACCCTAACCCTAACCAAAACACTATCCTAGGGCTGATGCTAAACCTAACGCTAAGCCTAACACTATCCTTGAACTGATGCTAACCCTAACCCTAACCCTAACACTATCCTAGGCCTGATGATAACCCTAACCCTAACCCTAAGACTATCCTAGGGTTTATGTTAACCCTAACCCTAACACTATCCTAGGGCTGATGCTAACCTTAACCCTAACCCTAACACTATCCTAGGGCGGATGCTAACCCTAACCCTAACCCTAACACTATCCTAGGGCTGATGCTAACCCTAACACTAACACTATCCTAGGGCTGATGCTAACCCTAACCCTAACCCTAACACTATCCTAGGGCTGATGCTAACCCTAACCCTAACACTATCCTAGGCCTGATGCTAACGCTAACCCTAACACTATCCTAAAGCTGATGCTAACCCTAACCCTAACCCTAACACTATCCTAGGCCTGATGCTAACCCTGTCCCTAACCCTAACACTCTCCTAGGGCTGAGGCTAACCCTAAACCTAACACTATCCTAGGGCTGATGCTAACCCTAACCCTAACCCTAACACTATCCTAGCGTTGATGCTAACCCTAACCCTAACACTATCCTAGGGCTGATGCTAACCCTAACCCTAACCCTAACACTATCCTAGGGCTGATGCTAAACCTAACCCTAACACTATCCTAGGGCTGATGCTAACCCTAACCCTAACCCTAACACTATCCTAATTCTGATGCTAACCCTAGCCCTTACACTATCCTAGGCCTGATGGTAACCCTAACCCTAACCTTAACACTATCCTAGGACTGATGCTAACCCTAACCCTAACACTATCCTACGGCTGATGCTAACCCTAACCCTAACCCTAACAGTATCCTAGGGCTAATGCTAACCCTAACCCTAACACTATCCTAGGCGTGATGCTAACCCTAACCCTAACCCTAACACTATCCTAGGGCTGATGCTAACCCTAACCCTAACACTATCCTAGGGCTGATGCTAACCCTAACCCTAACCCTAACACTATCCTAGGGCTGATGCTAACCCTAACACTAACACTATCCTAGGCCTGATGATAACCCTAACACTAACCCTAACACTATCCTAGGGCTGATGCTAACCCTAACCCTAACACTATCCTAGGGCTGACCCTAACCCTAACCCTAAATCTAACACTATCCTAGGGCTGATGCTAACCCTAACGCTAACCCTAACACTATCCTTGAACTGATGCTAACCCTAACCCTAACCCTAACACTATCCTAGGCCTGATGATAACCCTAACCCTAACCCTAACACTATCCTAGGGTTTATGTTAACCCTAACCCTAACACTATCCTATTGCTGATGCTAACCATAACCCGAACACTATCCTAGGGCTGATGCTAACCCTAACCCTAACCCTAACACTATCCTAAGTCTGATGCTAACCCTAGCCCTCACACTATCCTAGGCCTGATGATAACTTTAACCCTAACCTTAACACTATCCTAGGGCTGATGCTAACCCTAACCCTAACCCTAACACTATCCTAGAGCTGATGCTAACCCTAACCCTGACACTATCCTAGGCCTGATGATAACCCTAACCCTAACCCTAACACTATCCTAGGGCTGATGCTAACCTTAACCCTAACACTATCCTAGGGCTGATGCTAACCCTAACCCTAACCCTAACACTATCCTAGGGCTGATGCTAACCCTAACGCTAACCCTAACACTATCCTTGAACTGATGCTAACCCTAACCCTAACCCTAACACTATCCTAGGCCTGATGATAACCCTAAACCTAACCCTAACACTATCCTAGGGTTTATGTTAACTCTAACCCTAACACTATCCTAGGCCTGATGCTAACCCTAACCCTAACCCTAACACTATCCTAGGGCTGATGCTAACCCTAACACTAACAGTCTCCTAGGGCTGATTCTAACCCTAACCCTAACACTATCCTACGCCTGATGCTAACCCTAACCCTAACACTATCCTAAAGCTGATGCT